>NC_057735.1:26356039-26466940 GCF_004010195.1 Chiloscyllium plagiosum
CTAGGAAATTGTTTCCGTTAGGCGAGGAGACTAGGACCCGTGGACACAGCCTTAGAATTAGAGGGGGTAAATTCAGAACAGAAATGCGGAGACATTTCTTCAGCCAGTGAGTGGTGGGCCTGTGGAATTCATTGCCACAGAATGCAGTGTAGGCTGGGACGCTAAATGTCTTCAAGGCATAAATTGATAAATTCTTGATGTCACAAGGAATTAAGGGCTACGGGGAGAATGCGGATAAGTGGAGTTGAAATGCTCATCAGCCATGATTGAATGGCGGAGTGGACTCGATGGGCCGAATGGCCTTACTTCCGCTCTTATGTCTTATGGTCTTATGGTCTTATCTCAACATGCAAAGAATCACCAAATCCATGCTTTGGTGCAATCACATCACTATGCCTATGTGCAGGATCAGCTTGGCTTCCTGAAATCTTCAACATGGTAGATATCAATAGCCCAGTAGTTACAGGACTACCTGCATGCACAGAACTCAGTATAGCCACAATTTTTATGAGTCAAACCATAAACACTGTGTTGAAAGAGAACATGCTTGATACAATCAAATCAATCAACACTGAAAGTCTTCTTAATGTAGATCAGTTAAATTTTTCAAGAGCTGGTGCAAACCATTGAAATCAGTAGCTACCAAAAATGAGCAACAATAAAAGTTGCAAATATTGCATCCAGAGATGACAAAAGAAGGCCTAACAGAATTAAAGTTCATTCATTTCTGCCATGCAGAGACAAACTTGGTGTATCACAGTAACTCATTTTTAGGGGCAAACAAATCCTAATACCAAAAACACTAACCCAAGATATTATGTCCTTCTTAAACCAGGGATATATGACTATTGAAAACACAAGCCAGCTTCACATAAATCTGTATTAGATCAGGGATAAATCAGGATATTCAATGAATTGTGATAGCTTGTGAGGCGTGCCAAATGTATCAATTCCTTCAGCAGCCTCTTAATCCAGAATACATTTAAACTACTCCATGAACAAAAATAGCAATAGACTTATTCATATAGCATTGGGAAGATTGCAGCATGATGAGTGATTACTTCTCCAAATTTCCCACTTTTTGCAGACTTTGCAGCATAAGCAGTGAAGGTAATGCTAAAATGATGATTGCTATTTTCAGTTTATTCAGCCCTTTTGGAACAGATAGTGCTGGATGCCAAACAGCAGTTCACAGATGAAGTATTTCAACACATGTGCGAAGTCAGGAATGACCCATATTGCATTGACATCCCACCAGCCCTAGCAAAATGTACAAACACAATCAAATTAATGATCATCAAGTATCCAGCAAGGAAACAAGATTTTTGCATTGCACTTCTGGAATTTTGTTCACCACCAAAGAGATAGGATTTGCAGAAGGCAAATGCTAATTATTTTGTCCAGCAACCAATTGCCTAACTATTCGGAGGTACAGGATGTTCTATTTCAATGACAGAAGAAATGAAAGAGATACAAGATCATGAGTAGATAAAGAAGTACCACAAGTAGTTAATGGAGAGATGGCTAGTCAGACATACAAATACTTGGATACCAGCAAAAGTTTCCAAAATGTGCCATCAACTCAAATCATACTAAGTTATTACTGATCAAGGAGTCACATCACAAGGGAACATAAACCAGCTCAGACCAAT
This sequence comes from Chiloscyllium plagiosum, assembly GCF_004010195.1. Classification (NCBI taxonomy): domain Eukaryota; kingdom Metazoa; phylum Chordata; class Chondrichthyes; order Orectolobiformes; family Hemiscylliidae; genus Chiloscyllium; species Chiloscyllium plagiosum. Next base: position 26,357,692 of record NC_057735.1, read on the forward strand.
GCATGACATGTAAATCACACATAAAGAGGGGAAAACATTGATGATTTTAATAATGTTGAATGATAGCAATTAGCAGAAAGACAACTAAATTCTCAATCAAGAACAATTGAATACAATCCATACTTCTCTAGACAGTGTTGCACCTCACTGGGGTAGTGTGCTGGAAATGAAAGCTTATTATTCCTGGAGTTGTCACAAAAGTTAAAGTTTTTTATCAAAAATGTAGAACTTTGCATTTCTCCCATTTGTTTTACACCTAGGTTGACAGAAAGAATGTACCATGTTTCTGTACTTAACAAGAACTACTATTTATTATAAATAAATGATAAGCCGTTGATATATAACTTACTGGTTAAAACACCTTTATAAAACTCCCCCTACACACATATGCAGACAGACAAAAAAAGTATCAGTATTATGAGTAGAGGGAAAAACTGGGAAGGCATTTCAATTGTCACTATCTGGGGTTCTCAAAGATAATCCTTTTGGGCTTGTCAGGATTTGCTGCTTCTCCATCACTCTTTTCCAGACTTAAGACTCCTTGCAGGAGGCACAGAGCAACAGGTTCACAAACTATAAAGTCTCTGGCTTATTGGTTAAAAAGCAACTACAAGCTGTTCAGCTATCTGGAACTAAACACCTAAGTGTTGGCAAACAGAAGGCTTTTGTCATCAACAATTGGTCACCACTGCACATACCAATCAGCTACTGCTTGCTGCTGCTTCTTTCTTTATGCATACTCCCAGTTCCAGCTCATCTTCAGTAAACTCCTCCACCACTTGACCAAGCACAGAACAGCCCCACTCACAATAGGTGTTGGTTTTTAAAAACTGCAGTATTCCTCCATACAGTCTTTGGTTTTCAAATTAGTCCTTGTCCTATTTCAGTTCACAATCAAACATATAGAAAAATAAAATAGATCTGGTCTTTACAACAGGTATATGATCATTAGATCAGATTGAATAGTCAAACCTCCAAAGCATTATATTACAGTTTTAACGCAGTGAAATTTGATTCATTAAATTTAGGGGCTTTGTTTTACCTGTTTGTATAATTATCAAATTGAAAACAATGACCAATGTGCAAACATATATATCTGTTGGGCACTTTCTTTTTCTTTGGAAAAAGGACCATGTTCTGCTATCTCACAGAAAGTATGCAGTACACCCTTAAGAAACATAATTATTACATCATCACCATTTCATACTTATGGCCTGAGGGTACTAAGATCTCAGGCTCCATCTTAACTGAGGCCACTTGAAGCATGACATGCTGACAGAAGCATGTTACTCTTTGTAACCAAATTGCTGAAGTGCCTGTTATGTTAATGTATATGTCTATATAGGAACTGTAATTATTTTTTGTTAAATCTTTCAGTACCATGTAACCCACATAGCTCTTATGTTATGGCAGCTAATATAGGTATTGGCTTATCAGGTATAATACCCTCCTAAAGGCAAAAGCCTACATCATGGTGGCAGAACAATTTGCTTGCATTGTGTTCTTACAAGCGATTTTCACATTTGGTCATTCAAATTACTTATGTGTTTACATTATAAGTGACTCCAAGAATTTCAAATGAGATACTTTAAAGGGAAAGATGACAACTTCCCCTCAGGTAGTCCTGCTACACTGTGTGAGAAAAGGCACATAGGAAAGCTTTTTCATGTATATCTGCTCCACAACAACAGATGCTACAACCAGGTTGCTTGGCTACACTGTCAATGGAATAAAGAAATTTACCACAAGAAGTGGAGACCAATTGTTGATGACAAAAGCCTTCTGTTTGCCAACACTTAGGTGATTAGACCCCCTTTAGTCTTCCTTTGAAATGAAAAATTCAGTACTCTTAATTTTTTTCAAGTTCTAAACATTTTGAAGATTAATGCATTGCAGAAGGATGCAAGAAAAGGAAAGGGAAAATAACTTGCCATAACTAACCAGACTTTGCATCTTTTTGTTGATGCCCAACTCCCAAGGTACTGCCATCAGTGTGATGATAGCTCACACTGAAGTATCAGTCTTTTCTATTAATAAATCAGGGGAGCACTAAAAAGTGGGATAATAATAAGTAAAAGAGTTTACTACCCTGCAAATAGCCTTCCATTTCAGACACTTGCAATCACAGCCTGTTGATGGCTCATTAACCATCTAGTCATTTTCTTATTATTAGCAGGTTTAATTCACAACTCAGTTTGCATTAATGAAGACAGCTGCACACAATCCTTTTGATGATTCTGTATATTACAGCTGGATTTTTTTCAATTGTTAAAAAAATGAATATGTTTCCTATTAAAGTAAATGTTCTGTTTCATATTTAAGTTTTCATGACTATAGCACTTTGTTTTTTCTTCAATGATTCCTTAACCTAAAACATTTCAAGACAGGAGGTAGCTTGATGTCAAATTGATATTTCGACTTTATAATTCAAATGTTTTACTAACAAAATGAGGTGCTGGAATGCATTTGATAAATAGGACATTCACAATTCTGAATCTCCAAGTACACAGAAGTAAAAGTACATATGCCTTCCTTGAGGGAGAATGATATTTCTCAACAAAATTAACAATTTTCCTTTGTAGCACAAGTATATTCTCAGAGAAGGTAAAGTAATACACTTTCATTAAGGGCTCCCCTGCAGCAGAGTATCTTCATTAAGGTATTCTCTCTCACCAGGTTTACTTAACAAAACAAAATGCACAAACTGTACATGTTGAATCATCTCATAAGTTACTGATAATCCTAGGTTCACAGGACCCCCTTTAGTCTTCCTTTGAAATGAAAAATTCAGTATTCTTAATTTTTTTCAAGTTCTAAATATTTTGAAGATTAATGTGTTGCAGAAGGATGCAAGAAAAGGAAAGGGAAAATAACTTGCCATAACTAACCAGACTTTGCATATTTTTGTTGATGCCCAACTCCCAACGTACTGCCATCAGTGTGATGATAGCTCACACTGAAGTATCAGTCTTTTCTATTAATAAATCAGCTTGAACTGGCAGCTCCTAACTTCTGTCAGTAATCTATCGGATGGAATCTCTTCCATTCTTTGATATTTGGAAATTAGCACAGGTAGAGGAGTTCACAACTACTGTCTACACTAGCTCCAATCAATTCCATTAAATGCTAATAACAACACTGAGAAGGTAGTGGCCTAGTCCTGTAAGGGGGTGTCTGTTATTAGGAATAAAACTGAGTTTGGGGTACAAGCGAAGAAAATCTAGATTCATAGAATGATTCATCATAGAAAGAGGCTATTCAACCCAGTGTACCTGTACCTGAACTTTGAAAGAGCAGACTAATTTGACCTAACCTTCTGGTCTTTTCACACAGTCCTGTAGGTTTCTTTTCTCTCCTTTCAACATTTACCCAATTCCTTTTTGAAAATCACTATTGAATCTGCTTTGATCACCCTTTCAGGCAATGCATTACGGGATCACAACTTATGTTAATTTTTCTTTCCTCATGCGTCTTCAGTTTCCTTTGCCAAATACATTAAATATTTGTACTGTAGTTAGACCACAATACCATAAGATAGAACAGCAGAAACAGACTATTTGGCCCATCACATCTTCACTATTTAATCATGGCTGATGCATTTTACAACTCTGTTCTCCTGCCTTCTCCCTGTCCCTTCGATTCCCTCACTAATCAAGAAGATATATATCTATGTCTTAACTACACTCAGTAACTTCACAGCCTTTTGTGACAATGAATTCCACGGATTAATCACCCTCTGACTGAACAAATTCTATCAGTTCTAAAGGTCATTCCTTCACTCTGAGGCTGTGCCCTCGGGTCCGAATCTCCTAACTGTGGAAATAGCTTCTCCATGTCCACTCTATGTTGGCCTCTCATTATCCTTCTACCCCCATCCTTCTAGAGATGCCTTCTATCCCCATCCTTCTAAACTGCGTTGAGTACAGCCCCAGAGTCTTCAACCACCCCTCATATGACAAGCCCTTCATCCCCGGGATTATTCTTGTAACCCTCCTCTGGAATCCCTCCAACACCAGCACATCATTCCTTAGATACAGCGCCAACCTCTCTATTGCAGGAAAAGATACTCCTTATTTTATCTATCAGAACCTTTCATGATCTTGAGCACCTATACCACAAGGTCATGTTGCAGCTGTATTAAACGTTGGTGCGGCTGCACTTCGAGTATTGCGAACAGTTCTGGATGCCACATTATAGGAAGGATGTGAAAGTATTGGAAAGTGAGATTCATCAGGATGTTGTCTGGAATGGAGGGAAAGTCTAATGAGGAAAGTTTGAGGCACTGGAGGCTGTTTTCATTAGAGAGAAGAAGGTTGAGAGGCGACATAATTGAGACATACAAGATGATCAGAGGATTAGATAGAGTGGACAATGGGAGCATTTTCCTCGGATGGTGATGACTAGCACCAGGGGACATAGCTTTAAATTGAGGAGTGATGGATATAGGACAGATGTCAGAGGTAGGTTCTTTACTCAGAGAGTAGTGAAGGTGTGGAACACCCTGCCTGCAACAGTAATAGACTCGCCAACTTTAAGGGCATTTAAATGGTCATTGGACAAACATGTGGATAATAATGAAATAGTGTAGGTTAGATGGGCTTCAGATTGGTTTCACAGGTTGGTGCAATATCAAGGGCTGAAGGGCCTGTACTGCGCTGTAATGTTCTATGTTTCTTCCCTGTTCTCAGGACCACAATCTAAGTTTCTCTACTCATTGATACAGCAGAGGTCTTTCTGCTTTTAAACAGACTTCTCAACTTGGCCTGCCACTTTTAAGATGTATCCTTCTATTTAAATTGTGTCATTCAGTTCCTATTGCTTCAATTCATTCTTCTTAACAACACACATCACTTAGCACATCTCTGATTTGACTTCATCTGCCATCTGTCTTTCCATGTCACCAGCTCCTCAGGTTTTAATATGTTTTCAACAATTGTGTCATCTGCAATTTTTGAAATGATGCCCAATATGCCCAACTCCAGGCCATGAATATATTTCATAAAGATTAGTGGTCTCAACATCAAGCCTAAAGAACACCACTGCACACTTGCTCTGACCTGAAAAACAATAATTCGCTATTCCTGTCTGCTTTCTACCCCCTAACCAATTTTGTATCCCTGCAGCTACTGCTCTTTGGGATTTGATTGTACTAACATGTCAATTGGGTGGTAATAGAAACAGAAATTAATTACAATGAATTGAGCTCAGTAAGCATTATAAAACCCACATCACTACCTGCAAGGTATATCTTTGTATACAGCTCTGCCAGTATCATACCGCTGGGGTTGTGCCTGCTAGAACCATCTGAGATGCCTTGTGTAAATGCAATACCACCCTTCTTTTATTAGTATTTGTCTCATTTACTAATACCAGTTGAGGAAGAATGCCCACACAAAGTCCTCAGCAAAAGATAGGCTCAGTCTTAATAAACAGAATCAGTTTATTATACAATATTTAATAGTACTTTGTTATATCTCCTGGTCAGTTGTGTCATATTACCTTTAATGATAACATCACTGCATCATATTACGTGATCTAAGTTCATAAAGGTCTCATAATTCATCTTACTCTGGGGATCACTTGAAGCATTAAACTCCACTGGACCATACTCCCTAATGTAATCTAATAGCCTAATTTTAGACAAAATATTTTTGTATTTAAAGAATATAACATTTATATATAATAATAGCGTGTAATACACAGCTGATAGATTCATCCATTGAATGATAGTCATGCCGATTTCTTATGTTACAGGAGATAACTTAGGTATTGCCTCATCAGATCATCTTGTGTGTGACAAACTCACACCAAATAGCTAGTTAAATTGTACCTGAAAATCCTTTATAAAATGTCAGGCTGGATTTAGGAATAAGTACACATTACAGTGAGCTACATTGATTTAGCACTTAACTGGAACTGAACTCAAGCACAACAATAATACATTGGTGAGCTCCTTCCAGCAGCAGAATCCTATGTCATGACAGGTAGAACTTATAAAGTTATAACAAAACACTATTAAGTACTGTGTAATAAACTGATTCAGTAAGGAAACAGACTGTCCAGTCCAACCAGTCCATGTCAACCATAATCCCAAACTAAACTAGTCTCACCTGCCTGTACTTGGCCTGCAAACATTTCATATTCATGTACTCATCTAAATGTCTTTTAAATGTTAGAACTGTACTCGCATGTTGTGTTATCAGTTAACCATATCAGGTACTATGTTATACAATATCTCACTCAAAGGTTTTTTTTATTACTAATTTATTTACACAATAATTTCAAACAAGTAGTTTTATTACTATGCCATCTTCTCCTAAATCTATGACTTCACACATAGCTGACCACTTGTATGAGTTGGACATCTGCTACATTCACAAGTAATTTGTTATTATACTGGAACTCTGCTGGCTCTTTAATTTCTTAAAAACCTTTTGAAAAGTACCAGTGTCATTTGTCATTTGTGGTCTTGATAAATTATCTCTCTTGGAGCATCTTTACTTTGCAGAAAAGATAGTTGTGTTTTGAGATTTTAGGGCAATTTTTACAATCAAGGTGACCTTTCAGAGATGAGTTAAGGATCAACCTCATTGCTATGAGTCTGGAGTCACATGTACCCTCAAGACATGGGGTGGCAATCTCCTTCCCTGGTGAATTTCCAATAATCAACAATTTTTAAAATTGAATTCAAATTCAGCTATTGGTTGTGATGGGATTTGAACTAAGGATTGTTAATAGAGTGGTAATACCACTTTGCTATCACCTTTCCTCTATACCTTCACACAGTGTGGCAAGAGAGGCTTCCCAAGGAAGTTGTTGTCATGTCTTCATAAGGTACACGTCACCTAATCTAACTGAATATTGCACAACCAACATTTTCTCCATACATTTAGGAGAAAATATTTTGCCATTAAGATTAGATTACAGAGTGGAAACAAGCCCTTCGGCCCAACAAGTCCACACCGACCCGCTGAAGCGCAACCCACCCATGCCCCTACATTTACCCCTTACCTAAAACTATGGGCAATTTAGTATGGCCAATTCACCTGACGTGCACATCTTTGGACTGTGGGAGAAAACCGGAGCACACAGAGGAAACCCACGCAGACACGGGGAGAACGTACAAACTCCACACAGTCAGTCGCCTGAAGCGGGAATTGAACCCGGGTCTCTGGCGCTGTGAGGCAGCAGTGCTAACCACTGTGTCACCATGCCGCCCCCCCTGATAGCATCCTTTTCCTCAAAGACAAGACACTCTTCCACATCACAGATGATAGCCTTACACTCATACAAATCAGTGTGTGCATGTGATAGATTATCAGCACCCTGAAGTGCTGTTTTCACAGTAATCATTTACTTGGTGACCCAGTCCAGTGAATCCCATCCCCAGACTTGAGATAAAGGATTGAAGTGGGGTGAGAATTGCACTGAGAGAAAGCATGATGATTTGGTGAGGTTGGTGTTATTGTCGATGCCAACAGCTGCAGACAATGGGTCAAGGAGGTAGGTGGCTGTGGAGGATGTAGAGACATTATAGTGAAGACAGAGTTTGATGAAAGCCAATCAGCCAGCTCCAGTGACCAGGTACCTGCTCTGACTTGCGTGTCAGGAATTTCTGCCAATATAGTTTCTCAGGAAAGGAGACAAGAATTAGAAGTGACTTAGAAATAATGTGAGTTGGGCTAATAATAAAGTGCAAATGCATAGGGATAAGGTAGCCCAAGGACAATAGCAGGATTCTGAAATTGCCATTTAAAGCTTAAGGGTAAAACTGGAAAACTTTTATCATGCTAACGAGATATTGAGGTTTTCATTCTTACTACATTTTCCCATTTTGATTGCCATTACCCATACTGCACCGGGGAGGGGAAAATTCTACACATTATCTTGATCCATATCTTATTTAACACCTATTCTCTCAGACAGCCATAAATCAACGTCAAATATTATTTCACTTTTGCAATTTTTTTCCACGAGAAATTAAGCCCCCCTCAGTGTGTGTAGGAGAATCATGGAGCTAGCAAGTCACCCAAAGGGAACAGAGGAGAGGTTTGTATTAAAATAACTAACATGATAACCTCTTTAAAGCAACTGATCTGTACATTTTGATTTCTTCTTTCTTAATGATTTTTCTTTTTTTATTATTTGATCATGCACCATTATTTGAGAAACATAAGGACATAATCTTGACATGATTACTCACTCTCTGTAACATAAGGTGAAAGATAAATTCCTGTGTACAACTCTCTATCTAGGTTTTAACAGTGGCTATTAAATTTGGAAATTCACCAAAACTGTATTATATAAAACCTTTCAGAGCACAAGCAAAACAACAACACACTTCAGAATGATGAATGCCTACAGATTCCAAACACAACAGAAGGTGCATTAAGCCTGGCAGATATTGCATTTATATTGTATTATATATACCATTACCTTTGATTAATGAAGCAGCTGATCGATTCTGATAAAGACTTTATTTAAAAGAATCTAAATAAACTGGATATTATCTGACAAACCTGGAAAAAACAGCTAAATAATATCTACAAAGGACTATTGTGAAAAGCCTCAGAAGTTAAGGTGCGAGCAAGCCTTTAACTGGAAAATAATAATAAGAAGAACATAGAAGGCTGAAATCTGCTGGGTGTTTCTTCAAGGTAAAAGAAAATCTGGTTTCACAGTTTTGATTCGAACTATGTGAATGAGAAAGAAATTGTCCATAAATTGAATGCAACTCTCTACCAGTACAAAATACAATATTTCTCAAATAATAATTATCACTGCATGTGATAAATAAAGATAATCATCACAATGAGCTCCAGCTGCAGTCACTGACAATACAACTATACAACTGACAATGATGATAAAACAGAATATTTAGAACAGAATGAAATCTAAGTTATAATTGTATATTAAAAGCACAAAGTTTGAAAGAAATGAGATTATTTTGTTAGTCTATGCAGTATTATTGTATAGAGTCATATAGTCATAGAGCACGGAAACACACGCTTTGGTCCAACCAGTCCATGCTAATCATGATCCCCAAACTAAACTAGTCCCATCTGCACTGATTAGGCGCATATCTCTCCAAATATTTCCTATTCATTAACTTATCCAAATCATGTAAATAATCCTAAACAACGTCTGTAAAGTATGTTATCACATGAATACATGATGCATATTCATAGTAGGCACTGGAGTGGGTTAAGATGTGAAAGTCAAAAACACAGTAATAATTCAGCACACTGATTTCTTTCTCACTCTGTTTGCATAGTGACCTACCCTTTTGTGCAGAGAAGTAGGTTATGCACTGGAAGGAAGCAGGCTCCTGTTTTGAGTATGCAGGTATGTTCCTGTGAAGTGCTTTCTGCTACCTCGTTGTGTTCCTGACTGCCAGTCAGACAATCACTACAGCTTGCTTTTGTGTGTGAGTCTGTGGCAGATCATTTGGCTGAGGTTTGATGTGAAGATTAACAGGCCCTCCACAGTCCAATACTTCTGAGTTTCCCCATTCTCCCATCACGCTGTCCACTTCCCTAGTAATATTGGACCTGTTAATGCTGATAAGATAGCACACAGAGGAACTTAATACAGTTTCATGAATTGTTTGTACAATAATGGCATTTAAAATCATCTACATCCTATAATCTATAAGCTCGGCGAACAGAACCACAACAACGAGCACCCGAGCTACAAATCTTCTCCCAAACTTTGAACCTATAATCTATTTCTGTGAGAAAAAGTACAGTTGAACTAGTTGTGGCCATTCTTGTTTTAAAGTGACAAATAACCGTTAATTAATATGGACTATGCAATTTGAATACAAAATTTAAGGATGTATTAAAATGGCTAAATGATCAAGAATTTAGGCTGAGCCTATTTTGTAGTACTAACCGTCAAACAATTATTTGACAGGTAGCTCTCCTATAACACTGTAGTTGCATTCCAGCAAAACCACGCTTAATAAAAAAATGGGGCCTTTGGGAAAGGTGGGGTGTGATGATGCAGCTACTTTAACAAGATTATGCTGTCCTTGGCAGTTTTTTCAGAGAGGTCGTGAAACAGCACTTTGGAAAAGTCTGGGTTTAACTACTTGACAATGTTTTCAAGTTTTTTAAATAAAACACTTGTACAATTAAAGGAGGTGGCCAGTTCTCCCAGCTCAGCCTTTCTCTGGTTTGGTTTGGTTTTAGCAGTCTGGCTGTTCACTGAAAGCAATCAGTTAATGAGGCTGCTCGTCCAAGAAACAGCTACATGGAAGAAGGTGTTCCACGTTGAATCTCTCTCCGACATCTCTCTCTGTCCTGTAAGACCCTATGTTGATTTTACCTTTTTTGCCAAGGGGTGTTTATGGGGTTTGCTGCATATATTTGGAATAGCAGCTTGAAATTGGGATAATCTGTTGGATTTTCAGATAAATTAAGTTATTCTATATTCTGATCTCTTTTATTTGTGCTTCATTCAGTAATCTTGTAAATAAATTCTGTTTTGTTTAAAACTAAGTAATTTGGCTAGCTGCATCACCCCTGGAATATCTGTTTTACACTTGCTTAAACAAGCAAAGTTAGGGACTGGGCTTATTTCTTGAAATGTTTTGAGGGGGTCTGGCCTTGTCCATAATATGGGTTAGGGACAGAGCAACAAAAAAAATCATTCATGGTCGCTCAAAAATCACCCAAAAGTCTAATGTAAAGTATAGCATAGCCTGAATGAAGGTTAAAATCATATTTATTAACAAAACAGAAGTAAATTTAACACATACATTGTAAAAATGTAAGAAAGCTGCTCTCTATACAGTACATCACACAAAAGGTTGCTCTCCCTATTGAAATTGCACTATTACCAACAGAGGTAATCGTTCTCAAAAATGCCATTCCCTAGTTCATCAGCAATGTTTATAGCCAAATCGCACTGACGAAATGCGCGTTATCTCAGAACAAACTGTATTTTTAAGCCTGATTTGAAGAAGAGATTTTCACAGTAGTTTTGTTTATTAACTTTAACCCTTTTTATTACTTAACTGAAAATTTGTAGATAGTTAGCCACCATTCAGTGAACAGATAATGTCCAGTGCAGTGGCACATACTATTAAATCTCATGCGACTAACAGATTGTTGGTGAACTGATATTTAAGTACATTTTCGATAGTCTCTGCTCACCCTGAGACTCGCTCTGCTTCATACGGTCTATTCTTCCTTTACTGTTATGTCTGTTATAGTTTATCAATAAAACCTTAATTAGTTTCTGATAAAATATGCAAAATGTTTAAGCCATATTTCCATCCCATGCTGACTTCTCTGACCTTTTCTTTATTGGTATAAAGGATTCCAGTAATCTTTTGAACATTTTATTTGAAACCAACAGCATGATGCTGTCACAAACTTATCATTAAAATAATGCATTCGGCAGAAAATGTTTTTATGAATCAATACTTCTATTGGTAGTACAATAATGATCTCACATGCTCCTGAGAGTAACAAATTGCTGATTGTTAACTCATCTTTAGTTAAATATCCTGGTAAGGTTTCATTGAAGGAGTAAGGAGCTCTTACCTGTGTTGCTAACATCCTATTCTGATTGTACCAACTGCATGTGAGGTTGGAACCAGAGTCACCAATTCATATAAGTTCAGACCCACATGATCTGTTCTTAACAATTGTAACAAGAATAAAACAGAAGTGCTATAGTACTACAGGTTGTTGTGTTAACTGAACTATAGGAAGGTCATGATTTTTGTTGCAATTTCCAGACTTGTTCAATTTATCAGTGAAACTTAAATAGTTCCTTGGAGAAATGATAAAGAAATCAAAAAACAATTCATCCTTAGCTTTGAATCCCTGTCATTTCATCACTCAGGAAAATAGGTCATCTAATTGAGCAACTTCATTATTGACATGTATAATAATATATGACATATATTATGAGGGAGAAATTGTTGCTTGCCCAATCTTAAAATGCAGAAGTAAAGATGACCATACCTATCATCTGGGTCCACATCCATAAATGTTATCATCTCGCCTTTTAAATGTGACATTATAAACATTATTTAAGGTCACTTTAATCAACAATGAGAGACTAGTCTAAACTATGTGGTAACCTCACTCAGCTAACATGCCTAGTACCATTGTCTTACAAAATGGCTTTTTTTAAAAAATCATCTTAGATTCCCAAAATGCAAATTAAATTAATAACATTCCTGGACCTCAAGCTCCAGGGAACAACACACAAGCATTCAATACATGACAAGCAGGTGTACACTTAAATCAGACCATAGAGATTTAACCTTTCCACAAGCTTCTGTCCTGTCTCTCCCTCCTTCTCTCCCAGCTATTGTCCCTTGAACCCTTAGGTCAGGGAATTTACAGAAGAATGTTTTCTCTTACTCTCTCACTCTCTCACTCTCTCTCTCCGTCTCATGTATGAACTTCTTCCAACTTTCTTACTATCTCAGTTTCAGCCTTTGTGTTTTCCTAGCTTGTAAGGGTAATGAGACATTCACATTCCAGGCAGGCAGGGACAAGGTAGGACTAATAAATTAAACTGCATTTATTTCAATGCAAGGGGCCTAACAGGGAAGGGAGATGAACTCAGGGCATGGTTAGAAACATGGGACTTGGATATCATAGCAATTACAGAAACATGGCTCAGGGATGGGCAGGACTGGCAGCTAAATGTTCTTGGATACAAATGCTACAGGAAGGATAGAAAGGGAGGCAAGAGAGGAGGGAGGGTGGCATTTTTGATAAGGGATAGCATTACAGCTGTGCTGAGGGAGGATATTCATGGAAATACATCCAGGGAAGTTATTTGGATGGAACTGAGAAATAAGAAAGGGATAATCACCTTATTAGGATTGTATTATAGACCCCCTGATAGTCAATTGGGAAATTGAGAAACAAACTTCTAAGGAGATCTCAGCTATCTGCAAGAATAATAGGGTGGTTATGGTAGGGGATTTTAACTTTCCAAACATGGGACTGCCATACTGTTAAGGGCTTAGGTGGAGAGGAATTTGATAAGTGTGTTCAAGACAATTTTCTGATTCAGGATGTGGATGTACCAATTAAAGAAGGTGCAAAACTTCCCCTACTCTTGGGAAATAAGGCAGCGCAGTTGACTGAGGTGTCAGTGGGGGTGCACTTCAGGGCCAGCGACCATAATTCTATTAGATTTAAAATGATGATGGAAAAGGATAGACCAGATCTAAAAGTTGAAGTTCTAAATTGGAGAAAAGCCAATTTTGACGGTATTAGTCAAGAACTTTCAAAAGCTGATTGGGGGCAGATGTTCGCAGGTAAAGGGACGGCTGGAAAATGGGAAGCCTTCAGAAATGAGATAACGAGAATCCAGAGAAAGTACATGCCTGTTATGTTGAAAGGAAAGGCTGGTAGGTATAGGGAATGCTGGATGACTAAAGAAATTGAGGGTTTGGTTAAGAAAAAGCATATGTAAGGTATAGACAGGATAGATCGAGTGAATCCTTAGAAGAGTACAAAGAAAGTAGAAGTATACTTAAGGGGGAAATCAGAAGGACAAAAAGGGGACATGAGATAATTTGGGCAAATAGAATTAAGAAGAATCCAAAGAGTTTTCACAAATATATTAAGGACAAAAGAGTAACTAGGGAGAGAATAGGGCCCCTCAAAGATTAGCAAGGCTGCCTTTGTGTGGAGCCACAGAAAATGGGGGAGATACTAAATGAGTGTTTTGTATCAGTATTTACTGTGGACAAGGATATAGAAGATATAGACTGTAGGAAAATAGATGGTGACATTTTGCAAAATGTCCATATTACAGAGGAGGAAGTGCTGGATGTCTTGAAACAGGTAAAGGTGGATAAATCTCCAGGACCTGATCAGGTATACCCTAGAACTCTGTAGGAAGCTGAAGAAGTGATTGCTGGGCCACTTGCTGAGATATTTGTATCATCGATAGTCACAGATGCAGTGCCGGAAGACTGGAGGTTGGCTAACATGGTGCCACTGTTTAAGAAGGGCAGTAAGGACAAGCCAGGGAACTATAGACCAGTGAGCCTGACGTTGGTGGTGGGCAAGTTGTTGGAGGGAATCCTAAGGGACAGAATGTACACTTATTTGGAAAGGCAAGGTCTGATTAGAGATAGTCAACATGGCTTTGTGTGTGGGAAATCATGTCTCACAAACTTGATTGAGTTTTTTGAAGAAGTAACAAAGAGGATTGATGAGGGCAGAGTGGTAAATGTGATGTATATGGACTTCAGTAAGGCGTTCGACAAGGTTCGCCATGGGAGACTGATGAGCAAAGTTACATCTCACAGAATATAGGGAGAACTAGCCATTTGGATACAGAACTGGCTCAAAGGTAGGAGACAGAGGGTGGTGGTGGAGGGTTGTTTTTCAGACTGGAGGCCTGTGACCGGTGGAGTGCAACAAGGGTCGGTGCTGAGTCCTCTACTTTTTGTCATTTACATAAATGATTTGGATGCAAGCAAAAGAGGTACAGTTAGTATGTTTGCAGATGACACCAAAATTGGAGGTGTAGTGGACAGTGAAGAGGGTTACCTCAGGTTACAACAGGATCTGGACCAGATGGGCCAATGGGCTGAGCAATGGCAGATGGAGTTTAATTCAGATAAATGCGATTTGCTGCATTTTGGGAAAGCAAATCTTAGCAGGACTTATACACTTAATGGTAAGGTCCTAGAGAGTGTTGCTGAACAAAGAGACCTTGGAGTGCAGGTTCATAGCTCCTTGAATGTGGAGTCACAGGTAGATAAGATAGTGAGGAAGGCGTTTGGTATGCTTTCCTTTATTGGTCAGAGTATTGAGTACAGGAGTTGGGAGGTCATGTTGCAGCTGTATAGGACATTGGTTAGGCCACTGTTGGAATATTGCGTGCAATTCTGGTCTACTTCCTATCAGAAAGAATTGTGAAACTTTAAAGGATTCAGAAAAGATTCACAAGGATGTTGCCAGGGTTGGAGGATCTGACGAAGTGGTGGAGGCTGGTACAATTGCAACATTTAAGAGGAATTTAGATGGGTATATGACTAGGAAGGGTTTGGAGGGATGTGGGCTGGGTGCTGGCAGGTGGGACTAGGGGTTGGGATATCTAGTTGGCATGGACTGGTTGGATGGAAGGGTGTGTTTCCATGCTGTACATCTCTATGACTCTATATCAGTCAAGATTGGGGAACTGAGCTTCATAATTTCAAATCTCCTCAGTGTGGTATAAATGAAAATGTATCAGGATTGTTCTATTACATGCATATTCCATTCAGCTTATTAAATTACAAGTTATTTTCCTATTGTGTATGAGTTTTGTTCAGTGCCTTCAATATAAATCAGAAATTCAGTCATCCAACATCCAACTGTAAAATATGTGCAGTTTCCAGCCTTTGGGATCAAAAGGAAGTACTGCCACCCATTCCACAAGTGAACAAGGTATTCACCTTATTTACACTGAACCATTGACACTAAGAACAAATATCCTTAATTCTTCAGAACAAATGCCCGCCCCCCCCCTTCCAAACCTTGTGGTCAAGCGCTTTCCTGCATATCATGTTTAGTTCTTATGTGTGTAGTAGATGTGTCAAATGTAAGGTTACCAACCTTCTCAGTTCCACTTTCCAAGACAAGTTATTCAAAACTACTTTTTATAGCAAGTTATTCAAAACTACTTTTTATAGCAAAGTCACATAATATAACCACTGGAGACCTAAAAGACAAGATGTTGGAAATAACAGAAGACCAAGTAGCATGTGTGCAGTGTTATGATTCCAGTTGACATTGCGGGATGTTTCTCATAATTATTCATAAAGAAATCATCATGGCTACAGAAATACTTATGTGATAGCCATTAAACTCCTTCGGACACAGATCAAACCCATATACCACTAGTTCAAAATCCAAACTCTAAATGTTAAATCTCACTCCTTATATTATGACTGAGAGATTTGATGTTTCAGATTTAATTTGAAACATAGAAATGTATAAGGGAATAGGTTGGAAAAAATATAAAAAGGGAATGTTAGTATTGAGGTGAGTGGAGGAAGGATCAACCAACAAAGTTAATGCTACAAGGACAGAATGATGGGACAAGTGAAGATTTAAAAGGTGCGGGTAACTGACAGATGAACAGCCTGAAAACAAAATTGAGGATACAGTAAAGCTGAGACCTGAAATGCAAATAATTTGGTGGGTGGAACTAGATTGGGTTGGGATATCTGGTCGGCATGGACAGGTTGGACCGAAGGGTCTATTTCCATGCTGTACATCTCTATGACTCTATAATTATATAGTCATAGGATGGCATTGTGGCTCAGTGGTCCACACTGCTGCCTCACAATGCCAGGAGCCTGGGTTTGATGCCAGCCTTGGGTAACTGTCTGTGTGGAGTTTGCACATTGTCCTTGTGTCTGTGTGGGTAACCTTTTTGTGCTCCAGTTTCCTCCCACAGTCCAAAGATATGCAAGTTAGGTGGAATGGCGATGTTAAATTGCCTTTAGTGTCCAGGGATGTGTAGGCTAGGTGGATTTGCCATGGGAAAAGCAGATATAAGGTGGATCTCAGTGGGATGCTGTTTGGAGGGTCAGTGTGGATTCAATGTGCCAAAAGGCCTGCTTCCATACTGTAGGCTTCTATGATAGATTTAAAATTGCCACAAAGCTACAAGATGTAGGGTGGATAAAAGTTTCTTGAATAATTTATATTCATCATTATTCAATTTCAATTCAGTGAACTGAATGAGTTACAATATTGTCCTATTACCACTGGGCCCTGGCTTTGAAGTTACCCAAAACTGAAGCGATAGAAGTCTCTTTTCTGATGGATTTGAAGATATAAAATTAAATTAATTTGGTTAATTACAACCCAGTTTTTCATTGGTATGGATCGCTACCCACAATTTGGCACAAATTGGAACTAAATTGACAGTCATAGTCAGATGCCCTAAGGATAACTAATTTGGAAAATGTTATATGTTGCACTGATGCAATAGGACTGTTCTGTTGAGGTTTGATGTGAAGGAACATTAGATAGAGTTTTATACTGCAATTATGATAGAGTGCTCGAAGTTAATGCCAACAGAAGGACAATATTCTTTGACATTAATATCCCTGATCATGCTTAATAATTTTGAAAGCATAAAATACATTCTGGACTGGATGAATGTTAATATATGTGAAAGATTCTGTAGATATATTCAAATTGGTAATTAAATGAAAAATGGATTATCAAACAATAGGTTGAATCCTACATTTTTTTGGCCAAGTCTGAGCTGCATCAAGTGTTTTGGAGGGACTGTTGCCAAATAGTCCAGGAAATTTTGTAATGTATATGATCAAAGGCACCACAATAACTACCTACCCTGCCCTGTGGTGTCCCTCTCAATCAACTCTCTGCCCATCTTACCATGCACTGTTCACGGAACAGCTCATCACACAGCAAATATCTGTCAAAGACCAGCAACCTTGGCACCCACACCTTATTTAAAAGGCCACTGTTCACAAGTGCTGCTCTTTCCCCATAGTCATTGTGACAAAAAATACTGACATTATTGAACATGGGAGAGTCAGATGTTGTAAAATCTTCAAACAGATGTTAACTTTAACCTTTGTTAGACAACAGGAAAAGCAAAGAAGGAACAAACAGAAAAGCTCCACTTGCTTTTCGGACTAAGCGAAAGTTGCTTGGCTTTGTAACAACAAATGTATCACAATGAATGCTGTTTCCACCCAATTCACATCTATTGACTCAGTGTCAATTAAGGCCTGTCTAGCTGGTTAAACCTGATGCTGCATGCTGAAGGTGATATTCCTCAATCTCCTCATCTTCCTGCCTGGAGTGGGTAGCTTAAAGTGGTGAGACAGGTGGATAAAGTGATTACGAAGACATATAGGATACTTGCCTTTATTAGCCGAGGCATAGGGTTTAAGTACAGGGAGGTGATGCTGGTACTACATAAAATGATGTTTAGACCACAACTAAAGTATTGCGTGCAGTTCTGAAATCCAGAACCTCCACCACAATCTGAGAGGACCTGCTGCTGTGATATCTTCATCTGGACACAGTTTAGCTCCTGCTGGAGATTGCTGCTGATCCTGGATTTGCTGGTACTGTCATTCTTCCTCTGTTTCACTGCAGCTTTGTTGAACAGCTATCACAGAGAAAATAAATCCTGTCGTGGATGTATCCACTGGGGACAGTTGCAATGATCTTCTGTGGAGAATATCACACAGCGCTCTTTAGGTAATGGGACCAATCAGCAGACACAGCAGACACAAAGGAGACTTTTCTACAAACCTCAAGATAGTAGTACATGGGATACCATTACCTGCACCTCTGACATATTAGTCCCTATTCAGATGTATGTTGACAAATACAGTCAGAGATCACAGTGCGGTAGGATTATTGAAACTTACACTCCCTTCCTCACACCTACCCAAAAAATGCAACACCTCGTTTCAGTTTAATGTCAGAGGACAGCGGCTATGCACCCTTCTACAGCCTTTGAGACCTTTCAGATATATTTGCGAATTGTCAGCTGCAGGTAAGACTTTAAGAGTCACCAATGATCACTCTTCTTCACAGATGTCCCATTCACTGGGGCAGGACATTAGAAATCAGTCATCACTAAAGTTCAATGTTTTATCAAGATACACAACGTTCCCAATTTATCTGCTGGATATGGCCTGTACATATGTGATTCTCTCCCCAAATATTTAAAATTTCAAAGGTCTAGATGGGGTGGTGATGGAGGAACTAAAGTATACTTTGCTGATTTTAAGAATTCTGTACAATCAGTTGTATGCGAACATGCGTGCACTAATCTTCTTCTTGGAATATTGCGTGACTAGAACAATGAACAGAAGCCACACAGAGTAAGATAAATTGTTCAATGAGGGTGAAGGACTGTTAGGGATTATCTGTCCAGATTGTTCAAGGAGAAATTCTCCAACCAAAACGACAGCAATGAACCAAATTATAGATGTCAGTACTTTACTCAGAAAGTCCTTACTGATTTTGGCAGCTGCAGCCTCAACTGCAAACTTTAAACAGGGCAATGACTCAACTGCGAACTTTATACAGGGACAATGCCTGTGGCTCTGATTCTGGCACCTTCCAAGCTGATGCAGGAGACAACAGTACCAGATCATGGCTTCCCTTCCACACTTGTACAAGAGAGCTAATTGAGACTCTCAATTCAAACAGAAATAAAATACTTTTATTTTGTCCTTTCTTATCAGAGATAAGCAAATTAAGTGAGTATTGAGGGTTTTGAAGGTTTGCTATCTACACTTTGGTTCTGAAGGCAATATATAGCTTACATATTGCTTTGTGAGTGTCACATGTTAATGCTGCCATGTATCAAAGCCAAAAGGATTTCAGCGCCTGCTGTCTCACTGGTTGTGACCACAGGTAAGTGGACCATGTTGGGCAGTGTCTAATACCCTGGCAGAAGTCACAATGCCTTCATTACATGATCTTAAGTGGTACTCAGTAGTTCAGTTGTATTTCAATCACCATGGCTACTGAGTGACAAGACCTATCCACTGAATACATGGATTATGACTTTAGTCTGCCACCAATATTCATGTTTCTCTCTTTGGGGTCTATATGGTTGAGGAGGATGCCTAACAGAGCTGAAAATGTGTTGCTGGAAAAGCGCAGCAGGTCAGGCAGCATCCAAGGAGCAGGAGAATTGACATGATTCGGGCATGAGCCCTTCTTCAGGAATCCTGAAGAAGGGCTCATGCCCGAAACGTCGATTCTCCTGCTCCTTGGATGCTGCCTGACCTGCTGCGCTTTTCCAGTAGCACATTTTCAGCTCTGATCTCCAGCATCTGCAGTCCTCACTTTCTCTTAGAGGATGCCTAACAGGAAGGGAAGGATCATATTTTGGGGGACTTAGCAACACTAACAAGCTGAGCTTGAGAATCACTGCGGGGCAAGCAATTAGAGTAAGTGTTTCCTTCTGCGAGGGAGGCAACTTCAATTTTGAGCAATCTGAGACCCTTCAAAGAGCAATAACATTCCATGAAGAACCACACACTAGAACAGAAACACACCAGTCAGAACTACTAGCTACGTACATCTTAGGTATGAGCCTACTGTCTTCAGTCCAAATCCTTGTCTGAAGCACTTGTCACCATATTATCCAACAGAATGAATGAATCCCACTAATGGCTGTAATGGATTAGCAATGTCTTGCCACTTGGAAAGATTGACCCGAGTTGCTAAAATAACAATCACCTACCATTTATTCAAAGCCTGCTCACTTCACAGCTTGGACCATCGACCTTTGTGCAGGGCTAAGGATGTCGGGAATCTGTGTTTTCAATGTGTAGTTGTGGCTAGACAAACATTCATACTAACAGCTGATGGTGAAATGTGAAAACATAGTTACAAATTTTAAAACGTATTTGCATTGGTGAGTGACCTGTGCTACCTCAGTGCCCTCCCACTGTGTCTGGAGCATGGAAGGTAGGAGCCTGCATTATGGTGGAGCCCATTGGCTTTGAAGGTTTAGTTGGCTGATCACAAGGGCATTTACATCTAGAGGACCCAGACATGCTGAGTATGTCCAACCCAGCAGCAGGTGGACCCAGCTCAACTTGACTTCCAACTGTCAGGCTGAAGATAGTCATTTCTGGAGTGTCCTAAAAAGAAACTTTTGCATTGACCTGTGTATGAGATTCTGCTTCTGTCTGTCTTCATTGCATCAAATATAAACTAATAATTGAGTCAATTGACCCTGTTCACCTCATTATACAATTGGCATATGGGCGCAAATGTGAGTTTCTTTAATATGCTGTCACAATGGTAGGATGGAAGGACCCTCTTTCTTCAAAGGATAGCCTTCACCAATCAGTGACACCATCAATCAGAAGGTAGAAACCCCCTTCCTTCCTCCTTGCATTCACTGTAAAACCTTACCGCCAACGTCCTTTTCTATGATGCCCAATCCCTCCTTACCAACACCCTCTTATCTTGGTCCTGGATCCAGGGCTACCTTCTTCATCGGCCTGCGTGCTGTCCTGCAGTGTGCACTGCCAAACTCTGAAGCTGCAAGGCAGTCTGAAGGCTGGACCTCCTTCCACTGAGAGGCAAAAGTCCTCCTACCAGCTTGTTAACATCACCTGCAGCCTAAGATCGCTGCAGTGTGACGGTAGTTTTGGTCAGATGATTTCTGACTGTTTTTTTCTGTCAGTGCAGATGACCTCCACCATGCCCCCACCCATCCCACCCTTTTATATGCAGTCCAAGGTCATATACCATGGAAGAGAATCAAACATTACTTTACAAGATAGAAATACTGAAAATGATAATAATCCTGTCAATAATATGTCAAGCTTGAAATTGTATCATTATATAATCAGCTTCAGTGTTGTGAATGTTTCTTGTGAAATTGGACATTGCTTTTTGAATTTTCTTAGAATGTCTCTTTTAGAATTTTAATCATACCATTTACATTAATCTCTATTCACAGCCAACGTGACTAGTTGTCATTCTGAGTTTGAAGATGAAAGCCACTTACTTCTCATTGAACATTTAGTTAACTTAAAAGTTTTAATTGTTGAACAGTAATTATTCTTACTTACAGATCAATGAATGGAACACCTGATTTAAGGACAATAATGAACTAAATTGTATGAGCACATCAAAGATTTTAACACATCAATGATTGTTTAATATTCAACTTCAGATCATCACTATTGTGAGAAGAGCTATGACACACATTTGCTTTCTTCATTATTCATTTTTGAGTATAACCTCGAACAATTGGATTTTGAACCTAGGTGCTCTATAATTAAACATCAATTAAAGTCTAATTGTTCTGCAGAAAACCCAGCGAGATAACTCAAATAGTTACATTTTGCAATTTGGTGCAAAAAAAAATTATACCAGCATTAAAAATGGTTGGGGCCACAGGCTTAACAACTTTTCCACACTTATCAGAAATTTTAATTGTAACTTAATGAGTTTGCGCAGTAATTCATTAATTCACCAGCACGAAAATAGCCTACAACAGTCAATCTTTTAAAACTATTGATGCAATAATTGTAATGATGTCAGCCAGGTGCATCTTATAGAATATGAGTTTCCTGATTATGGTTGTTAACCTGGTTCAATCAAGGAGCCCTAGCTGACAGATACAAACAGGAGATTACGTTAGAGCCCGGGTGTCTCTGGAGAAGGAGCACGCGGTGTCCACCGACACCCTGGAGTTGTTCAGGGAGAGGTGGGCACTGCAGGGAGTGGAGTGCATTATTTCCCCCTCCAACTCTATTTTGATTTGATCCCTGCCCTCCCCTTCACTGTTTGATCACACAGCATTGCCCTTTGATGGGAAGGGCACTGCTTGTCACTGGCCACTCAGATGTTTCCTTTCTTCCTGGTGGTGGAAACCAAATAAAGATTCGTGCACCTTGTGAAAAAAAACAGGAGTGTCAAATATCCTGTTCACACTAAGAGCTGGCTCTGAGGGATCTGGACCTGTGTGTGTGCAAGGACTCTCCTCCAAAAAAAAACAAACAGGAGATTATGTTAGAGCCCTGGTGTCTCTGGAAAAGGAGTACGCGGTGTCCACCAACACCCTGGAGTTGTTCAGGGAGAGGTGGGCACCGCAGGGAGTGGAGTGCATTATTTCCCTCTCCAACTCTATTTTGATTTGATCCCTGCCCTCTCCTTCACTGTTTGATCACACAGCATTGCCCTTTGATGTGAAGGGCAGTGTTTGTCACTGGCCACCCGGGTGTTTTCCTATCTTCCTGGTGGTGGAAATTGAATAAAGATTTGTGCACCTTGTGTCTTTCATTGTGTCTCACACCTGCACACACACAACATGGGTGCTGGGCAAGAAATAAGCACTCCCGCAGTTAGGCGGTAGTGTGGGGGTTAAAAAAAAAGGAAAAAAAAAGAACAGGAGTGTCTGACATCCTGCTCATTTTGAAAGCTAAAATAAAAACAAACAGGACATTACGTTAGAGCCCGGGTGTCTCTGGAAAAGGAGCACGCAGTGTCCATCAACACCCTGGAATTGTTCAGGGAGAAGTGGGCGCCGCAGGGAGTGGAGCGCATTATTTTCCTCTCCAATTGTACTTTGATTTGATCCCTGCCCTCCCCTTCATAGTTTGAAAACAAACAGGACATTACGTTAGAGCCCGGGTGTCTCTGGAAAAGGAGCACGCAGTGTCCACCAACACCCTGGAATTGTTCAGGGAGAAGTGGGCGCCGCAGGGAGTGGAGTGCATTATTTTCCTCTCCAATTGTACTTTGATTTGATCCCTGCCCTCCCCTTCATAGTTTGATCACACAGCATTGCCCTTTGATGTGAAGGGCACTGCTTGTCACTGGCCACTTTCTTCCTGGTGGTGGAAACTGAATAAAGATTTGTGCACCTTGTGTCTTTCACTGTGTCTTACACCTACACACACACAACATGGAAGCTTGGGAAAAAATAAGCACTACCGCAGTTAGGCGGTACTGTGTGGGTAAATAACAAAAGTTAAAAAAAAAGCAAAAAAATAAACAGGAGATTACGTTAGAGCCCGGGTGTCTCTGGAGAAGGAGCACGCGGTGTCCACCGACACCCTGGAGTTGTTCAGGGAGAGGTGGGCGCCACAGGGAGTGGAGTGTATTATTTCCCTCTCCAACTCTATTTTGATTTAATCCCTGCCCTCCCCTTCACTGTTTGATCATGCAGCATTGCCCTTTATGAAGGGCACTGCTTGTCACTGGCCACTCGGGTGTTTCCTTTCTTCCTGGTGGTGGAAACTGAATAAAGATTCATGCACCTTGTGTCTTTCACTGTGTCTCACACCTGCACACACACACACAACATGGGTGCTGGGGAAGAAATAAGGACTACCGCAGTTAGGCGGTAGTGTGGGGGTAATTTAAAGAAAAAAGAAAAAAAATAAACAGGAGTGTCAGAAGTTCTGAAAAAAAACAGGAGATTTAGAGGTCTTCTCAGTTTAGGGGACTGGACCACAGTCGGTGTGTTACTATTGGTTTCTGCTTTTTTTGGGTGGTGGAAACCTATTCTTGAACTGGCTGAATTATTTAGCCAGTTTGTAAAGTTGCATTCCTTTAGTGAGGACTGATTTCTAAACTTCTGATGCACACAATGTGTTTCAGGTGTAACTCAGTTCTCATTAGGGGAATGTTGTTTCACTGGCTGGTTACAGCCTGTGTGTTACTCTTTGTCCTTTTCTCAAAAGTAAAAAAAGAGAAATGTTAATTTTGTGGTAGGGCTTAGCCCTTAGACTCTAACTTTCTTAATTTTTTGTATGTATTTTCACTTTTTTTGGTGTTTGGATTGAGCCCTTCTGGGAAAAAAATACATCTTGCCAGATGAGCTATTTCTGTGGGGAGGCCTAGCCCTGGGACTAGGCCTCTAAAGATTGAACACCTGTGTGTGTGCTGGGAGGTGAGCACTTGCTGTATCCTGGAGTTTGGGAGAAAACCTTACCTTCAGGAGTGGACCAAAACCCCTGAGAGTTAACTACACCTTTAAAATGTACTGTGTTCCTGTGAGTGGCCCTGGCTCTCCAAGGATGTGCCAGGGCTCCTTGGAGATTGAACACCTATGTGCCCTGGGACTAGGCCTCCTGAAGATTGAACACCTGTGTGTGTGCTGGGAGGCGAGCACTTGCTGTATCCTGGAGTTTGGGAGAAGACCTTTCCTTCAGGAGTGGACCAAACCCCTGTGAGTTAATTGTTCCTGTGAGTGGGCCTAGTTCTCCAAGGATGAGCCAGGACTCCATGGAGACTGAACACTGGGTGCTGTGGGCTGCCTTCAGATGTGGACTCTGCCCTTGGTTGTGGACCCTGGTCTTTAGCAGTGGACTCTGCAGTTTGGAATGGACTCCATTTCTGACAATGCACCTCGTAAACTGGAGTGGACTCTGTGTTCCTGGGAATGGACGCTATATTTTGAAGACTTTATATTTGGACTCCGTGTACCAGAAAGGACTCTGTTTTTTGATAATTAACTGTATCATGTTGATTTTTGGGTCTATCACTTGCACTGTCTTGTGCATCCCTGGGTCTGGCAGGCCTTATTGTGAGCTGGGAGGCTCAGGGGTCGCCCTGAAAGCTGTCACCCCAAAAGCCAGAGTGTGGGTAGGTCATCCTGTGAACCTGAAGGTTGGTGGGCTGTCCCGAAAGCTGGAGAGTGGGTAGGCCACCCCGATGCCAGTCGTCCCAAGAGCCAGAAGGTGGGTAGGCCGTTCTGAGCGTTGTCGTCCCGAGAAAGGGTGATCGGGACGAGCTGTCCTAGAGATGCTTGGAAGGTGTGTCAGAGTAGCCAGAAGGTGCATAGGGGCAGGTCGAGATCCAGAAGGCTTGTGGGCTGCCCTGCATGCAGTCATCCATGGGGAAGGGGATGGGCTGTCCTAGAGGTGGCCGGAAGATGTATCGGTGTAGTCCATGGGCCAGATGGCATATTGGGGTGGGTGAGAGCCCAATGGTATGTAGGGGCAGACTGAGAGCCGGAAGGTAGGTAGGCCATCCTCAGCGCTGTCACCCCGGGTGGCTACTGGGGTAGGCTGTCCTAGAGGTGGTCGAAAGGTGTGTCAGGGCGGACTGAGAACTGGAAGGTGCATGGGCTGGACCAAGAGCCGGAAGGTCCGTAGGGGCGTGCTGCCTTAGAGTGGCCGGAAGGTGGGAGGGACGGGGGCTTGCTGGGTCTGTATTATATGCACTGTTTATGTAATTGGATTGTCTTTTTATATACAAATGTCATTGTTGCTGTCTTGTAATGTATGAAACTGGGATTTGAGGTTTGTCCTCTATTCCCTGCAAACTGGTTGAACAGTAGGGTTTGGAGCCTGGCTTTGCTGCTCCTTTCCCTTGTAAAATTGCTGTTTCTTTGAATACAGCTGTAAATGTTAACTTTTTATTGTAAACTATTTTGTAATTGTTTAATCAATTTTTAAAATAATAAACAGGGGTTTACTGTTGACTCTGAGAGCTGGCTCTGGGGGAGCTGGATAAGTGTCAAGGGCTCTCCATCTGTAAATAAAAGGCGACAGAACATTGCCTCTGTGGAGTTTTTCAGCATGAGTTCCTCAGAGTAATGCCCAATCACCTTCAACTGCTTCATCAATGACTTTCCCTCCATCATAATGTCAGCAGTGGGAATATTTACTGATGATTGCGCAATGTTCAGCACGTTTCTCAACTCCAGATACTGAAACATGAACCAATGCAACATGGACAACAGCCAGGCTTGGCCTGACAGTGGGCAAGTAATGTCTGCACAATGCATGCCAGGCAATAACCATCTCAAATAAGAAGCAATCTAACCACTGCCCCTTGATGTTCAATGGAGTTACCATCACTGAATCACCCACTATCAACATCCTGGGGATTACCATTGACCAGAACCTCTGTTGGGCTATGGTTACAAGAGCAGGTAAGATGCTAGGAAACCTGCAGTGTGCAACTCACCTCCTGATTCTCCAAAGCCTGTCCATAATCTATAAGGCACAAGTCAGGAGTGTGAAGGAATACTCTCCACTTGCCTGGATACATCCAGCTCCAATGCTACTCAAGAAACTTGACATCATCCAGGTCAAAGTAGTTTGCTTGATTGGCATTAAATTCACAAGCATATACTCTCTCAACTACCATCACTCAGTAGCAGAAGTGTGTAATATGTACAGGATGCACTGCACAAATACACCGACAATACTTATACAGCATCTTCCAAATCCACAACTAGTTCCATCTAGAAGGACAAGGGCAATAAGTACATGGGAATACCACAACTTGCGAGTTCCCCTCACCATCATGACTTCAAAATATATGGCCGTTCCTGCATTGTATCATTGTACCAAAATGCTGGAATTCCCACTCAAAGAGCATTGTGGGTCAGCTTACAGCACATAGACTGTGGCGGTTCAAGAAGACAGCTCACCACCACCTTTTCAAGGACAACTAGGGATGGACAATAATGTGGCCAGCCAGTAACATCCACATCCCAAACGTGAATACAAAAAAACTGGATTGAGGTGTACAATGTTATGCATACGTAGGGCAGATGGGGAGGAAGCTTTCCTCTTACTCAAAAACCAAGGTAACATTTTTAGGGTCAGGAGCAAGAGGTTTACAGGGATCGGGGAAACATTCTTTCACCAGGAGAGTGGTGGTATCTGGGACTCACTGCTGAAAATGGTAGCAGAGGCAGAAACCCTCAAGATATTTAAGAGATGTTTTGATAAACACTTGAAATGACATAGTATGCAAGGCCACTGCCAAGTGCTGGAAAGTGGGATTAGAACCAATAGAAGTTGATGGCTGATTTTGATATGATGGACCAAAGCACCTTTTCCCATGCTACAAAACCTCTGACTCTCTACAAGTCTACGTTGTCTCATGTCTCACAAAGTAAACAGCAAAGGATTTTCCACTGTTTTATTTTCCATTATTGAAATTAATAAGTGTGTATTTGGAATTATTGAATGCACAAACATTTCCTTAGGTGGGATCAATTGCAAATATTTACTGACAATTGTCACAAACTTAGTTGTAATACTGATTAATTTACTTTATTTCATATCCAAAAAACATGAACAAATAGCAGATCATCATTCATGTGAATTACAAGTTTACTGAGTTTAATATCTAGGATAGACAATGTGTGCACAAATTGATGTTGATTATTGCATTCTTTTTATTTTAATCAAAGAAAAATCAGGTGTCCTTTGATCCAAAGTTCAAATGGCTTCACATCTTTTATTTATTCTGTGATTAATAGGCAAGTGTTAGATCTATATATATATATATATAGATGTTAATTTACTGTCAATTGTTCTGTGAATTCTCTGACTGTATGAATAATACTTGAGAGCTGCACAGATTAAAATGTGGTTCACCACCTGTGGAGTAAATTGTACCTGAATTTCAAACTTGCACATGTGCCAATGTGTTGCCAAATAAAGTTTAAATATTGTGAATTTTGATCCTATTCAATTCTTTGATCATCCACTTTTCAATGGGTAACAACATTAAAGCATTGAAAGCTTGATGAATAGTCTATGCCACACTAAATGACAGAAACGTCTATTTAAGAAAATGGCGTCTATTGGACTGTAAATTATCAAGTGTTTTGTAGGATACACTTAAACTACGTCACTGAAAATCCAGTTGTTTATATCCACAAAAACGTAGTAACTCTTCATGATCTTTTCTGAGGGTTGTATCTTATATTATACCCTCCAGTACCTTTCCTGAATGTGTTGCATTTCTTATTTCTATTTACAATTTTGTAATTTAAATACATTCCTGTACTCTGTCAGTAAAATATCTGCTGTTACTGTACTGAAAAACATAGCATGAAATTTAACTGCCCTTGCACGTAGATTCTGCAAATAAATAAATCTGTACATTCTGTGACCAAGTGACTTTCTAATGGAAAATCATCAAAAAGATACAAGGAGAAATTTTAAACACTCGCACTCAGCAAAACAAAAAGCAGAACAGAAGGAAATAATCTAAGCAAAGCAATATGCTGCCCCTGTTAAAAATCTGAAATTAAATCTGAAAATGCTGATAACACTCAGCTACTCAGGCAGCATATGTGGACAGGAAAACAAAGGTCAGAATTTCCATACAGTTGACTTCTCTGCTTCAATGTTGATAGAGACTCAAAACTTCAGTATAGCCCTGAAACTGTATAGTTGTCATTTTTTGCAACAAATGGAATAGGGGCTGTTCCATATGCACATCCTTGGTTCCTGGAGGCACCTGCCTTATGTATACCAGCAACTGCCTCCATTCATGGTGATTTTGTTTTGGTGGGTCTCTGACACCTTAATTGTGCAGATTAGATCTGGGAGGTGCAAGTAGATTTGTAGATTTGTTTGTGTATCTCAGTTGCACATTTAGACAGACAAGGTTTCACTTTTGATATGGTCAATGGATATCATGGAAGAGGCCATATCCCCCCTAAAACATCCCCTGGGGTTGTTAAAGGTAGAAATTAATGTGTTTAAGAAGTGCATAAATGTACTGGAAATGTCAACTCTATCAAAGATCTGCCAAAGTATTATCAAAACACAATAGAATGGTCAAAACTCATTGGAACTTTGAAAACTCATTGGAACTCTGAAAAGTATCAGGGGAATCAGCACTGTTGAACATTAAACATTTTGAAAAGTGTTTTCATTTTAAAGTTCACTCTGTTCATATGTGTGAGGGCTATCATTACAGGCGTTGTGCTGCATGACTTATTTTGCTACCTACTATTTTCACAGTGGGGTGACTATTAAGTGAACAATATGATTGGTCCCTTGGAGTGATTAATAGTCCAAATAG
Organism: Chiloscyllium plagiosum; assembly: GCF_004010195.1. NCBI lineage: Eukaryota > Metazoa > Chordata > Chondrichthyes > Orectolobiformes > Hemiscylliidae > Chiloscyllium > Chiloscyllium plagiosum. The sequence goes on from NC_057735.1 coordinate 26,386,995, forward strand.
TTATATAATACAAATATTTGATTTGCATAAGAAATTAAGAACTTAAGAAAAATTAATGTTTTTGTTTTATAAATTCAAGTGAAATTAGATGATGAGTCTTCAAAGTAGTGTCATTTTATCATTTATTTTATTAAGTGGTAACATAATGAATACACATACAATTTTATTTTATTTCTGCATGATTCCTGAGGTCTGCTCACAAAGAATAGTAGGTGCGTTGGCATGAGAAAGTAAAGGAAAAGCTAATGAAAATGATCACCATGAAATTCTTGGTGACAAATCAAAACAGAAGACGACTTCAGAAAATGATCCATAAAGCATTTCAGACCTGACAGAAGGTATTCAGGTACAGAAGAAATCCATAACTCCAAGGCAGAGGTACAGGCTATATTGCAGGGAGGTGGTCTGTAGGAACAATCACAAGTCCAAATTGAGTTAATGAGTCAACCAGTCATTGAAGACTGCATGGGTTAAAGCCAAGCATCCCTTATACAAAAGAGAAACTTTAAACAGCTGAGTAATTCAGATTGAAAGCGCAATTTTAAAAAAATGTTGCAACTCTCATTAAGCATCAATGGATGCAACAAAGCAAACCTGGAAAAAATGAAATAAAAAGGATCATGACAGAACACAATCTCCAGTAATGAAGTGTTGAGAAAGTCACTAACCTAGCCATTCAAAGCAAATAGATGGCTAGTTCAAATTTATTTCTGGCAACAATTAGAATACAGTGGGAGTATCAGCAAGATTCCAAAATGTAGGAAAACCTTTACATCTACAAAGCCTGTGGACAGCCTCCAATAGTACAGAAAAATTAAACAACTTCCCTTACTGCAGTACTAGCCTCTTCACAGAAGATACATTACCTAATCGGATTAGGAAGTAGTGGCATCAAAAATAGCATTGCCAAAACAAGTTTAACTTGGAGATCAGCCTAATAGAATATAAAATCACCCCTTGTGGAGAAAATAATTGCTGAGGTATAAAATATCATCCAAACTGGAACATTAAACAGAAGCTGAACAAATAAATACACTTCCGTATGTGACTGGAAATGTAGCAAATGATATCATTGCTCACCAATTGATAAGTGAACATCAGATAAAATTGAAGGGTTCCTAAATCTTTCAAAATTATTTTGACTCAGTAATTTTGGAATTTTTCAAAGGGTAAGACTTAATATAGAGCACAATATACAGATATATCTGTGAATGATTTCATTAATGATCATTATGTGTTGGTTGAGAGATATGGCTATGGTGCCTTAACGTCAGAATCCAAAAGAGACAGGATTGGTGTAGGAAGATCATGATCTAAAGTCAGGCAGAATTTTTTTCTGAGCTTGGTAAACTCATAGTAGAACGTAAACAAAAGGCAGAATTTAATGCCATAAATGAGATGGAAAGCTGGGACCATAGTGTTCGGTTGAAATGTTTACTATGGTTATCAGAAGTAAAGAGAATTTAGATTCAAAGAGAAAACAATTGTTTTAGAATCAGTGCAAGAGATGAGGTAGCAGATGAATCATTGACATGATTCGTAAGGATGTATCATGACAGATAGGCAATGAAAGCATTTGCAATTATGTCAAATTATCAAATGAAAGCATTTGCAATTATGTCAGTGAAAAACTATCCACTCCAAATTCAAGTCTGCCATTAAGGAGCTGAGGTGATTAGGAAAGAACAAGGTCAAGCCAAGTGTCTGGTCTCCCCACCTTCCAAACAATAATAACTAGTATCAACTCAAGTAAGAATGCATCTCAGATAACACAGTTGAAGATATGAACACGCTGGTTTCACCAATAATTCAATTATTGAGAGGAAAGGGGAAACCTCAAAATATTGAAGAAGTTGAAATGAGAAATCAAACTATTTCAGTACTGATCTCCAGGAAGAATGAGAACCAAATTCCACTGACAAAGGTTGAAGGTATGTTGCAAATAACTCTGTGAAAGACATCAGTATGTAGAGACAAATAATGTGCAAAATTCAAGAGCCTACAAAGAAAATATTACCTGCCATATCAGGGACCATACTGATGGCTATCAAACAAATAGATGTGCATACTAAGTCCTTTGCCAAAGAAATAGAAGAGGTTACAGATTTCTCAGTTCAAGAGAGTACAGTCCTCAAACCATCAGGAGGACATCTCAAGTCAACTGTCTGCTTCCCAATGAACTACTCTTCTTCCAAGTTCCAAAATCATGTTCCGTGAGAATAATAAGACTTCCAGATCATCTGAAGTTATAATCACAAAGACATGGAGGAGATGGGGTTGAGCTAAATGTTAAATATCTAAATAAGTGTATAGTAATAATATGAGGAGAAAAATACTTGGGGAAGATGTTGTACATACATTTGACTACTATAGGCACCACCCACTGTGATAATGTCTCAAGTGTGATAATAATAGGACTTTAAGAGGTGCACTTTTTCCTTTTTTTTAATGAAGAGAGGTTGAGAAAGACATGCTAAGCAGTCTGCTCCTCACCATAAAGTCAACAGCTTGTGAGGTCTTGTTTTTAAAGTGGAGCAATAGAAGCAGCATGAAGGGGTGGGGCCAAGCTCCCACAGCACCAGGATCTTAGCTTAACGTCCAGTGGCTGTTGGGGTCTTGAAGCTGGATGTGGACACTGTTACTCCTCTCTTAGTTACAACTAAAAGCTGGAGTTCTCTTCCTGATGCTAGAATTGCATGTGAGACAATTCATTTTACTGGATTTGCCTTTGCCAACTGTAGTGGAACAGTTGCCATTTAATATTTAAGTAATCTATTATTCTGTTAAGTTTTCCAATAGAGTTAAGTTATCCCAATTTTTCTTTCTTTTGTTTGTATGTTAACTATAGCGTAAGAATAAAGTGTGTTATACTTCAAGCCTGGTAGTTCGACCCAACCAAATTGCATCCAGAATACATTATCTTATACTTCCCTTTAAAAATAAGAAAAAGTTAGGGCTTAGGCTGTCTTCTTACTATATTTTGAGGGGCTTTAGTTTGGTCCATAACATGAATGTGGTCAGAATAAAAAAGTAATTGTTAGGAGACAGACCTGATGTTATTGTGTTTCTAATGTTCTAAAAACCCTAATTACAATACTGTTATGCTGATCCCTTAAAGATGCAGTCAGGTCACCAATGGCAGAATTTGCCTTATGTTTATGGATTAACTCAATTTGTTTGATGGCTAGCCTATGATACCAATGGTACAGATTCAATTTTCATACAATCAGGGGTAGTCCATGGGGCCCTGCCTGGTGCTATGCTCTGTGCGGAATGGTGTCCCTCAAATTACATTTCACACAGAGTATAACACAAGGCAGATCTGGCATAACAGAGGCAGATGACTATTGTCCCTTGGAAACAACAACTAGTTGAATTGTTTACCACTGTTTTCGGAAATGAACAGAATTTAAATGAATTTTGCTTCTGCCAGTTTTGTAGTTTAAAGCAATTCCATTAAAATAAAGTCATCAGTAAAATTCATTGGCTTTAATATCCTTGGATAATATACTAGCAATGTGATAAATCAGGTTGACAAAATTCACTAAACATTCAATAATAGAAATATTAGAAAAAAAGCTGCCCCCATTTGTATGTGACGCTTCACAGTTAAGTATTGTCAGTCAGAGTAGAAGTACAGCCCAGGAAATAAATTATATTTGAGGGTTGACTAAAGAAAAGTTTGGGGATGATAATTACTGGAATGTTAATTCTCAACTCTGCATTGCTGATTTATTACAAAGGTTAGCTCTAACACATAATGATATAATTATGGTTGCCTGTCTCTCAAATTTAAACAAATAGCTAAAAATCAATTTTCCCCCAGAAAGGACAGGGATATGTAAAGATAGATCTCAGAGGATCTTACAAATTGGAAAATCTTTGGAGATCCTTAGAAGGAATCTCAATTCATTGGCAGCCTCCTAAAAAGTACCAAAACAATTGGCAGAACGCAAACCCTAGAAGAAGGCATGAGCTACAGGCACACAGTTACCAAAGCTGGGGTCAGCTCGAAAAGATACCTTTGCAAGAGGAGTTGTCCTCAGTGCCATTCCATAGTACCACTCTCTGGGTCGGCTTTGGGGAATACCATGGAAATGGAGTCAGTTGTCAGGTCTCGCTGGCCATTTGCACCACTGAATATACCATATCAGCTGAAGTGGCCTGACAGGAGATGACATTACAGTACATCTTCACAAAGATTGTGAAGATCATTCCTTTTTGTCACTGCCAGGTCGCTGAGGCAGGATCTCCAGCTGCAGAATGGTTGGCAAACGTATCTAATCAGACTAAAAGGTTTCTAGATGAGCCTGGTCTTGGCATGGAACTCTTTCCTAAAGTGTCATTAAGACATGACACATGGTGATTGGTGTTTTGATTGGCAAAATATCTGATAATGAGATCAGGCAGGCATTCACAGTCTGAAGAATTAGAATGTATTGTATTGCTCAGGCATCCTCTTGGCAGAGAAAGCTATATCAGTGTTAACCATCTGCCAGAAAAAGATTCAGCCATTTCTGTCTGAAAATATGAGTTGGCAGTCCTTGATAAGTGAGTACATACATATAGTTATATTAGAAGCTAAATTGCATGGCACCTTCACTTCTTCCAGAAAGACCAATCAGGGAAGTTTTTCATAGAACTTGTAGTGTGGGATAAAGAAGTAATTTTCAGTAATAACTTTCAACAATTGCCATTAAAACTGAAGTCTCAACACAATAGAATAAAACATATTTATGAAGTACCTAAAGTAAGCATAGCTTTATATTAAGAAACAGTATGCTTCCCACAAACCTTTGCTTTCCTATACCACCCAACAATCTATTTGAAATTAACTGTATCAACATCTCACATCTGTGTGCCAGAACAGTAGGAACTTGCATGCAAGGTTGGCACACACTGCAAATGAATGTTGAAATTAAGTACCTGCTCATCTGAGGCAGCTGCTTCCTCTGCCAACAATCTTGCCCGGTCAAAATGCCATAATGTTTAATGTAGATTGCATTCCAGCAAAATATTTTCTACTTGCAGCTGTCCAAAAATCAGAAGCAAATCTTATGTCACATTTTGATGCCATGAACATTCCATTGGCCTCGAGAATCCTGTCATCTTAATCAAAGCAATGACTAAGTACAATGCAGAACATTGAGGGAATTTGCAAACAAATGATTTGTGTGCATCTCCTCCTGGTTTTCTCAATGCTTGAAAAACTTTCTCTAAAACCCTGTCTCAGTCATTAATGTCGATATTTTGTAAGGTGCAAAATTGTGGTTGGGGAAACATTTGAAGTTACTATCAATCTGACACTTTAAATTTAAATTTACAGACAAAATTATAAATACAACACAACCCATTGTCATATTCATTGGACTTTTATTGTTTTCCTGAAGCATTCTTTTTAAATCGCCTCATTGAAATGTGAAATGTTTTTCCTGCATCTTTAAATGATTTTATGGTATTGGATGATTTGCAATGAAATTGACAAATTGATAAGATTGCAGTTTTCATAAACATTCCATGCCTTAATTGGCAGCTTGAAGTCGTCAAACTTTAATTTTCATGCAAAACAAGGAATGATAAGTTGTTCCTTTTCCTAGCCTCTAATTGTTTTCACTGGTCTTTATTTTGTGCAAGTTTTTTACTTTCCAACATATCCTAAAAGGATTTGCAGGAAACAAATTTGGTGTAACCCAGCATACTCCATGCGTAAGTTCTGGACAATGTATTGCAAAAACGATATAGAATTACTGCAGAGAGTGTGCATAGAATTAGAAGGCATTTAAGAGAAATATGTGGCTATGTATATCAAAGAATGATTGACAGGATGAGGTTCTTTTGAAAAGAGAAGGCTGAAGACTGACCTAATAAAGTCTTTAAGATTATGGTTTAGCCAGAGTGCACGTAGAGAGGATATTTCCTGTTGTGGACAAAGGTATAACTGGAGGCAATCAGTATAAGATAATCACCAAGTAATCCAATAAGGAATACAGAAGAAACCTCTGAGTGGCAAGAATGTGGAACTCAATACCACAAGGAACGGTCAAATTGAATGGATTAGTTGCTTTCAGGATAAAATAGAGAAGCACTTGAGGGAGAAAAGAATACATAGTTACTGTTGTAACTTTGGGTAAGAAAAGAATAGGAAGAGGCTGGAGAGGACCATAAATACTGGCACAGACTGGTGGAGCCAATTAGTGTGTGTGTGTAACATACATCAAAGAACTGCAGGTGCTGGAAACAAAAACAGTAATTTCTGGAAAAACTCAGCAGCTTTGTCAAAACTGAAAAAAGGATCACAGGACCTGAAACATTGACTCTTGCCTTCTCTCCACAGAGGCTGCCAGACCTGCTGAGTTTATCCAGCAATTTCTGTTTTTGTTGTAATTTGTGTCTATGCTGTGTATTCTGTGTGGTCCTATACTGATTGTCTGATGAGAACAGCAGTATAATTTTCACTTTCCCTTGTCACTTATGTCAGTTCAGGATATTCTGGGTCAATGTAATGTTCTTTTAAATCAGTGTGATATAGAGCTCTTCACTGATATCATTTCACACTGTGATTTTTTCCATTTAAATAAAAGTAATCCCAAGTATGCCATAATATATTGTATTAAATATATATTCAAAAATGGCAGTATTTTTAATTTTGGGATAACTGTTAGAGTTGAGAGAGTGTTGCTGGGAAAGCACAGCAGATCAGGTAGCATCCAAGGAGCTGGAGAATCAACATTTTGGGCATAAGTTTATGCTTGTCGGATGCTGCCTGACCTGCTGTGCTTTCCCAGCAACACACTTTCGACTCTGATCTCCAGTATCTGCAATCCTCACTTTCTCATAACCTTAAGAGACCTGAAATGAGCTGAGTTCAGTCTAAAGACTCAAACTGGGATATCTTTGCATCTATGTGACAGAATACTCATTGGGGTCCCACTTTCACATCACTGACTTCAATTACATTGTTCACTCAAATCTTACAGAAAGCCAGGGTGTTATTATGGATTTTCACAAAGAACGGTGATTTAAAATAATCAAATACTTCACACCACACAATAATTTTTAATAAGATTATGAATCTAAGTAGCTACAACTATACCATCCAAAAAACGTAATGGTATGATCATTGAAAGATACCTATGTCTTCAATTCTGCATCCTAACGTGACAAAAAGAGTATATTTTCCCATTCTTTGTTATATCATATAGTATTAATTATGTAAATACAATGATCAAATTACCCTAAAGCTACAATTATAATCTTTCTGAATTAGATTTGCATAAATATACATTATAATAACTCAATAAAAGTTTGCATGAATGGAACTATTCCACTGTGTTTCAGTCAACCTTTTCATTCTACTGAAAATCGATCTCTCATCATTCTCATGGGACTCTTCTAGCAAAAACTGAAGAAAGCAATCAATTTTAAAACATGATAATAACTATCATTGATGCAGGTGGAAAGTGCCTTCTAAAACCATAATGAAATTACTGTAAGAAGAAAATGCAGATAAAACCTTCGATAAATCTGAAAGCAGTTTAGAAAATTCATCTACTTTTATTTTTTGAGATAAATGATGCAAATGTTTACTATGCAATGGAGTCGTAATATAATCATGTGGTAAACCATATCCCAAATGAAAAAGACATTGAATATTATGGACATTGGGCCAGATTTTCCAGTCTCCAAATGATCAGAAACCAGACATATAACCTGACATTTGAGTCAGTTCCTCACAGAATTACCAAAACACTAAATGCCTACAAAGTGTGAGTTTACTTGCTCCCTTGTGACCCACTGTAAAAGTTTTCAACTCTGATGGAGGCTTTGAGACCTCAGACAGGTCTGTAATATTCTCTTGACTAGTTAGTAAAGAAACGATAGATGAAAATAAACCTAATCTAATTCCTGGATGACTGCAAAGCTGACCCCACCTTTCACTAATAATGACCCCAACTCTCTCTCAAACAGGATTCTGTCCCTGGATGCTGAATACCAGTTCCCACCAGACCTGACTGGCACCCACAATAGCTGACCACTCTCCTGACATCACCCATCTTACCCTACCGATCCAAAAAAATAAACTGACAACACTTCCTGGCAAGACCCAAAACCCTTCAATCTATCTATCCACTCATGCCCCTACTCACCTTTCTTATCTGTCAGCTTACCTACCTTCTATTGTACTAGCCTGACACATCACCCTTTTGCCACTTCACTGACCTAACTACTTGCCAAACTATCCACTTACCATCCTACTCACATTCGCCCTACCAAATAACTCATATACCTCACTCACCCTCCGTGTTTGCCTCACTAATAGTACCATCTGATCTATTCACTCACTCACTCACCCACACATCCCACTCACCCATAAACACTAACATACACCCATTCACTAACATACACCCATTCATAAGTAAGACATTTAAACTTACCTTACAGCAGCTAGTGCTATAAAACAGGCGCTGATGTAGTTGCTTTGCTGACTCTATAGCACCTATGAAGCTCATAAAGGACTGTACACTCCATATTTCTGAAGAAGTCAAGCTTGAAAGACCTTGCCACAAATATAGGGCAGTGTTGGTGTGGACAAAAATTTGAATGAAGTGGCAATCTAACAATGATTTCCACCGTGAAGATAATATAAATCAATTAGTTTATCTGCAAGCATAGGATTCTGATCAGTGTTCAAAATAATAACCAGGTGCACTGAGGAGTTAGTCAGACTAACATATGATTATGTGTCAGTGTGTGGCAGCAAACTTTAGTCTACTTTTTGAAAACCAGCTTGTAAAATTCCTTTGTAAAGTTCATGTCAAACAAAACTCTCAGCGGAATCTTACAGCAGGACTGAGCAATGTGGATTAGGACACGGTTAGGGATGGAATCAGATAAGAAGTTCAGCAATGAGAAGTCCAGCACCAGACTCTCGACTCGGATCTCCAACATCTGCAGTCCTCACTCCAGCAATGCCTATCTAGACATTGGGGTCATTTTGCTCCATCTTCAATTCTTTTGCTGATTGATGAGATAAGTTTCTGGTTAGGTAATGGCAAGTTGTCAATTGGAGGGATTATAGATTGTTCAACATCTTATTAACTCTGCAACCTGTCTCAACTTGCTTCAAATCTTAAATGCAGCAAACAGGCTAAACACCATGAAATCTCAAATGGAAATCAGAGTGGGGGCTTGGCAACTTCAGCTCCCCAACAGCTGTGAGGATCCTTCAAGTTGGTCAACACCAAACATCATCTCAGGGCGTGATCCACAGGCCCCAGATGCACACCACCCCATGGATCTTAGTATCTGTAATTTCCAACTCCTATGTGACCATCATGCCATTTCTTTGATTCACTTGCATCTGAAGCACCGATTTGCATTTCAGGGTGCACCAGCAACTAGAAGTGAAAAACTCGACTGGAGCACTGTGCCAGCAGAATTGGCACACAGCTTGCAGATTGGACCAGGTTGCATCTCAGGGTGACTTGTTTGCTCTCTTGCTGCCCACTCATTTAGCATAATCTACATGCTCTACCTGCATGCTTGCACCATCCATGCCATGCATTTTCTTGCCATGCCTGTTCCTGCAATGACATTTCAGCCAGTGCCAAAATCTATTTCTTATGTTGTATTGATGTGATCTTCAGCACAGACACACAGGCAGGTTGCTTGTCATACTTGTCAGTAGGGAGCTGTCGGAGGTTGGGAGGATTGAGATCTTGCTTTACAACACACCGAGAATGTAACATCTACAGCAATACCACCTGCTTGCACACAAACGACATTGCATATTCATTCAGTCAAATGGCCATGTTGGATACTGGTGTGGGGTGCTCCTCAGTCTAATCGGGATAGCCTTCTGTCTGTCAGGGTGTCTCAGTGCCAGGCACAATCTGTATGCAATCCAGGGGCTTCACAGTGCTCAAATGTCCATTTGGACAATTAATTCAGATGCAAGTGAATCAAAGAAATGGCATGATGGTCACATAGGAGTTGGAAATTACAGATACTAATCAAGGGATAAGTTTGATGAGTGAAAATGTGGGATCCATGTATGCAATATATTAGGATATTGAACAGACAAATAAATGAATCAGGCAAATTAAAACTTCAGACATATTTAATTTGCAATCATTTGCAATGCATGCAGCGTGATGTGCTTTGGATACTAATGCTGGAAAATGCATTTGCACTATACGATTGGTCCTTGCAAATTGAACACTGAAATCTAATGATGATGAAGTTAACAGCATTGATTTAAAAAGAGGGCAATGCTGGCTAAAGGTGAACTATTATTTGTGAAATTTATAAGGATACTGTGGGCGATGCAAACCATCGTTTCATCATCTGTTATGTAAGTTTAATGATGGTCTATACTGAATGCAATGTGAAGATTCATGGTTGACATGGATCTGGGATGGGAAGGGTTTCCGAGTGCAGTGGACACAATTTTTTGATGTAGTGTGTTGGTTCCTCAGCTAGTACAGCACCTTCCCCAAATTGGTTCACATGCTGGGGCTGAAGCTGAATAAGTGATGGAAACCTGGCCCTCCAGAGTGGTGAGCCTGTCGAATTCACTGTCACTGAAAGTGGTTGAGGCCAAAACATTGACTGTTTTCGGGAAGGAGTTAGATATACTTTGTAGGGATAAAGGGATCAAAGGTCTGGGGAGAAAGCAGGAACAGGATACTGAGTTGGATGATCAGCCATGATCATGTTGAATGGTGGAGTCTCAAAGGTGAAATACTCCTACTCCTACTTTCTATGTTTCTATGTTATTGGGTTGCTGCATATCTCACTATATGGAGAAGAGTGTTCAGCCTTCTTTACAGGGTATGCTATCAAGAACTGAGGTTAGCAGTCGTCTTTACTGAAGTCTGTAACATGAGGAAGGGGAGAAAGAGAATGAAGATTGGATGAAGGCTTGGAAACAGCAAAGGGAAGATGACAAAGAGTTGTGGAATAAGGTTTGGGGGCATGGAGGAGTGGTAAGAAGAACAGCTTTGGGGCAAGGGTAAGAAGAATGACATGGGAAGGAACTGGTGTCCACATATCTTTTCTTGGGGGTGTTGCTGAATGGCAGCAAACAAAATGATAGAAACAAAGAACAAAGAGAACAAAGAACATTACAACACAGGAACAGGCCCTTCAGCCCTCCAAGCCTCTATCTAAACCTGCCGTCGATTTTCTAAGGATCTGTATCCTTTCACTCCCTGACCATTCATGTAGCTGTCTAGATACATCTTAAATGATGCTATCGTTCCAGCCCCTACCACCTTGGCTGGCAACACTTTCCAGGCACCACCACCCTCTGCGTGAAGAACTTTCCATGTAAATGTTTCCACTCTCACTTTGAACTCATCGCCCCTAGCAATTGAGTCCTCCACTCTGGAGAAAATGTTCTTGCTATCCACCCTGCCTACACTTCCCATGATTTTGTAGGCTTCAATAAGGTTCTCCCTCAACCGTCTTCTTTCTAATCTACGCAATTTCTCCTCATATTTAGTGGCCTCCAAACTTGGCAACATCCTGGTGAATCTTCTCTGTACCATCTTCGAAGCATCTACGTCCTTTTGGTAATGTGACGACCAGAACTGTATGCAGTATTCCAAATGTAGTCAAACCAAAGTCTTATACAATTGTAACACGATCTGCAAACTCTTGTACCCTGTGGGACACCATTGGTCACATGTCTCCATTTTGAGAAGCTCCCTACCACTACTACTCTCTGTATCCTGTTGCCCAGCCAGTTCTCTATCCATGTAGCTAGAACATCCTAGACCCCATGCAACTTCATCTTTTTCATCAGCCTACCACAGGGAACTTTATCAAATGCCTTACTAAAGTCTATGCATATGACATCTACATCGCTTCCCTCATCAATCAACTTTGTCACTTCTTCACAGAATTCTATTCGGTTTGTAAGACATGACATTTCCTGCACAAAACCATGCTGCCTATCACTGATGAGCCCATTTTCTTCCAAATGAGTTTATATCCTATCCTTTAGTGCCTTCTCCAGTAGCTTCCTTATCATTGACGTCAGGGTCACAGGTCTGTAATTACCTGGATTATCCCTGCTACCCTTGAAAATTGACGGCAGGTTTAGATAGAGGCTTGGAGGGCTGAAGGACCTGTTCCTGCGTTTTAATGTTCTTTGTTCTCTTCGTTCTTTGTTTCTATCATTTTGTTTGCTGCCATTCAGCAACACCCCAAGAAAAGATACGTGGACACCAGTTCCTTCCCATGTAATTAAGCAATTCTCCAGGCCCCTGTTTTCAAGGATGCTGCAAAGATATCTGTTAAGGCCCCAACTATTTCCTCTCTTGCTTCCTTCAGCAACCTGGGATAGATCCCATCTGGTCCTGGGGACTTGTCCACCTTAATGCCTGTTAGAACACACAACACTTTCTCCCTCCTTATGTTAGCTTTACCAAGAGTAATCAAAGATCTATCCCTAATCTCAACATCCGCCATAAACTTGGCCACTGCTTCCTTCCCCAAGTGAACCATCTCCCCCAACAGTATCCAAAACGGTATACGTGTTTTGGAGGGAGGTGACCACAGGGGACATTTGCACTGCCTTCCTACTCTTTCTCTACCTTTTTGTCACCCATTCTCTTTTTCCCTCAGCAATCTTAATGTGTGACCATTTCACTAAATGTGCTATCCATGGCCCCCTCAGCATCGCGAATGCTCCAAAGTGAGTCCATCCACGCTACAGAGCCATCATGCTGGCTAACAAGAGCTTCAACTGGACACACATCTTGCATATGAAGGAACCAGGGCCACCAGCTGTGTCCCTGAGCTCCCACATTGAGCAAGAGGAGCATAACACATGTCTGAGATCTCCTGCCATTTTTAATCTTAAAATTTACCTAAATTGGGACTAAAATTATGAAAAAGGAAAGAAAAAGGAAACTTACCAAAATCCTGACCCTATCAGCACACCACAGAGTCCTCTATTTTGATTAGAGGAGGATGGCAGTGGGCAACACTACATGGGTAGTGTCTTAGGTTCAGCCGCTGCCCAAATGGAAGTGATGGGTGAGGGGGATAGCTGGGATGGGGCAAGGTAGAGACATTGGTCTGTTGAACAATAAACAAAATAATGTAACTGAGACAATTATGTTAAGCAGGAAAGTTGCTGCTATCTTGCAGAACATTCCTATTTGTCCTGGAAGCTGCTTTCCAGCCGACCCAGGCCTTATCATTGCATTGTGGGTTTCACCATTGTGGGTCTCCCATCACTTGATAATAAGTGTCTCTTTTGCCTGCTGCTGGTACTTAATGTTTTAATCAGAATTGCATAGGAACCAGTTTCCAACCTTCAGTTCTGCTGTTGTGAGTAGCATGCCAGAGATAAAGTCCCATCTGTTGTATTTCCTGACAGCAAATGAAAGCCTTCCTTGTGTCTCCACAATGAGGTCAGTAACACCATCTGAACAATGTCGGGAGCTTGGATCAATATTCTGCTTTTTACACTATTTCCCATGCCTTATGTCCAAAACTAACACACCAATAAACACAGCTTATTGAATTAAACATAATTTCAATATTGATGTTAATTCATTTATCAATTTGATTGTGAGTGAAGAGAGCATCAGGAGTGCTTGGTGTATAAATTATCTATGAAAAGTATCAGCATGTCGGTTGAATATGCAAGGTGTGTTTAGCAAATTAGATAATAAATGTTTCAGTTTCTTTTTCTTTCTTCAAACATTATTTTATGTCTCAAAATTAAATGATACGTAAATTATTACAGAGATTCTGAAGCATTTTATCAATTGCAAGAAGCCATGCACCTAGTTGTGCAATGTCAATGGAGGCACCAAACAAACATAATACAAGAAATATCAACAGGTCAGGTGTAGCTGTGAAGAGAGAAAGGGAGATAAAGGGTTGGATTTCTGTAGAGCTACACCCATTCCGGAGGTCTTTAAAAAGATGTGTGGGACACAGATGCAGACAGCCTGCCCCGATTCTGACAGATCCCAGTTTACAGGCAGTAGAAGGGAACAGGTTTTGGATCCCATAAAACGAACTCTGCAGGTACATTTGAAATTAGTATCCCAAAGATAATGAACCCACAGCAGGGCAATCACAAATCAATGGTGGAGATATTGCTACTCTTGAAGGTTGAATGAGGTCTGATTATGTGTCATAATCTTAAGTAATTTAGTTCCCTGTCATTTAAACATACAAGACAAAAACAGAATCAGCTGTCAGTTAGGTGAACAAAACAAACACACAGTGCTGGATGTATTACTTGACAGATCGACTGAAGAAGTTCCAAAAAAAAATTACTATTAAATTTCATTGGTGGCATTTCCCATTGAATGTTACTACAATCGAGTCCATTATGAATTATTGGCTGAGTTTCAGCAGTTCCAAAGCTAGTTACATGAACAGGCAGGGCTTACTTCCTACTTTAATTGACTAGGAGAAAGTGAGGATTGCAGCTGCTGGAGATCAGAGTCAAAACGTTTGGCATTGGAAAAGCACAGCAGGTCAAGTGGCATCCGAGGAGCAGGAGAGTCGATATTTTGAGCATAAGCTCTTCATCAGGTATGTGGATCAGCCACATTTGAAACGGCAACTCTCCTGCTCCTCAGATGCTGCCTGACCAGCTGTGCTTTTCCAGCGCCACACTTTGTAACACTTTAATTGACTGGTTTGAAAGATTATTAAAATATCAGCTGTCATTGATGTAATTACTGAAAAATGAGGTTGTTTGTTTTCATAATAGATTTAGTCCTTGAGGAGATGTAAAATCGTTCAATAATTATGAATGAGAGTCATTTTCTTTTACATGTCAAGGGTGAGAAATGTTAGATTTTTTTTAGTTTTACATTCTGCCTATAGTGGATATTGACTGAGTGGCTAAAGTGATGGTATATGGATAAAATGTAGAAAAATAGATCACATGGAGGTGGAACAGGGGTTGAGAGAGATAAGGAATAGAGGCCCTTAAGGTAATTCATAAAATTGGGTCATTCTTACAGAAACACACTAGGCCTTCTAATCAGCTCAGCTTGGTACTCATCTGTCTCAAAGTCAAAGTCAAACTTGTCTACACTACAGAGGAAGTGAAAACCGTGTGCTCAAAGGTCATTGCTATGGAGATATGTCTGCTGAACGAGGATATTTCCCAACCTGAGCTTCCCAATTCCATGGCAAAATTCTGGCCCAAAACCTCAGGTTGGTGGCCTATATTGGAATTTGTAAAGAGGGAAATCATATTTGAAACAATTGTTTGGTATTTTTTATTAAGTTGGATGGAAGGATGGATAAGAGTAAAACAACAAGCAGAATTTTCGAGCCTCACTAAATTTGTGAAAGCTGTGAGGCCTAAAATCCTAACTGTCAGTAAACCTATAGTTCTCCATCTTCAAGGGCTCATTCATCACCTTTGATTGGACAAGGAACCTACCTCCAAGTTAATTAAGGATCACCTAATTTAGCACCCTAAGAATGTGGGTTTAGAAACCATTACTGCTTCAGTTCCCAAATCCTGAGATTCTTATGATCCCAGATGATATCATTACTGGACAAGTCATTTCACAGACTGAAATCTACCTTGATATTTTGTTTTGGTTTGGTTTTAACAAGGCAGACTCTCACTGAAACATAGGCATATAACATAGGCATAGGCTTTGCAGACTTTATTTTAATAATAAAAATAAACTTATTGTGCAAAAGCAGTGAAGATAAAATAGAATAAACCAATCTCTTTACTTATGGTACAAATTCAAAGTTTTTATACACTAAAAAAATGTAATCTTACTAATCCCAAAACATTTCATTGTCACTTTCAAAAGGAAGAAAATTCCTCATATCATATCAAACAGCACACCAGAATCCCTCTTTCTAACACCTCAATGAGTTTAAGGTAACTGTGACTTTAACTCTTAGGCCAGAATTCCTGATAACTTACTCCCTGAACCTAAACATACTCAGATTTAAATAATCTCTTCAGGGTTTTACTGAGACATTTCTAGTTTTGGACTATCACTATCTCCTGAGTCTAAAGTAATGTAGTTTTGCTGTCTTCTCCCTTTCTCAGCAGCACTTCATTATCTAGGCATCTCCATGAAAGGATCTTACAGGATTGTAAAACTGAAACAAAAAGTATCTCCCTTTAAGCTATGGCTATATTCTTTAAGTTTAAAAGCAATCGCACAATCCAGAAATTTCTAACAGATGCTTTGAAGTATAGTTTTCTACTGCGCTAAATCATAAAATCCAGAAGAATAAAAACCTGATATGCTATTAAAGAAGTCCTCACAAACAGTTTTAAAATAAATCACAATGGCTAGAGAAATATTTGCAAGTTAATTATTAACTTGAGACACACAGAAAACCCGTATGTCAATAACTCAAAATTCCAAACTCAAACTTAAATTAAATGATATTAATATATACAGTTTGATATCACACCACTGCCCCAAAGAAATATGAAAATATATATTTAAAAACCATTTCATTACCCATCAAAGGTTATCTTACCACTAATGCAAAGTCATACTAATAGTAATAGCATACTCCCAAAAGAAAAGGTCAAAAAAAATCTTGTCCATGATGTTGAGACAATAAAATATTGCAGCTGTTAAAGTGGTTGATTCCTGTTGAGCTGACTTTGGTGGTTGAGTAAATGTGTCGAGATTCTTAGTTCGGCAGTTCACTCAAGGGAGCTTCCTCCAATTGTGGCTTTGTTGGCTGAACACATTTTCAGCAATCAAAAAGAGAGACACTTTATCTCTTTTTAACTGTAAATCACATTGCAAGTACTCCGCTGTGCCTTTTCAGTGGACCCTGAACCCCAGGCTAGCACACTAACATGCCACCACTCTAGCACACAGAAGTTCAAAAATTGTAATATATCTATTACTAATTTAAGGTTATGATTTGTTGACATGAAAAATTACCTGTATAGCAAAGTTTACTAACATAACATTTTTTATTACTTTCTTTCTTGTCTTAAAAACCTTACTGATATTAAATGAACTAAGATTGTCATGGGGAAAAAGAGTGTTTTAAGTGGGAATATTTGAAAACAACACCCAAGAGAAGGAATGTGCATGATGGGCCAAATGTCCCACCAGTATTATATTATTTCATGTTTCTTTGGCTCTATATTCAGCTCATATTTATATCCAAAACTGAAGGCTGTTCAACCATTGGAAATGTCAACATTTTAGTAAGTCACAACAGATACACTAATATATTCAAGGAAAGTATAATCAGTCCTCACCAACAAGAATATTGTATTAGATAAACTGGAACAAATATACACCATTGTATCACAAGCACAATGGCAATGATATTTATGGGGACCAAGGGAGGGAGAGGAGAATGTTTGTTGGAGGAAAAGGGAGCAAACAGATCTCTTCAGAATTAGCAAAGCAATCTTGAAATTACTCTTATCCTAGTTTCGCACCCAATTGCTGGCCATTTGACAGACCTGCTGATTGCTGAGTGTAAAACTTAATAATAGTTGACAATGGAGACTGTTAACAATGTACTTCAACAGTGTGTTTGCCCTTTCCCACACTCCCTAACCCCCTCCTTCACTTTGATGGGTTGCATTGCCGTTAATGGGCTTTGCTTGTAAATATCTAACTGTCTACATGGATGTTTTACTGGTGATGTTGGTTAGCAGTTTAAAAAATACTGTCACAGTGACTTGGTGTTGGGAAAGTCACTCAGTTGTGTGTGATAGCATTTCTGGACATAAAAACAAACTACTCTGCTCCCAGGGATCGCATGGTGCAGTGGTGCTGTCCCTACCTCTGAGGCAGAAAGCCCAAGTTCAGTTTCAACCTGTTCCAGAAGTGTGTCATAACATGTAAGATTCAGCACCAAGTCCACTCTGCTCCTCTTAGCCCACAGGCTGTGCGACAAGAAAAGCTTGCATGCTGCACATAGTTATTTCCATCTTCCTTTAGCTACAGTGAATCCAAACACAGGCAGTAGATTTTAATTTTAAATCACTGCCAAACTTTCTGGAGTTCAGGTCTCATTTAAATATTAACAATGATGAACCCTGCACTCCAGAGTGGCTTATTTAAATGTTGCAATATTTACTGAGCTTAAAACAGAAATGTGGAACGTTTCATGAATATAGCAATCTAACCCCTTTCTCCAACCCTTTCCCGATCTTCACTGGAGGGGATTACAATTCTTTCACATATCTCAGTGAATAAAATTCATCTCAACCAGTATATATTTTATCATGAATCACTCTTTACTGCAAAAGGAACTTAACTTGTTCAGGAGTACACTAAAGTAGAACATTATTTTGCTCAAGTTATCCAATAATATGCGTGATGTTGTGTTGCACAGAATCCTGTGAGAAGACTTTAAGTGACTGAAACATTTTATTGTGAATTTCAAGGCTTTGGAGATTTGGATATTGTTGATTTGGCTGATCAGCTCTTGTTGAACTAATTAAACTCTTATTTTTTTCACTTCCAGTATTTGTATTTTGATCTTTTCTGAGCAGTATTTCCAGATCCATTCTTGCGAGATGTTGTTTCCACTACTTAAAGCAAATGTATTGGTTATAATGTAATTCAGCAATGAGTGGTAAAACTATCACACTAGCTGCAATAATCTAGCAAATTCAAACATAATTGTGCCTTCAAGTGTAGTTTGTAACTTTATTCTCCAGCATCTTTAGAAGCTAAAATTGAAATAGTCCTTTGTCATGTATTAAAGTTTATATAGTAAAATGAGAACTAAGTGTCCATTTTGAATTAGAACATAAACTGCAAAATGAATAAACAACATAAACATCACATATGAACATATCAAAGTGCTTTGATTACAAATCAACTGTCCTCTCTTTTATTTCATATGAGCTGAGCATATTCATCACTAGGAATCCAACAATATAAGCTGGTCAATTTAAAATTTATACGGCCCACATCACTAGAGTAATTTAAATTACTAACCAAGTTAAGTGCCTGTACAAACTTGTTCCATCATCTCATCAACAGTATGCGGCATCTTTAAATGTAACACAAAGAAAAACAGGAAGTTTACTGTATTGGTAAATGCAGACCACTGCAGAGGTGCAGTGATCCTGTTTAACTGCATGAAATAGCCAGAATGCTTAAAATATTATAAGTGGCTTTGCAATTGGCTTCTATGGTACTGTTGGCTGCCTCTGATAGTCTTGGACTGTATGTCCATTAGTCCAAACTTCATAATGCTCTAAGTTTGTTATGCATACGATGCTTGATTAACTTGAATCCCTTTCACTTTCATTTCACTGAGTGAAAAACTATAGAAATCATCACATAATTAGCACTAACCTGGAGCTGTCCTCCTCAATTTATTCTGTACACAAATTCCATTACAGCCATCTCAGGGAGGAAAATTGCAAACCGTCTTTGACCTGTAGGACCTTGGTTTTCAATACAACACAGACTGACAAGATTAGAATTTCTCTCTCCACAAGCTAATGTGGAATCTTCAACATAAATTGTCTGGACAGTGGGAATCTAGTTGCAAGCAGGACAAGACCAAAATTGTCAATCATTTAGCACCAATTGAAATTCAGTCTAATTCAAACAGGTCACAAGGATGGCAGACATGGGAAATGGAACTGTCAAATGGTTGCAGTAGGGAATGTTCTTCTGAGGCTTTGATTGAGACATATTGTTGTTCCAACATTGAGTGAAATGTACTCTTCATTTAACTATTGGATACAAGACGTGAGAATGCTTAATGTTGACATTGGGTGCAAGAAATAGAAAGAAATATCTTCTTTTTCCCCAGGACTGAAATGCCTCTCCTGAACAGCAAAGACTTATTTTCTTATTAGTGTGTCATCACACTGCCCATGACATAACATAAGCTGAAATGCATTGTAGGTAATAGTTACAGAAAATAACAAGTTGTATACCATCACAAGATGTACACTGAAACACTACAAAAATTATTTCTCTGGCTGTTGATTGCTAGCCATATTTTACCTTCCATTAATCAAGTTGTATAAAAAAAACTTGCAGAAAATTACACAATATCTGTATACAATAAATTCCTCAAATCTGTCAATACTGTGAAGAGGGAAATAAAATTCCTTCTGAATAGCCATTATTTTATTTTCTTACAAACCACAGGTCTTTTGGCATAATAATCAATCTAAGTGAAAATAGAAATAGCACAAAACTTCTGTTTTCAAACTATATCAAAGCAAGAACAGCATACTAAAGGAATTTCTAGAATGAGATTACAGAATACTGACTCACTCCAGTAATTTTTTTTTGTTTGTTTGGATGACCGATTACTTCATTGCCACTCTGTTCAACTTAGATTTCAAAAAATAATCTACTTTGACCCCGGTACGGTGGCACAGTGGTTAGCACTGCTGCCTCACAGCGCCAGAGACCCGGGTTCAATTCCCGCCTCAGGTGACTGACTGTGTGGAGTTTGCACGTTCTCCCCGTGTCCCCTCTGGGTGCTCCGGTTTCCTTCCACAGTCCAAAGATGTGCAGGGTCAGATGAATTGGCCATACTAAATTGCCCGTAGTGTTAGGTAAGGGGTAAATGTAGGGGTATGGGTGGGTTTCGCTTCGGCGGGTCGGTGTGGACTTGTTGGGCCGAAGGGCCTGTTTCCACACTGTAATCTAATCTAATCTAAATCTAAGAATGACTGAATAGGAAAACATAGACTATTATTTATCGCTTTCAGCAATCATTTTAGCTATTTGTTTTTTTTAGACCTGTTAAGAATATGAATTGGAATTTATAATAAAAGTCTCACCATTATTTTGTTGTACTGTTGGACACATAGGCTGGAACTTGCAACTTGGGAGCTAAGGTATGATGCCAAGCGAGTAAAATATGACCACTTTCGCATGGCCTGGTGTGAGCTATCGTCTGAAGGCACCTAGGATACAACACAGAGAAAGGGACTCTGAGGATAAAGCCTGTGAACCTTAAGGATTCCTTAGAAGATTGAGTTGCTATTCAAGTGGATAAGTTTGTTAAGAAAGCATATGGTGCTTTGACTTTCATTAACAGGGGGATCGAGTTTAAGAGTCATGAGGTTTTGCTACAGTTCTACTGGTGAGACCACACTTGGAATATTGTGTCCAGTTCTGGTCGCCCTACTATAGGAAAGATACAGAGGCTTTGGAGAGGTGCAAAGAAGGTTTATCAGGATGTTGCCTGGACTGGAGGGCGTGCCTTATGAAAAGATGTTGACTAAGCTCGGACTTTTCTCTCTGGAGACAAGGAGGAAGAGAGGTGACCTGATCGAGGTATGCAAGATAATGAGAGGCATGGATAGAGTCAATAGCCAGAGACTTTTCCCCAGGGCAGGATTAACTGGCACGAGGGGTCATTGTTTTAAGATATTAGGAGAAAAGTATAGAGGGGACATCAGAGGAAAGTTAGAGGTAAAAACAATGACTGCAGATGCTGGAAACCAGATTCTGGATTACTGGTGCTGGAAGAGCACAGCAGTAAGGGCTTTTGCCCGAAACGTCGATTTCACTGCTCCTTGGATGCTGCCTGAACTGCTGTGCTCTTCCAGCACCAGTAATCCAGAATCAGAGGAAACTTGTTTACACAGAGAGTTGTGAATGCATGGAATGCGTGCCAGCGGTGGTGGTGGAAGCAGAGTCATTGGGGACATTTAATTGACTGCTGGACATGCATATGGACAGCAGTGAATTGAGGGGTGTGTAGGTTAAGTTATTTCATTTTACATTAGGATTAATCCTCGGCACAACATCGTGGGCCAAAGGGCCTGTTCTGTGCTGTACCTTTCTATGTCCTTTCTTTGTTCTATGATTCACTAGCATAGTGTTAACCTGCATCCTCAACCAACACAGAGGCAGTCACTTTATTGAATATTTTGGCTAAATTAGACCTGGGAGCACAAGGTGGTGAGTACATCACTGACATAGGTCTACAGCCAGTGGTGGACAAAATACCTGGGGTCTCTGTATTCAGCCATAAGTGAGATGGTCAACCTATAGATAAGGAGAAGGGAACATCTGGCAGGTGTGCAAAGGCCCTCAGTGGACTGAAAGATGAAGGATGTCCTTCCATATTCTCACTACTTGGTCTCTCCGGATGTGGCACTTGGCTGTCTCCATGGAAAGGATGGTGGGCACACTGGAGAATATTCAGTGCCTGCCGCATATGCACTTGGGCCTGCTTTAGCTGTGGCTGCTGTAGCATCAAAGGTAAGGGGAGGAATGGTTCCAGGCACCTTGACCTCACTCCAGGTGTCCCTTCTTCTCCTGGGGACAGCTTGGTGCCAACAGCTACAAGGAGGGTAATAGAGAGACACTTCACCAGCTTCTACTCTGGACTCTCCAGAGGTGTCCTTCCCCTCCTCCTTCCCCTCTGCTCTCTCCCAGTGATCCCATTGTCCCCTGCAGCTAAGGCCAAGGAGGATGCATCTGCACTTGTGCAGGACACAATCAGTAGGTCCAGGCCTTCAAGATTCTTCACTGAGGACCTCATTCCTGCTAAACTTGATCTATCACTTTACCTGGTAGACCTTTAATCTCTTGAAATTCTTTCACTAAGGATTCTTTCCAACTAGATCAGATATTTGCTCTGTAAATCTACTGGGGGTCTTACAACTATCTTCAGCATTATTGCTTTGAGAACCTTTGCCTACTACAACATTACAAGTTTGTAAATGTATATTTACTTGCACGATTCTAGTATTATTATAACAACTGAAGCTGAGAAAGTTCTCAGCAGTGAAAGATGTGGAGCATGTACCACCAGCAAAAGGATGGGATCCTTTACAACCACCAGGCCTTGGAATCACTCTGCTACTCGGCAAAGTGAGTATTTAGAGATCACCTCATCCATCACAGAACCGTACATCTATTAGTTGGGGCTGATGGTCGAGATGCTTCAGATTATTCTCAAGGACACTGGTGCTAACAATAAAGGTTAATTAAGAGAGTAACCAGGGTTTGGGATGTCCAATAAATGGAACCTGGACATACACGTTAGCGAGTCAATGGAGGATCTGTCATGCAACTATAGACTCCAGGAAGGAAAAGTCAAGAGTGCTTTGATATATCATTGCTTGTGCAGCACTGCAGAGATAGTGAGGGTGTAAGGTACACAAGAAGCAATCTCATAGTATGGAGCAACTTTGTGGCATTCACCTGGGAGGGCAATTACTAATGTGATTTGTATGCCTTTGAAACAAGGACCACCTCAGTCTAACCATCATAGAAGATCACAGAACTGGTCAATGCAATACAACTGTTTAGTGCTAATGTTGGTCCTGTATAAGGTTTGCACACATAGTTTAGCTTTGACAGAGTTGAGGATATTAGAAGAAGGGCTGAAGAAGGGCTTTCCTGAAGAAGGGCTCATGCCCGAAACGTCGATTCTCCTGTTCCTTGGATGCTGCCTGACCTGCTGCACTTTTCCAGCAACACATTTTCAGCTCTGATCTCCAGCATCTGCAGCCCTCACTTTCTCCTTGAGGATATTAGAACCAGAATAGAAAGTAAAAATCATTATTTCAAATGAAGTAAGTGATATCCAGCTCAGTTCGTGAAGAGTTTTGCATACAGCAAGGAGAGTACTGACAACCAACTGTAGAAATTAAAGCATAAACAAAAGAATGTATCTAGACAGATCCTTCATCCTGCAAATGGGTCATTACAAAATTGTTTTTGGCCTCGATGTCTCAGTGAAATATTGCCTTGCCTCCTTCAACTCTTTGATGGTTTTCCTTGCTCATCTGATGATCTCCACATTCATCTTCTTCCTTAGATGTTTCCTCCTGTTTCTGTGGCTCCTCTTCCACCAACACATTCCTCCTCTTTGGCAAGTGAGATTGTGCAGGCAAGAATGAATCACTAAGATGCAGTAATCTCTGCCTGGGTATACCATATGACACTGCCTGAATAGCCCAGACATCAGATTTTCATCTTCAGGAGGTCTATGGTCTGTTCTACAATGGCCATTGTTGAAGCATCAGCAGCACCTCGGAGTCAGCTTAAGGATTTTTTAGAAGTGTCATTGACTGGTTGTGGATGGAGTGTCCCTTATCGCCCAACGATCAGCCTTGTATGGACCAAAGGTTTTTTTTAAAAGGCTGAATACCTGTTAGTGTTCCAGATGTAAGAGTCATGGAAGCTCCTTGGATATCTAATACAAAACTGCATTAAATGGCTGTTGTGGTTACAAAAAATTGTACATTAAATGATGGAAAACTTTACTGTTGGCAAGGACTGTTGGTTAATGACAATGCACTAAGATTGTCTTGAAGTGCATTGCTTGCACTCTGAACTTATGGGAAGCTACTGATGGCTGACAATCCTAATACCCTCACTATTTGTAATTAGCCAGTGGGTCACAGTCAGATTAAAACTGTTGGACTCATTTCCCTGAAATCACAAGAGTTTCCACTTCCCTTGGTAAAAAGCAGAGTGTCCAAACTAGTGCAGTAACTTCCAGTTCTGCATGTTGGTCAAAAATATAGCTGTACTCCCAGGAAAGTTTGTGATGATTTCAAATCTTGACAGTGTAAAGCAATGACACTACAACAAGCACCAAGGATGAACTGGCCTCTTTCTGTGCTTGATCATTCTTTATTGGCTAGTGCAATGAGTATAGGAGATTATGTTGTGGTTGTACAGGACATTGGTGAGATCACTTTTAGAATACTGTGTGCAATTCTGGTCTCCCTCTTAACAAAAGGATGTTGCAAAACTTGAAAGGGCTCAGAAAAGATTTACTAAGATATTTCCCAGGGTTGGCGGGTTCGAACTACAGAGAGAGGCTGAATAGGCTAGGGCTGATTTCCCTAGAGTCTTGGAGGCTGAGGGTGACCTTATAGAGGTTTATAAAATTATGAGGGGCATGGATAGTGTAAATAGACAAGGTTTTTTTCCCTGGGGTGGGGCACAGGGTTAAGGTGAGAGGGGAAAGATATAAAAGAGACATAAGGGGTAACTTGTTCATGCACAGGGTGGTGTATGTATGGAATGAGCTGCCAGAGGAAGGGGTAGACACTGGTAAAATTACAACATTTATAAGACATCTGGATGGGTACATGAATAGGAAGTATTTAGAGAGATATGGGCCAACTGCTTTTAAATGGGAGTAGATTTATATAAGATATCTGCTCAGGATGGATGAGTTGGACTGAAGGGTCTATTTCTGTGCTGTACATCTCTATGACTCTATGGCTCTATCTGACTCATCAAGGAGGAAAGAGATTATTTTAGTGCACTCTTGAGAATACAATAGTGACTTCCTAGATGCACTTACACATTGACATCAATTAAATGCCGTACGGGTCTCTAGTGGCTCCCCAAAATGATTTGCCATCCAGGGCAAAGCTTGACACTATCCAGGATAAAGCAGCCCACTTGATTGGCATCACACTCACAAATATTCACCCTCTCACCCTAATGCTCAATAGCAGCAGTGTGTACTACCTAGAAGATGCACTGCAGAAATTCACGAAGACTGCTTAAAAAGAACCTTTTAAACATGACCATTGTCATATAAAAGAATATATGGTAACATCACCGTCTGCAAGTTACCCTCCAAATTCTGAGCCCATACGGTTGGGACATTAAATCATGTTCCAAGTACACTCTGTTTCAAGGAGTTGTATATATTATCCGTTCTTGAAAATTTTAGCTGTCAATGCACTCTCTAAAGAAGATGTTATGTCTTTCCATGCAAAGTGGCTCCTGTATCTACTAATATCGTAACAGGTTTACCTGCATCATTTGAGTAATACAGGGTGACTTTTCCTCTTGACCAAAGCCTTCATATCTCTGATCTACCTCAGTCACCTGTCCTGCACTCACAGCTGTGTTCATCTCAGGTCTCACATTTGCAGTTAAAACTACATATTGATTTCTGTTTTCACTCTGGGCTCCTTTACTTGGAATCATTCTTATGAACCCATTAAGCCACATATTTTTCTACACATCTTCCAGGATTTTGAACAAAGCTGTCTCATGTTATTACGATGCAAATGCCTAAGCCTTAGACTTTCGCTTCCACACTCAACCTTTCTTTCCAATCTGAGAAACAATTCCCTGACAATTTCTATCCCTCCCCTCATTACCCTGGTTAATTGCCTTACTCTCCCACTTTATATCCTTTTTGAATTGTGGAACTGATGGAGAAAGTCTTTAATCTTATGTATGAGCTTGTAATCACTAGCCATCTCCTTGCTTGACTTCCTCTTGCAATGCTCCAGTAGTCAACATGAGTTCTAATTATTGGAGAAAGTGAATTTTGAAATATTTCATTTTTCCCTGAGAATTCTCAGCTATAATTTCTCTGAGAACCTTATATGTAGCATTTACTCCTAATACTCATATGCAATGGCCAAATTACTTTGCTTTGCCCTTTCAAACTTATGCTGCTTCCTTCCGTTTCAAATCTTTTGGATGTATACTTCAGGAACAAATATTTGTACAAGTAGAAGAGGCTTCTTTACAGCAGCAAAATCCTGCAAGTTAAGATCTTGACCTGTCAACTTAGTCTGCATGAACTGTGTCCAGTTTAACTCGCTGGCCTTGACTGACTGCACTGGTGGCCCATGAGAGTTCTCATTGACTTGACCAAGGATGACTCTCCTAACATTTTGAGACCTAACACTTTGCTGGAGCACATTCAGTGTGTCTGCTGCTGAAGCTGCTGGTGCATTGTATAGATGTGACATTGAAATAGCACAGTGCCATACATCAACATGTCCATCCCCTTGATTGATCACTGCTGACAGCATGTCAAGCTGACTGGCTTTGTATCTGCGTTAAATAGCAAGGCGAGACAGAAATATTTTGAGACTTTACATTGTGAATGAGGCAAAAAAAGCCACAGTAATGTTAAGCAAGGAGAAGTATGGCAGAAATGCTGTGAACAGCCAAATAGGTGGAAAATGAGTGAGCACTAAGAGAGCAATCGATCTGCTCTGAGGTGCACCCTGCATTGGTGTTTGTCCCATGTGTTTACAATTAGTGTGGTGCTGGAAAAGCACAGCCGGTCAGGCAGCATCGGAGGAGCAGGAGAGTCGACATTTCGGGCATAAGCTCTTCATCAGGCCGTGTTTTTCCAGCTCCACCCTTTTTTGACTCTGATCTCCAGCATCTGCATTCTCCGCTTTCGCTGCAGCTTTACAATGAAAGATGCCAGTATGCACCAGTGTTCACTATTGAAGTGGAGAAGTATATTCTAAGTGAGTTGAAGATGTGCAATCTGGATGTGGTAAGGCTAATGCATGCCTGATGCCAACCTTCATGGGCTGAGGTCCAGGCAGACTGTGCCCATGTAGCATACACTGAGATGTTGTGGACTGCTACCCAAGGCAGAGTCCCCAAAGGAGCAAGTGGTGAGCTGGACCACCAAGAAACTGTTCAAACTTGCATGTTGGTAATTATTACTATACAGAAAAAAAAGTGAGATTAAGTACTATTGACATGTTAATGGATGAGTGTAGGCCTCACACTGCTCACGAGTGAGATTCTCATCTCACCATTCAAAATGTGGTTGGAAAACTGATTTTTTTTATCAACAAAACTCATTTTTATAAATCTGTTTTATTTTCCCAAATGACTCAGCATTGCCCATGTCCTTCAGAGGCAGTTCTTTGATACTTTACCAATTATTCATTAATTTACATCCAATCTCTTAAGTCTGAGCACACAAACTATGCTAATAGCCCTAACTCTAGGTTATAATCCAAGGAAGAAACAGTGCTTTGAAAGTTAGTGTTTCCAAATAAACCTGTTGGACCATAACCTGGTGTTGTGTGATTTTTAACTTATTAGTCCTAGAAATTGTGAATGCTTTCGTAGTCATCCTATAAAGTTCTATAGGCTCTGGAACAGTTCCTGTAATTGGACGGTAGGTAATATAACCCCACTATTTGTAAAAGGAGGTGTAGAAAAAGCAGGAAATTATAGAGTCTGGTGTCAGTTGTAGGGAACATGCTAGAGTCCTTTATAAAAAATTTAATAGCTAAGCATTTAGAAACATGGACAGGAATGGACAGTGTCAATGCGAAAGGAAAATCATGTTTGATAAATTTACTGGAATTGTTTTTAGGCTGTAACTTATAAGGGGAAGTCAGTGGATGTGGTTTAGTTAGACTTTCAGAAGGGTTTTAATAAGATCCCACGTAAGACACTAGCATTTCAGATTGAAATGCATTGAATTGGGATGGTGTACCGACATGAACAAAGAACTGGTTGTCAGACAGGAGATTAAAAATAGGAATAAATGAGTAATTTTCCAAGTGGCAGACAGTGACTATTGGTGCACAGTATTTGGACCCCAGTTATTCACAATATATGTTAATGATTTAGACGAGGAACTAAATGTAACATCTCCAAGTCCGCAAGTGACACAAAATTGAATGGGAGGGGGAGGTGTGAGGAGGATGCTGAGATGCTTCAACATGATTTGGATAAGTTGAGTGAGTGGCCAAATGCATGGTAGATGAAGTATAATATGGATAAATATGAGGTGATCCATTTTAGTAGCAAAACAGAAAAGGTGCTTGGATTTATTGCACAAAATTAGGGGGTGGCAGAGAAGAAGGGAAAAAATCCCTCAAGAGTAGTAATATGGCTACAAAACTCTCTCTCTCTATCTCTTGGGTGAAGTACTTGGGAATCTGTTGGTGTTTATACATTCCAATATTTACTTGCTTGTAAACCCTGGGTGTCCATCTGTTACTAACAGTAAGCATATAGTTGCAGCAGGTGGTGAAGAAGGCAAATTGTATGTTGGCCTTCATAGTGAGAAGATTCAAATGTTGGAGCAGAGATGTCTTGCTGCAACTGCAGGCATTGGTGAGACCACACCTTTAGAACTGTGTGTAGTTTTGGACTTCTTATCTGAGGAAGAATGATCTGGATGTGGAGTTAGTGCAATGAAGGTTTACCAGACTGATTTTTTGGATGGCAGGACTGATGTAGAAAGAGAGTCTGGATCAGTCATTATTGAAATTTAGACGAATGAAAGGGGATCATATAGATATGTCTCAAATTCTAATAGGACTAGACAGGGTAAACACAGGCAGGATGTTCTCAATGACTGAGGAGTCCAGAACCAATGGCCACAATCCATTGACATGGGCTAGGTAATTTAGGACTGAATAGAGACAAAACCCCTTCACCAAGAGAATGGCGAGCCTGTGGAATTCTCCGTCATAAGAAGCAGTTAAGGTTAAACCATTGAATGCTTTCAAGAAGGAGATAGATCATCTCAGTCCTTAGAGTTAAAGGGTTCATAACATACAGGGAGAAAGCAGGAACATTGTACTGAGTTGGATAATCAGTCATGATCATGTTGATAGACAGAGCAGGCTCAAACAGCTGAATAGCCTGTTCCTGCTCCTATTTTCTATATTCTATGCTTCCATATTATAAGGGCAATGGGAGGAGTGCACTGATAATCAAGCCCCACTACTTCACTAGTCCCATCATTAGTTTAAGTGTTTTGATTCAGTTATCAAAATGGTCAAATGTTTCCCTTTCATACTGCTATTCAGAATAAAAGAGACATTCACCAGACGTTTTTTTAATGAACTCAAAGTAATCAGTTTATTATTTAAACAAAACTCACCATTAAAATAAATGGCAAAACTTGTTAGCATCCAATCTACAATCCAAATTTTGAACTTTATCTCCATTTAATTCCAAAGCATGCACTTTCACACAAAAGATAAAATATTCTGCAGGGATGATATTTTATGAAAGAGACACTCCTATTGACTCATGATCTGAAAAACAAAGAATAGAACTGAATGAATTCCCATAGCCTATTGGGTTTCTTGTTGAATAGCTGACAGCCATTAACTACTGAAATATCTTCAACAAAGTTTCAGTTCAATAGAAATCAGTCTACACCTAAATCTCTGGACATCAGTTCAGCTTGTCATGGTTTACAACGAAATAAATATTGAAATGTAAAAACTCTATCAGACTCCCAAGTACTTCAACTGAGAGATAGAGATAGTTTTGTGACCATACTACTACTTTTGAGACTTTCTTTTCCTTCTACTCTATCCCCTAATTTTAATAAATGAGTCCAAGTTCAGAAAGGGTTGTTAAGTAACCATCAGATCAGGAGCCCAATTATCTCTTTGGCATATTTTCCAGTAATGAAGAGTTATAACTCCATGTCTCCATTCCCTAACAGGAGTTTTTTTTTCTGAAATCACTCAACTCTCTGTAATCAGCCCACCCTAAACTATCAACCTCATTTACAAGAAACCATATTTTCCCTTCTCCTCTTTATAAACCCTTTTTGAACCAGAGTGTTCAAACAGTTCAATTCTTCCAGTTCTCCATGTTGTCCATAAATATAGAGGTAACGCGAAGAACACGTACAATATTTTGCTGGAGGCCAAACACCAAATGACAGTTACTTTATGCAATCAAGTATTTGAAGCACTGGGGATTTCAATTGAGCAGAAGTAAATTGGGAAGGTGAAGGTAATTCTAGCAGATGTGCCATGAATGAAATACAAATGCATGCGTACTGGTTTCTCACCAACTGATGGTACAAAGGTTGACATGTCTTCTGAGAAGTGAGGACTTAATTGATCTGCTATATCTTGACGATGAGAATCTGAATTTTGTACTCTCACCCATTTAAGCCATTAAGTCACCTATGCCTGTCATTATTCTTGTCATCTCTGACAGCAGAAAATCATGTCCCATAGCTTCGTGCATTCTTGTGCAGTGCAGTCAGAATTTTATTTCACTTTCAGGTCAAACTTTGAATTGTAATGCAATGGCAGTGTTCGAAACAGAATGCCACTGTAACAGTTCTCTGAAAGCATATGCAGTGATGTGTCAATAGGACAAACAGAACATTAATAGAAATGGAAAGATTATGAGACTGTAAATACTTGGGCTGAAATGAATATTTCTCTATTTTTGATCTGCATATTAGTAATTAATCCTTGAATGAACAGTACTATTTTGTATTATGAAAGTCCTGTGATTTTGCCTTTTATCCAGCCCTTGTTAGTTTTTTTTTTCTACTTTTATTCCTTTACAGAGGAAATAATGAATGGAAGCAGTAATCTCCACTGGAAGGTCATTAAAAAAAACCTGAAAAACTGAAGTGATCATCACCTAGTAGAGAGAAAATGGGAGACTTAGATCCACATGCAGACACAGCTTACATTGGAAAATTAAATGGATTAGGGTGTATCTGGAAATAAACCTGCTCATTTTTCTTACCAGGGTCATGTAAATAATCAGGATCAGGCATTCCATGATCATGACCTTCCAGGTGTAAAATGAATGCAAAGCAAATCAAATTCTATCTAGATTTGTTTCAACTACAGGAAATTCTAGTTTATCACTCTGTTTTTGCACCGGGTGTGCAATAAATGATGCTTCAAATTGATGTTTGACTGTGATGTGGCAGCTGAAGGAACATGATATCAATAGGGGAAGAAAACATAAGGATAAAATATATGGGAGAGCAACAAAACTAGTGATCAAGATGACGAGGTCAAATGAGAAAAAGATAAATGGAGTGAGCATAGTGCAGAAAAGCAGCTTGTGTAAAGCGAGGACAAGACAGAAATTAAGCTTTCAAATGAGTGCTGAAAAATGTTATTTTATATTAAGAAGCCAATAATTAGACATTTTTCACCTGCAATATACTCTGTTTGATATATTGAATATTTTCAGATAATTAATTGAAAATGGAATACCGATTCATGAATTGAAATGCATTTTATGTAATAGAAATTACTTAATCTGTTTCATTTGTCCCAGACTCAGCAAATAATTTAAAAATGACTATTAATCAGCACACACTTTGTAGGTTAGAATAAACAAAACTGTGCAACTAAGAGTTGTTGGATGTTTATATTTTCTGAACATGAATATTTTATACAAATATATCACATAAATCAAAAGCAAATTTATGTCCTAGCAAGGGAAGTTCCTTTGAATTCAAGAAAGAAATCCATCACTACTAATGGCTCGATTTTTGTTATTATTTATCTAAGATGTTGCGACATATGGTTAAAATGTCATCAAGATTAATTGCAACTGTACTGCTGAGTATTCAGGCATCCAGTCATTTTCCTCCTTCAAATGTGTTGCACTATGCATATATCCTAAAGGAAAACATATTTTCATTTTTGACAAAGTTGAAAGCTATAACATATTTTCCTTGCAAGGGAATAAAAAACATGCATCCAGTTTTTACTAGCATTAAATGTAGCTTCGTAATGTTTGTTGTTCTTGAACTAGATGAGAAACATATCATTTTTTGTAGGTAACACAAATACTTTTGTAAATTTATTGTAAAACAAAATTAGCTGTCATTACTTTATGCAGGAAAGTTTAATCTGTGTTTTAAACTCTTAATATATTTAGCAGGACTGAAAACAAAAACAATTGCTGGAGATCACAGCTGTTCAGGCACATCTATGAAGAGAGAGCAAGCTAATATTTCAAGACAGCAGGATGTATGCACAGATCTATGTCTGGAAGTGTCCCACTCACCATGTTAGGAATACTCAAAGAGAATTGACTGACACCGAAAACTGGCATTATCTATTTACTTATCTGTTCTGTGTTGTGAGTGTCAATGTCAAGGTTAGCATTTGTTGCCTGTCCTTAGTTGCCTTGCGTTGAATGCTTGACGGTTCACTTGAGAGGGCAGTAAAGAACCAACCACACTGTTCTGGGTCTAGCATCACATGCAGGTCAAACCACATGCATATAGCAGACGTTCCTTTCTAAAGTGCATCATTGAGCCGGATAGTTTTTATGGCAATTGATAGTGATTTCATAAGTTATGTTCAAATTCAATTCAAATGTCATCATCTGCCATGGTTGTTTTGAAACCAAGTCTCCAGACCTTTACGGTGAATGGTACTCCACATCTCACAGCAAATGAACATGGTCTGCCCTTCCCGACCTAGCATCCTAATTTTGGATCCACCGTCCCACCCCAGTCGCAGCCAAAGCCCCAACCCAGATCCAACTGCCTGGGGGCATCCAAACACAAATCAGTCTTCAATCACTGGGTCTTTATGCCTTGCTGCTTTGATGGACATGAGGCAAAAGGCCAAAAATCAATGTGATCTCAGGTTTCATCATTCTGTCACTGTAACCTGCCTCTCTATGAATGTAAACACCTGTTTCATGATCATCTCCATGATCACTAAAAAAGTTAATCACTGATTTAGAATAAAAACTAAAATTTCTTCAAGGGGAACTTGTGTAAAAAAAAATGCATTGCTCCTAACCAGGCTAATGCAAGAATTT
Organism: Chiloscyllium plagiosum; assembly: GCF_004010195.1. Taxonomy (NCBI): domain Eukaryota; kingdom Metazoa; phylum Chordata; class Chondrichthyes; order Orectolobiformes; family Hemiscylliidae; genus Chiloscyllium; species Chiloscyllium plagiosum. The sequence continues at coordinate 26,420,273 of NC_057735.1, forward strand.
GAAATCTATTAAAAGGACAGATGGGTGATATGGTCCCTTTAGTCTTCTAAGATGCATTTCAGACTTGCCCCACACCTTGCAATTCTCCTCAACACAAAGATGTTCTTATCATTCAGGCATGCACATATAAATAGCTGTCCAAGTTTCTGCATTTGGAGGTAATCAATGTCACCTTTAATACAAAATGCAAGCAGTTTTGTTTGTAAAAAATACTTTTTTATTATGGATATTGATCTTCTTGAACATGATATACAGCTCATGTAGATCAACACATAGGAAACAGAGTTTGAATGAGCAGCTGTGCTCAATCTGAAATTTCTTATTACTTTCCTTTTGTGTGATATTTGTGAAGATTGATTTTTTCAGCTTATTATGCATAGAAAATTGTTTTGTCGTGCTGCTAGGTAGACTTTCTCTTCTCTACTTGGAGTTCCATACGAAATTACTAAAAGTGCAATTAAAATTGAAACTGGGTACTATTAAGTGAAATACAAGGTCAATATAACCATGGAATTAGAATAATGTGGTAAAGAGTCACTTGTACTGACACAGCTCTAATCTTACAAAGAAGATAATGTTGTTTGAACACTAATTAAATCATATCTTTTTAACTGAAAATACATCCTACTAAGTATACAATAAGCAACTAAAATAAACTGACTTTTTTTACAAAGTACTCTGAATGTTTTAATGGTGCTGAAAAAATATTGACACTTAAACTCTGTATGTTTCACAATGAGAGATTTGCAGATGATCAGCAACCATCGTGCAAAAATATTCCTTTTCGTAAAAATAGTTTATACAATATTTGCAAATATGCTACCCTAAAATCTCTGTTCTTTTACATATTAAGATGATTTTTCCATAGCAGTGAAAATGTAATTCATTGTGATTGCTAAGAGCTCTAGTACTGCAGAATGTTTTGTCCTTTTTTTAACAATATCAGCACCAGATTTACGCAATGCAAGACAGATATAATATCCAATCCTTGAGAAGTTGCAGTGTAGACCTGATTGTCAATGGTGACAACTTGGGGAACAGTTTCTTAAGTCCATTCACACTGTGGGGGAATGTAATATGTAGAATGGTGACATATTTCCAAACCAGGATGGCGAATGGCTTCGAGGGGAACTTGCAAGTGCTAGTATTCTTATGTATCTGCTGCCCTTATCCTTATTGATTTAAGGATGTTGCTAGGACTGGAGGATTTGATTTAAAGGGAGAGGCTGAAGAGACTGGGGCTTTTTTCTCTGGGGCGTTGGAGGATGAGAGGTGACCTTATAGAGGTTTATAAATTGTGAGGGGCATGGGTAGGGTGAATAGCCAAAGTTATTTTCCTAGGGTGGGTGAGTCCAAAGCTAGAGGGCAGCAGTTTAAGGTGAACGGGGAAAGATATAAAAAGCACCTCAGGGTAACTTTTTCACCTAGAGGGTGGCGTGTGTATGTGGAACAAGCTCTCAGAGGAAATGGTGAAGGCGGGTACAATTACATCATTTAAAGGCATCCGGATGGGTATATGAATAGGAAGGGCTTAGACGGCTATGGACCAGGTGTTGGCATATGGGATTCGGTCAGATTGGGATGGTCTGGCACATACAAGTTGGACCAAAGGGTCTGTTTCCACACCGTATGACATTATAACCTTATGGTCGTGGATTTGGAAAATGCTCTCTAAGGATTGTCGGTGAATTTCTGCAATGCATCTTGTAGGTGAGACACACTGCTGCTACTAAATTTTGTTTTTGGATGGACGGCATGATTGTGACTGTGTTGCGAATCAAGCAGGCTGTTTTGTCCTGGATGGTGTTAGGTTGTTTGAATGTTGTTGGAGCTGCTGTTGGAATGTTAAGATCAAAACTGTGTCTAGCTTAATCCTTAATTTTTAGGGGCAAAGTTTGAATTGCTGCTAATAGTTCTGGTTTTATCAATATCCTTTTAGGGTAGCATCAGTGTTTGGGCATCAGGTATAAATTTATAAATATAAATGATAAATGCCGATATATTTTTCATGAAAAGCTGCATATCCTTCAAATCAGTTAGTTGCTTTGGAAACAAGAGTCACAGGTAGATAGGATAGTGAAGAAGGTATTTGGTATGCTTTTCTTTATTGGTCAGAGTATTGAGTACAATTAATATAGTATAACAGGAGTTGGGAGGTCATGTTGCAGTTGTACAGAACATTGGTTAGGTCACTTTTGGAATGTTATGTGCAGTTCTAGTCTCCCTCCTTTAGGAAGGATGTTGTGAAACTTGAAAGGGTTCAGAAAAGATTTACAAGGATGTTGCCATGGTTGGAAGGTTTGAACTGTAGGGACAGGCTGAATAGGCTGGAGGATCAGAGGCTAAGGGGTGACCTGATAGAGGTTTATAAAATCATGACGGTCATGGATAGGGTAAATAAAGAAGGTCTTTTCCCTCATTTGGGGGAGTCCAGAACTAGAGGGCATAAATTTAGGGTGTGATGGGTAATATTTAAAAGGGACTTAAGGGATAACGTTTTTCACACAAAGGGTGATGCATCAATGGAATGAGTTGCCAGTAGAAGTGGTGGACACTGGTACAATTACAACATTTGAAAGGTATCTGGATGGATACATGAATAGGAAGGATTTAGAGGGATATGGGCTCAAGTGCTGGCAAATAGGACTAGATTAATTTAGGATATCTGGCCGGCATGGACAAGTTGGACCGAAGGCTCTGTTTCCATGTTGTACATCTCTATGACTCTCTGACAATAGTTTCAAAACTTAGATATCCTCGCTTTTCCTATAATGCAGTCCCTTGTCACATATTTCCAAGAACAAATCGAGAAAAGGCAAAATATGAGTTTCTCAATGAATACATCCTGGGTCCATCATCAAATCCTATTCCATAAAAGGTTCCTTTAGAAAGTCATCGAAGTGTGCAGATGGCATGGACAATTAATATAGTATAACAGCGTTAGTTCTGTTCAGTCGTTGCAAAGTTATCATGCATCTATTGTACTTTTGTGATTAGTTTAAATTCCCTACAGTGTGGAAACAGGCCATTGGCCCAGTAAGTTCACACCGATCCTTCAAAGAGTAACCCACCCAGACCCATTCCCCTACATTTACCCCTGACTAATGCATCTAACACTATGGGCAATTTAACATGGCCAATTCACCTGACCTGCACATCTTTGGATTGTGGGAGGAAAGTGGAACACCTGAAGGAAACACACGCAAATATAGCGAGAATGTGTAAACTCCACACAGACAGTTGCCCAAGGCTGGCACTGAACCTGGGTACCTGGTGCTGTGAGGCAGTTCTGCTAACCACTGAGCCACCGTGCCACCAACATGCTGCCATGTATTCTCCATGAGAGATTGGTGGCAGGATTGGCATCATTACCAATCCTATGCAGAAGGGTGAAGCTAACTCTGCGTCTACCTGACCATCACAATTGACTTTTTATAAACCAGAATAGCTCCTACCAACCTGGAGTTTAATTGCTAATTATATTAAATATAATGTGCCTCCAAACTTGGGCAAACAAGAGATTGACACTAGGTAATGATGTTTAATTAATGAGCTGGTGCGGGCATGATCGGTCACATGGCCTCCTGCTGCACTGTCACACTTCTGTGATTCTAGGAACCTCATTTACCAGAACATTCAACAGTGAATGGAAGCTACTCCACTGCATTATCACCTTCTTGGGAACAATCAAAATGGTAGAATCCAGCACATTGTTTATAAGACCAATATCCTTAAAATATTTCAAAGTATGAGCTGTAAATGGGAACATTTGGGAAGAGAAACCATGCACAGCTCATAAGTGTCAACATTTGGAATATCAGTCACAGGGAAAGTAAATGCAACAGAGTATACTAACGCTTCAAAATATATTCTTCTAATCCCCTCTGAAATGATTGCAAATGCAGATAAATTAAAAGAGTTGCAGGGATCAGACAAGAAAGTTCATTTGTACTCCTGCAGTCATATAATTTGAAACCACAAATAGAAATTGAATGGATTTATGAGCATTCTTCCACTGCCTATATCTCCTTTATCGATGCAATCTTTCAACAGTTTTTTTTTTATTTACACTGTGTAGGAGTTGACTAACCTATTAAGCAAAATCAGTATGTTAATTGTGTTACTTCAGCCTCTTCTTTGGAAGTTTATATTTTCACCATGGCATGAGTTCAATCATCCATTGATAAGTCAATGGAAATGAGCACAATTCATTGCGTTTATCAAAGATTTCACAGGTTCTTCTTCAATTTGTCATTTGAAAAAATATTTCTATGAATTTTTAATAATTACGTTGTTCCATGTATTAAACTTAAGCATAATCGAAGGAAATGTTTAATAGTTGTGTTTCACTGTGGTGAATTTATTCTATTTTACTTAAAAGGTACAATGAACAGATCAATCTACAATTGTTTAACAATGCATTCTTTGAGCAGTATGTTTATCTTGAAAGCAAAATTGTCATCTTGTGGAGATGTCCGAGGATTAATTGTGCCATCTTAATTAAAATTAAGCAATTTGTCACAGGAGTGAAAGCTGTTACTTTCTGATAATATATTAAACAGTGAAATGGGTATATTAGTCACAGGCAAAAAGAATCTTATGATAAATGACTATTAAAATATAGAATGCAACAGGGGTAGCATTAACAACTTCCAATAGCAAAGACAAAAAAAGCACAATTTTTGAAAAGGTAAATATAGTTACTCTTTTGTAAACCTTTCACTTTATTACAGAATTCTTGGTTAGTGGCAGGTTAGTTAACAAGGCAGTTAATAAAATATGCAAGATCTTGGGTTTTATAAACGGAGACATTGACTACAAGATTGAGAAATTCTGCTGAACCTCTATAAACAGCACAGCACCTCCTGTTTGAATAATGGGGCTGAATTATCCTGGGCTAGCAGCAGCAGCTTTGGGCATGGCAATTTGAGGAAATTTGTAAAGATGGCTGTCAGTTTAGTTCCTCAGTGCGTTCCTGCCACTAAGTGCTTTATCCAGTGGTGGGCTAGCTAGTTTCTTGACAACATGTCCAACAGCAGGTTATAAGACGTTTGCCACATTGTAAGAGACTTTCTCAAGAGTGCACGTCATCTGTTGTGTCAGAAGTCCAAAATTGATCAAAGCCAAATTTGCAGTGAGACAGGCAAGCTTTGTCTCATTTGAGGTTTTACATGTATTTACTAGGAGTAATTCTCAAAAAGGATCTATCCACGATGCATTTACTACATAGTGGATACTTCCGCTAATGCTTCTTTACCAGACCCACTGAAGGAACCTCTATGGTACTGCTTCCATTCTTATTAATGGCCAAGCATAGCCACTTGACATATTTTGGTCGGTAACGATCCTCATGGGCAACCTTCATTGTACCTCCAACACTGGAACTCAGCCAACATCTCTAACTAGAAGGGGCTTCTGAAGGCACCTTATCAATTAGTGTCATGGAGTCATACAGATGTACAGCATGGAAACAAACCCTTCGGTCCAACTTGTCCATGCCGACCAAATATCCTAAATTAATCCAGTCCCATTTGTCAGCACTTGGCCCGTATCCTTCGAACAATTCCTATGCATAAACTATCCAATGTTTTTTAATTGTACCAGCCTCCACCACGTCCCCTGTCAGCTCATTCCATACACGCACCACTCTCTGCTTGAAAAAGATCCCCCTTAGGTCCCTTTTAAATTATTCCCCTCTCACCATAAACCTATGGCCTCTAGTTCTGGACTCCCCCAACACCAAGAAAAAGACTTTGTCTATTTATTCTATCCATGGCCCTCATGATTTTATAAACCTCTATAACGTTACCCCTTAGCCTCCGACACTCCAGGGAAAACAGTGTCAGCTATTCAGCCCCTCCCTATAGCTCAAATCCTCCAACATTGGCAACATCCTTATAAATCTTTTCTGAATCCTTTGAAGTTTCACAACATCTTTCCAATAGGAGAGAGAGCAGAGTTGCACACAGCATTCCAAAAGTGGCCTAACCAATGTCCTGTACAGCAGCAGCATGACCTACCAACTCCTATACTCAATGCTCTGACCAATAACAAAAAAGCATACTAAACGCCTTCTTCACTATCCAAACTATCTGCGACTCCACTTTCAAGGAACTATGAAGCTTTACTCCAAGGTCTCTTTGTTCAGCAACACTCCTAGGACCTTACCAAACAGTGTATAAGTCCTGCTCTGATTTGCCTTTCCAAAATGCAGCACCTTACATTTATCTAAATTAATTTCCATCTGCTACTCCTCAACCCATTGGCCTATCTGATCAAGATCCTGTTATATTCTGAGGTAACCTTTTTTGGTTATCTCCCAAAAAGATGCTTTAATCATCCTGCCACGGTTACCTTGAGTTTCCCAGCACAGAATTCATCCCGACGTCAGGATCACAATCTACCCAGAAAAATTCAGTCCATCTGTGTCTAATTCTGAGATATGAAGATTTTGGAGATTTGTTCAAATGGTTATAGAGATGAGGGATTGCAGTTAGTTTGGTGGATTGGAAAAGCTAGGGTTGTTCTCTTTTCAGCACAGAAGGGTAAAGGAAACTTGATGGAGATGTTTAAAATCACAAAGGGTTGAGATAAAAAGAAACAATTTCCTCTGACTAGCAGCTCAAGAAACAGAAGGCCCAGATTTAAGATGACTGGCAAAAGAACTAGATACAAATATATAATCATCTGCATATTGCTGAAAAAAATGTTTTTAAGCCTTTCATCTTTTACTCAACAGGTCATCACAAGAAATGTCAATGTAAAAGGAATTATACATTATGACAGGATAGCATCTCTAGCACTAGAGTCCATTGCCAACCAACCAGACTCAAAGAACAAAGAAGAACAATACAACACAGGAACAGGCCCTTCACCCTTCCAAGCCTGAGCTGACATGTTTTGCACTTCCATATTAAAACTTTCTTCACTTACAAAATCCATATCCCTCCATTCCCTTCTTATTCAGGTATTCATCCAGTGGCTTCTTGAAAGCTGCTATTGTGTCTACTTGCACCACCTTCTCTGGCAGCACATTCCAGACACTCGCCACAATTTGTGTAAAAAACTTGCCTCGCACATCTCTTTTAAACTTCCCCTCCCTGCACCTTGAACTTGCATTCCCTAGTAATTGACCCCTCCAACCTGAGAAAAAGCCTCATGCTTTCCACTCTATTCATGTCATTCACACTCTTGTAAACTTCTATTAGGTCGCCACTCAACCTCCTGTGTTCCAGTGAAAACAAACTCAGCCTATTCTAACTTTCTTCAGAGGTAAAATCCCCCATAACAGACAACATCCTGGTAAACCTTTTCTGTACCCTCTCCATCCTTCTGGTAGTGTGGTGACCAGAACTGTACACAATATATCAATGTGCGGCCTAATTGAAGTTATATCAAGCATAACTTGCCTATCCTTATACACAATGCCCCTTCCAACGAAGGCAAGCTTTTTTTACTACCTTATCTACCTGTGCTGCCACCTTTAGTGATCTGTGGGCCTGTACACCCAGATCCCTCTGCATATCAATATTCCTAAGGGTTTTGCCATTCACTGTATAATTTACACCTGTACATAACCTTCTAAAATGCATCATATCACATTTGCCCCGATAAAACTCTATCTGCCATTTTTCTGCCCATGATCAAACCTTCTCACTATCCATAACTCCACCAATCTTTGTATCGACCACAAACTTACTAATTAGACCATCTATGTCTTCCTCCAAATCACTAATGTAGACTTCAAACTGCAGAGGTACCAGCACTGATCCCTGTGGAACACCACTAGTCACAACCCTCCATTCCGAAAAGTATCTTTCCACCACTACCCTCTGTCTCCTGTGACTAAGCAGTTCTGTATCCATCTTGCCAGCTCACCCTGATTCCATGTGACTTCACATTTTGTGCCAGTCTGCCATGAGGGACCTTGTCAAAGGCTTTACCAAAGTCCATGTGAACAACCTCAGTTGCTTATCCCTCATCAATCATCTTCATCACCTCCCCCATCACGTTAATGAGGCTCACCTTCCCTGTACAAACCATACGGTTTATCACGAATTAGTCCATTTGCTTCTAAATGCTTATAGATCTTGTATCTGAAAATCTTTTCCGATAATTTCCCTACCATTGATATGAAGCTCACAAGCCTGTATTTTCCTGGATTATCCCTATTACCTTTTTTTTTAACAATGGGACAACAATAGCTATTCTGCAGTCATCTGGGAAGTCACCTGTGGCCAAAAAGGATGCAAAGATGTCTGTAAATGCTCCAGCAATTTGTTCTCTTTCCTCCCACAATATTCTGGGTTGAGATCCCATCAGGACTTGGTGACTTATCTATCTTAATTCTTTATTAAGAGGCACAACACCTCTTCCTTTTTAATAGCAACTTGGCATCGAAATTCAACACTGAGACCATCCTCCACCAATTGTTTTTCTTTGGTTAATAACAATACAAAGTATTTGTTTAAGACCTCACTTATGTCTTCTGGCTCCACACATAGATGCCCTCCTTTTTCACTGAGTGGGCCAACCCTTTCCCTGGCTACCTTCTTGTTTTTACATATGTATAAAAAGCCTTGGGATTCTCCTTAATCATGTTTCCTAATGATTTTTCATGACCCCTTTTAGCCCTTCTAATTCCTTCCTTAGGTTCGTTCCTATCTCCCTTATATACTTCAAGGGCTTTGTCAGTTGCCATCCTCCTAATCCTTACATATGCTTCCTTTTCCTTTTTGACCAAGGTGAAAACATCTCTGGTCATCCAAGGTTCATGCGACTTGCCGTACTTATCTTTCATTCTTGCAGGAACATGCCACCCCTGAATTTTTATCAACTGCCATTTGAAATTCTCTCATGTATCCAATGTGGATTTACCCTCAAACAGCCATTTTTAATCAACATTCTCCAGCTCCTGCCTAATATTGTTGGAGTTCGCCTTCCCCCGATTTGACACCTTCACCCGAGGACTGTTGTTATCCTTGTTCATGTGTAACTTTAAACTAACGGTATTATGGTCACTACTCCTGAAATGCGCCCCCACCCCCAACTGAAATTTCACTCACCCGCTTGGGCTCATTTCCCAAAACTAGATCTTGTATAATCCCACCCCTGGTTGGACCGTGTCAAGAAACCCTCCTGAACCCTCCATCCAAGTCTCAAGCATGAAGTGAGTCCCAGATAATATAGGGGAAGTTAAAATCACCCACCACAACAACCCTGCTGTTTTTGTATCTTTCTGATATCTGTCTGCATATTCTCTCCTCCTTATTCCACTGGCTGTTGCGAGGCCTGTAGTTCATCCCCAGCATTGTGATTTCACTTTTCCTATTATTAAGTTCTACCCATACTACCTCATTGCATAAGTCCTCTGATGTATCCTTCTTCAGCACAGCTGTGAAATCCTCCTTTAGCAGTAATGCAATTCCCCACCCTTTTACATGCCTTTCCATCGCACCTGAAACATTTCAATCCCGGGACATTCAGTTGCCAGGCCTGTCCCTCTTTCAGCCAAGTCTCCATAATCGCAAGAATGTCATAGTTCCAAGTATAAAGCAATGCTCTGAGTTCATCTGCCATGTCAATTATACTTTTTGCATTCAAAGGCATCCATTTTGGAACACTCCCCTACTCTTTTCAGGCAGCACTTTCCTGCCTATTCTTACTCATGTTTGCTCTGGTTTCTACTCTCCCTCAATTTCTGCATCTACTTCCCTACTCCGATTTTCATCTCCCTGCCACACTAATTTAAACCCTCCTGAACCACTCTACCAAGTAACCCCCCCCCCCAAAGACATCAGTCCTGGTCCTGCCCAGGTGTAACCCATTCAGTTTGCATAGGTCCCACCTCTCCCAGAACTGGTCCCAATATGCTATGAAACTGAAATTCAAACCCCCCTCCCCCCACAATCTTTTCAGCCATGTGTTCATCCTATATATCCTGCTGTTTCTACTCTGACTGGCTCATAGCACTGGTAGTAATCCTGAGCTAACTACCTGTGAGGTCCTACGTTCAACTTTCTTCCTAGTTCTCCATATACAATATACTCTTATACAATATAAATGGAAAAAAACACAGCATTTGTACTGTCCAAGAGTCAGGTTGGTTGGCAGATGGCTCCTGATGGTATAGGAACTATTCTATCATCCAGTTTAAATGTTACTTTGTCTTCACACTCGCATTTCTCGCAAATTATCCGGATGAGTGCAAGATGAAAAGCTTCAACAAAATATTTATTTTTTCAGCAACATTCAAAACCTAGAAACGGTACAATGAGAAACATGGTTACCCGATGCAAGATTTGGAATTGTATTTCTTGATGATGTAATGGATATAAATTCAAGACTAGAATGAAATGAGAGCATCTTTCTGCACTGTAACATTTTGTTCTGGGAGCATACTGCCTGAATTCCTTATTTCTGAAGGTCAGAAAATTGTGCAGACTGGACTCAGCCCCAGCTGCAGCACTGTCTTATCTTACAAAATCCCACTGGTAGGGGAATTGAATAATTTCCTTTGTTGAATCTTTTCCCTGCGGGGACCACGAGCAGAGACAAGCTTCTGTTGGAATCCCTGCCAGTTCAATTTCCATTGCAACCAAAGGACTGATTTGGGAAGAAATAGGGCCTGCTATCCTTTAAAATGCTGATATTCAAAGGTAATTGATTGATGACAGCAAATTTGAAATTATGACACCTTTTTGCTTTTTTTATTTTTTGCCTTGTGCATATAGTGCAGCGAAAAGCTATAGTGTTATGAGTGAGATTCGCTAAAGGGCTCTTGCCCGAAACATCAATTCTCCAGCTCCTCGGATCCTACCTGACTGGCTGTGCTTTTCCAGCACCCCACTCTCGACTCTGATCTCCAGCATCTGCAATCCTCACTTTGCCTGAGATTGACTAAGCCTCACTGAGGCCTCTGGAGCATTGAAAACAACAAAATACTCATCCAAAAATATACTAATGCCTCAGCCTTCAGATAATATGATTTGCTGGGTCACCCCATAGGATGGAGGATTTTCCAATCTAAGAGCCAGAATAATGGTAAGGCTATTCGCATTTGTTGTTATTTATGGACAAATGACACAGCGTTTGCCATTGAGGAGCCAAAGTGCAGTTGCATACAATTATAGTATCTATAAACTGTCCAAGGTGCATCATGGGAACCAACACAAATGGAAATCGTATCACATAAGGTGTTTTAAAGCATATTGCCAAAAGCTTTGTCAAAGATATAAATTTTTTTTAAGGAGTAGCCCAAAGGTGGAGAGGCAGAGAAATTTATGAATCAAATTTCAGAGGTAAGGACCTCGCGAATTAAAATCACAGTTGTCAATGGAGATGCAGTTAAAATTGAATGTGCTGACAAGGTATTACATGGAAAAGCATAGTTTTGAGAGTTTTGAGGGCATGAGGAGGTTTCAGAAATATGGAAGAGCCAGACCAGTGAGACAGGTGGAAGCTAGGGTAAATATTTTAAAATTGAGTTTCTGTGTACATATCAAGGCATAGAGGCGATAGCTGATTTAGAGATCACTTCAGTTTGTGAAGAGTGCAAGTTGAAGGTTGGACAGAATATCCAAAATGTACTTTAGAAGTTGTAACATTATATTGCAAGCTTCATGAAATCATCTCAATCTCCCTTTGCTTTACTTAGAAACTTGTGGTATTTCCCAAAAATTGTCCAATAACTTTGTCAAAGGTTTTGTCTTAACGAATATCTGTACTCTTGTAGAATTTTTAATGACAACAACTCTCATCAACATCCCCAGCATCAAAAATGCAACTGTTCTAAGTATGGGTCCTCACTCCTTGGGTCCTGAAGTTGCTTTTCCTGGTCCACAAGCAGCACTTTAAAGGCACTTACCTATTGGATCTAGTCCTCTCTCCTTTTACGTAATGTTTTCCCCAGGGCACCAGAAACCAAATAAACATGGTTACAAACATAAATCTTTTCACAGCAGACCCGAGTCAATAACTTTACAGCTTCTTTAAAAGACCCATACGGTGACAATAGGTTTGTTGTCCATGCCTCCCTGACCATTTAGCAAGAAGTGACCGGTTCAAATGTGAATTGGATTTGGATTTGAAATTTTTCAACTTCCCATCTGCCCCAAATCTCACTGTTTTAAGTCGATAAAATTAACCTCTTTCCAAGACAACATATTGAATGGCAACATGTGTTAATTGGAGAAGTGGTGAAAGTAGTTTCAAAGAATAACATATAATTTGGAGAGAATAAGAGAAGAAAACTACAAGGAAGTTATTCCCATTGTAATAATTTCATTATTACATCCCATTATTTTTATCCATAAAGAAAAGATTTACAATTTTTAAAGTAGATGTTATTTTATTAAGATAAGGTAGAAACTTCATGAAAAGTTTATTTTCATTGATTTTAATCATTTACAGAAGCTTATACTCTTGACATTTGTGTAATTTCATTCATGTAACATTGTATTTTGATTTACCATCCTGCTGTGTGAACTGAAAAGCCTTGAAATAAAAGTCATGATTTAGTGGACAACAACTACCTGATGAAGGAGCGGCGCTCCGAAAGCTAGTGCTTCCATTTAAGCCTGTTGGATTATAAACTGGTGTGGTGTGATTTTTAACTTTGAAATAAAATGTTAGTGAAGAAAAACTGTTATGTCCTTGGATCAAAAGTCAGGGAGAGTAAAATGTAAAGATGAAGGTTTGTTATTTATTAAATTATGAAACTTTCAAAAACAGAGAGCATTTCTAAATTATATATCACAATTAGATTGAGACGTTCTGTTTATTCAAAGAGAAATGAATATGCTTACAGGTGAAATCCTTCACATACATTTATTTTTGTTTTATCACAATCAGCAAGAGAATCTGAAGTTTATTTTGGACATTTTTACAGCTATATTTACATGACACTGAAAAGAGGTTTCAGCACTGTTATAAATAGTTAATACTGTTCGGATAAAATCTCTTTGATACCTAATTTAATGGTTTTGACATTTGATTCACAGTGCATGAAGTCCCTTTCAATTTGTTTTGGTCAGTCTGGTTGAAGTGTTCAATCACAGAAATGTCAGAAATGCAGATAATGAAATATTTATGGCTTTTGAAACATAATTTGAGAACCTTATTTCAAATTGTCACATGTATTGTGCAAAGCTTTCATACAGAGGCAGAGAGCAGGAGTTATGACTGTTTTTGAGTTAAGGCCTCTGAAGGGAAAATTGTTAAAATTCTGATTTTGACTGTGGTCATACATTAATTGATATGGAGACTGATTTGCCATCCAGTTAGAGTTAGTTGTGTCAGGAGCAGAGATGGTCAGATAAAGGGGAGAACTGATTTAGATCACCCCCCCCGGCAATCATCATTGAGGCTGCCAATTGTCCATGAAAGAATCTGTTCTCTGTGCCAACACTTCTATAACATCAGAGAGAAGTGAGTTGTCGTTGGAGAGCAAGAGATCTGGCACATAGGGTGGGACCACTGTTCACTTCATTAATGCTGACCTGGATCTAATGTTGGAGGCCATGAGAAAGAGATTGGGTGTCTTCTGCCTGAATGGTGGCTGCAGAAAGCTGCCACATTGCAGCAGTTAGTGACTAATGGAGGTGTGATCTTATAGAGAACACAACAGGTCAGATCAATCACCGATACCTTGGAGTCAATGGAGGATGCCACCTGACTAGCTCAGACACCAAAATTGTATGAAGCTAAATAGCCTGCTCAATTGTTTATATCAAGAGATATTCCTTTTCCTCCGAATCCATCCACACACTTTAAGGGTTTGTCATGGTGACCTTCGAATAAGGCCAGAGTATTTCCATGACTTGTTGCCAATTCGCTCCCCCACCTCCTTCAGTTGATCTACAACAGGCAGTAGGTAAAATCTGTGCATTATTCATTCAAAACCTGAATCTACCCTTCTAATAAATTTCAAGTACTTTTCTTGCTCTCAACAGGGAGGTGAAGAGATCAATATCTCACCTGTACTCTGTCTTGGTGAATATTACTGATCAAATCTCAAAACATTGCATTCTAAACAATGCCATGATTGTTGCCAACCACAGTCCCCCATTCCTGACCCCAGTAACCCAAAACTTTAGCTCATTATTTCTCTGGCAGGAAATCAAACACTTCATTTAATGATGCACTTTATATTTGTTTTTATCCTGTATTAATCTTTATTACTTGATTTAGATGTGATTTGATTTGATTTGATTTGATTCAATTTATTATTGTCACACATACCTAGGTACTGTGAAAAGTTTTGTTTTTCATGCAGTACAGGCAGATCATACTGTTCAAAGTGCATTAAGATAATAGAACAGAATGAAGAATATTAGGTTATGACTGCAGAGAAAGTGCACACAGAGGGAGATTAACATTAAATTTAAAATGTGAGAGGTCCATTCAACAGTCTAACAAAAGCAGGGAAGGAGCTGTTCTTGTATCTGTTGGTATGTGTGTTTAAGCTTTTATATCTTCTGCCTGATAGAAGAGGTTGAAAGAGATTACAATCAGGCTGGGAAGGGTCTTTGATGATGTTGACTGCCTTCCTGAGGCAATGGGAAGTGTAGATGAAGTCAATTTATTAGAAGGTTGACTTGTGTGATGGGCTGGGCAGTGTTCACAATTCCCTATCGTTCCTTACAGTCAAACACTGAAGCAACAAGATGTGGGCAATTATTAACTCACAATTTTAATAATTTGGTTTTATTAATTATTCATATCCTTGTAAATCAACTTTTTAAAAGAAATTGATTCTGAGCAAAATTTAAGTTGTACTATCATTGTTACAAACAAGTGGATGTGGATTATAACTCTGCTCTTTTTCAGCATCCCCTTGATCAGTCACAATCATTTTTAAAATTCTTTCCTTTTGAGCACAAAACTCTCACATTTCAATTCTACCTCATTAAGCAAGACAAAAATCAGAGAGACTAAATTCCAAGTTTTTCTTTAGTGAAAGGATGGACTTTTAATAATTACTACATAATAAAACACAATGTCAATTGCACAAATAAATGCAGGTAATGAGCTACAAAAAGAGGAGTGGGGAGTGGTGTCTATGGCATAGAGGGAAAGGCGAAGGCAAATGCAGTTAGAGATCTTGAGACCCTTGGGTTGTGAGAATCAAAAGGCCTGAGTCCAGCTATGTGGTTACTGTCTTGTTTCTTCTACAATGGCCAAGTTCCAAGGACCCTGGAACTCTCAGTGAATCATTGTTGTTGTAGGTTCCAAGTTGCTTTTCACCAGTAAGATTCTGAGCTTGCGTGAGATTGGAAGAGAGACAGACAGACAAAAGAGCTTCCGGTATTCTTTCTGAAACCAGCCTTCGTTGCTTTCTCTTCCTTTTTGCTCAAAGGATCGCTTTGATGTTGACAGTTGATGTATTGTTTCTTTGTGGTTTCTGGTGTCTGTGTCATTGGGTGGAATCTTTCCAGTTACTGAACAATGTGGGCATCAATGAAAAAGTTGGGAGGATTACTTGAGAGCAGCAGTAAGGAAATTCCCAACATCAAGTGCAAAGTGTCCCATTTTCCAACCAAAAGTTGAAAGATGAGCAGCAAAAGGCATATTTGCATGTTGTAGCTTCCTTATTTTGACATTATCTTACCTCATTGATATGCTATTTTCCATTCTCCCACCTGCTGGATAGAAACTAGATGCAGCAATTCTCAATATGAATGTCAGAGCGGGTACCTCACAATTCCAGCTTCCCACTTGCTCCTTCAGCCTCCATCTTGGACAGCAGGTACTAATATCTCAGGTTATAGTCCGTGGGCAGCATTTGATAGGGACCATGCAAGACATCTGTGGGCTGCCCAATCTTAACCAGATGTATGGCTGGGCTTCAAAGATGGTGCCATTCAATATGAACATGAGGCAAGTAGGAGTTAACAAATAAATCACAGTCAAACAACTCATAGAGAACATCAAATAACAAATGCAGTGAAGACAGACTCCACTGATTTCTCAGCAACCTACCTGGATGTAAGTGAAACGGTTCATCATTCCAATTCTTCTGTTTCAGAAATTTAGTCTTTGAAGCCCTCAGAAGTTAGGCCTTCACATACTCTCACTGATTGCATATGCCCTGGTACTTAATCACTTCACAAGACTGTGTTCCATTGCACTCTAGTACCTACTCAGGGGAACGATCTTTGGGAGCTTCACTAAGAACTGGTTCTGCCCCGGGGCTCCCCCATGATCTGAGATGTTTTAGCTGCCTGTGGGCTTAATGTTACCCCACTCTCTAGTGCACCGAATCATCAATGGATCCAAGGACTTCTTCTGACACCTCGCTTTCTCCAACACATTCCGCCACCTTCTTATCTCTTTCAGAGTTCTCCTGACTGGCTTGTGACTGTTAACCCAGCATCTCTCCTGCATGGAGCCTCTTCATTCTGTTTCTAACATTCAGAAAAGTAGTAACCTTCTGCTTCAATTACTTACCTGACTGAGATCGGTGGTCTCCTTGCTGCACTCTCGCTGGTCCTTTAATCTCCCTATTATCCTCGTCTCCATATTATTGGTACACCCGTTAGCCCTTAAAATGGCCAGGTCTTTAAGCAGTTCCAAAAAAAACTAATTGGAGCATGCATGGCGTGTTAGCCATGCTCCAGGCCTGTTAGGGCATGCTGGGAATTGGAGTTCCCAATCACCTTAGCAATGCCATGCTAAACCTCTTAATTAGGCCTCCCCAGAAAGGTAAGCTAGCATTTCTTCACACTACACCAACATGGAGTATGCACAGCATACTAAGTGTGTATCCTTCTTGTTGTATACAGATCCAGCATAACTTTGGTGATTTAGAATCATAATCCATTAGATATGAACCTTGATGCTTTGTTTATGTTTTCAGTTAAATGTTGACTAGGTCCAACACAAGTAAACATAATATTGGCTGTCAGTGTTGTCTCTAAATTCTATCACTTTCAGATACCACTTCTGCATCCAGGAATGTCTTTTGGATGCAAAATGCTTGAAAATGAACAAGTTTGTCATAAAACTGTGCCTCAAGTTCAGAACGTGATAATCTTCATGTTTTTAGTTTGGAGTTGAACTATATTAGTAGTCTGAGACTGGTAACTGCTGAAAATGTGTTGCTGGAAAAGCGCAGCAGGTCAGGCAGCATCCAGGGAACAGGAGAATCGACGTTTCGGGCATAAGCCCTTCTTCAGGAAGGGTAACTGTAACTGTAAAGTGCCAGAGATAGTGATCATTACCTACGAGCTGTAGTATGAACTGTTAATCACTCACGTTTGCGGCAGTACAGAGCTCTATACAAACATATGAACATGCAAGCATACTGTTCTATTCCAGTTTTAAAATGATTGCAGATGAGAGTATCCTCTTTCCCATAATATGAAAAAAACATGTAAAATAACCTGTCCATCTGCTCCCTTGAACTTCTAAGCAGCAACTTCATGTTACACAAGGAGATTTCTGTCACATAGCATCAAGCCAAACAAATGTATCGTCTATACCAGCAAGATTGCTTTAATTGTCTTTTAGATTGGAATAAAAGCTAACTGTGGCCTGAACCTGCAAAGATTGGTTCAATGTTTGCACACAGTTACAACACAACTAGCATTATTATGACAGTTTTAATTTGTAATTCTGAAGTTAGTCCTGCCACTTTTTATAATTTTTTGACAATATAGAGAAGCATGTGGGGTAATTTTTACCTTTGCTGCTGTGAGGTAACGTGAAGGAGCTGTTGGCTCATCTACCAGGTAAAAAATTATCCCACGACTTTTTTCTGTCAGATTACTGTACAGGAGAAGATTTTGAAGATCATCCCTGTTAATTCCATTGGTTGAGTTTATTCTGTAGAATGTAATTAGTTTTCTCAACAGAATCAGGACGTGTACATGTAAATGATCATTTAATGTGCTTAAATAAAAGAACAGCTATTTCGTTAACGAGCCAGATTAATTTAGTTCTAATCAGTTGAAATGTATTGAAAATTAAGCAGAGGAAAACAATCGACCTAAGAATGTAAAAATAGAAGTAGGAGAAAGCCATTGATCCTTCAAGTGTACTCTGCCATTTTATAAGATCATGGTTATTTATTTATCACAGCCTCACTATTCTGCAACATTCTCATTCTCATTTCATTTTTAAATACCTTACAATAAATGTTCATAATAGATTATTGTTTGAGAGCTTGGATTCTAAAATGAGTGGATGATGTGTTGCTTTAAGTTTGATTGTATTTGTAATTTGTATGAGTCAAAAAGAGGAATACATAGTTCTTAGTTTTAAGTTGGATTGGCTCTATGAGTGGAGATAAAGTGTCCAAAGATTTGTTTTTTCGACTGCATACATTTGCATGAAGGATTTAGAAACTACTTAAAATAGAAATATTATATTCAGAATAAATATTTATATTTAAGCTCTAACTGGGAAATACTGGAAGATTTTAGACTCTGGATATTCTCTGGAGTGATAACAGCAACCATGTGATTTCTTCAAATGATACTAACAATTTAGAATCTACGTGAGCTAACTGCTGTTTTATTTTACTGGAAATAAAATGACTTTGAAGTAGCTGTTGAGTAAAGTTGAGGGTGTTATGAAATTGGGTTTATTGCTTTAATTACTAATAAAATCTAGCTTTGAGAGGAAGTCTCTATGCCAATTGTTTCCCAGGAATTGTCTCTGGATTTAATGTTCTGTTTTCCAGAACCAAAAGTCAGAGAATAAAGAAGACACTCCAGAAACTCCAGTTTTCCCCTGAAATCCTGTTTCCTCAAAGAAATCCCTGGGAATTCAATATATTTTCCAAATACCAGTATTTCTGTCAACCTGGTAAAACCTGAGCAGTAGCCTGTGACTAAATCTTAAAAATTTAAATCCAAGTTAATTGGAATCTGAATTGGATATTGATCATTGATTTACAGCTTTCACAATTCAGTTAACAGGAAATTCAGCAGTGAAAAGTTATCACATTTCATCCATATTTCCTACCTTTGGACCACAGACATTGTTTTCCCCTCTAAAACAAAAGTTCAACTCTGCAGAAACTTGTCTGTTTATTGTTGTGAGTGTGTCTGCATGTGGGATTAAAGGAAGGTAGTTTTAATATATGTGTTCACTAAATCTTGTCACTTGCTTTAAGGATAAGTTTTGTTCAAAATAAATTCATGATTTTCTGTTTATTAAAAGGTGCCTGATGCTATTTCTTTTATTTTTGATAACAATACGAAAGAGAAGCAAATGGCCATGTTGGCAATTGAACCAACAAATGTTCATTAATGTGACTAATAAAGTCGTGGGAAGTGATTATCAGGGCATTCCTCCTTTCATAATCAGAACAGTTAACTAAAGAAAATAGTCATCAAGTCAATGCTGAAATTGTCCAAACGAGACCAATTGCAGCTGTGCCAATTGAGCAAGGAACTGAAACATCTAGACAGGGTGAACATTCACTGAAGTTTGGTTATCGATAAGGTTGTTGGGGGGGGGATAAAATGGGTAGAGTCATAGAGATATACACTTTGGAAACAGATACTTCGGTCCAACTTGTCCATGCTGACCAGATAACTTGTATAAGTCTAGTCCCATTTGCCAATTGAATATTTCTTTCTGATATTTGTAATAAGACTATTTTGAATTGTTCTTGTAAACATTAAGCTTATGTTTTTTCATGTACATTATTCTCATATTCCTTTATTAAAGATACATTGGCAATTTCTTGTAAATCTGTTTAGTGTTTGATAACATTTATGATGATCTGATGAGGCTGGTGGTTTGTTGC
Organism: Chiloscyllium plagiosum; assembly: GCF_004010195.1. Lineage (NCBI taxonomy): Eukaryota > Metazoa > Chordata > Chondrichthyes > Orectolobiformes > Hemiscylliidae > Chiloscyllium > Chiloscyllium plagiosum. The sequence continues at coordinate 26,440,032 of NC_057735.1, forward strand.
TGTTGATTTACTTGGAGGGGGGCAGTGCCCATGGAGCATGTAGGTGTGTTGTGATAAAGAGAGAGTTGGATGAACAACTAGAGAAGCAAGCGACAAGGTGCTGCTGTCGGGTTATCCCTCTGTCTTTCATAAATGTCAGGTATGGGTCCCATCTAGTTTGTTGAAGAAGGAGAGGAGAATTTGAAGCTGGATAGAAATGAGTTATTAATGAAGTGCAAATGCATGGAAATAATCTATGTTCATTAACACAATTCTGAATCTTAAGGCAAAAATCAGAAAATATTGTTCCACTACAATCTTCTGAATTTTTTCATGTTTGCCATCTTCTCCTACATTTCTCCCATGGCACACAATATTTGAGGAAGTTGAAAAATCTACCTGAGGTTTTACACCTATAGAATTAGTCAGCAAGAGAAAAAGGGTGATACAGGAGTTAGCACTGCTGCCTCACAGCATGAAGGATTTAGGTTCAATTTCAGCCTTGTATGTTTTCCCCATGTCTGCATGGATTTCTACCAGATAACTCAGTTTCCTCCCACAGTCCAAAGAAGGGCAAAGTCATATTAAATTGTCCCTAGTGTGGAGCTAGGTGGATTAGCCAAGGTAAATGTGGGGTTATTGGAATAGGGTGGGATCTGGGTGGGATGCTAGTCAGAGAGTTGATGGTGATTTGATGGGTTGAATGGCCTCTTTCTGCCTTGTAGGAATTCTGAAGAAAAAGCCAATGCAAAAGGGAGGGCTCCTCTGAGGATGCCTTGCATAGTGGAGCAATAGTAGTGCTCTTACCTATGAGCAAGAAGACCCAGGTTCATGCCCCACCTACTCCAGAGGTATATCATAACATCTCTGAATAAGTTGAGTAGTTAGTTTAGATACTATGTCAGAAAGGATAGTCAGGACAGAAATATAATACAGTGCTGAAAGAAATCGAGAGAGAAACAAACATATCAGAAAGATTTGAGAATAAATGAGAAATTGAAAATTCTAAAGTCAAGCCTCCAGTAGTCATCTGAGGAATTTTCAGCTTGTAGTTTCTATCCAGTGGGTGGGAGAATGGGAAACTCCATTCTGATGAGGTGATAAGCAATAACCCATGCAACTAGTTGCGTTCATTAGTGAGAATCTCACCTCGCCATCAAACATTTGTTAGGAAAATGGGACTGTTTAATCTTAATGCTGGGAAGATCCTCATTGGCCATCTCACCCAATTTTCCCAAATTTCTACTATGGCCTGGGATTGGGAAGAGTCAGCACTTTGTGTCTGTAATTACAGATGGAGGTACAAAACAACAATTGTCCAGTTTGTCAAGATCCTCACAAGGAACTGATGGGCCTTGATGGATCTGGAAGCAACTCTCTTGGTCCTGATGACCTACATCCCAGTTTGTTGAAGGAGGTGACTGTAGCAGTAATGGATGCATTAGTGGTCATCTTCCAAAATTATATAGGTTCTTGAAAAATTCCAGCACAAGGGAGGGTTGCAATTTTAACCCCAGTTTTTGAGAAAGGAGAGACAGAGAAATAAAGGACAACCACAGGTCTAAGGAAAATGATTGAATCTGTAAAGAATGCTATAACTGGATGCTTACAAAACAATGATTGGATTGAGCAGAGTCTATATAGATTTGTAAAAGGGAAACCATGTTTGATAAACCTGTTGCTGTTTTTCAGGAGGTAACTCACAGAAGATACCTGATAGAACCACCAAATGCATTTGGATATTTAGAAGGCTTTTAGTAAGGTCCCACCCAAGAGATTAGTCAAGTAAATTACAGCCCATGGGAGTGGGGGTAATATATTGGCATGAATTGAGAATTGGTTAACAGATAAGCATGCAAGAGTATGACTAAATGGTTGTTCTCAGGTTGGCAGGCTGTACCTAGTGTGGAACTGCAAGGCTCAGTGTGGACACCAAGTATTCATAACTTCTATCAATGTGGGAATATGGATGTGGGATCAAATCTAATATTTCCAAGTTTGCTGATGAAAAACAAATAGATGGAAATGTCTTATCAGGAGGAGGCGAAGAGACTATGAAGGGATTTAGACAGCTAGTGAATGGGCATAAACATGGCATACATGGTTATCCACTTTGGTAGGGAAAATAGAAATGCAGATTTTTATTAAATAGTGAGAGATTAGAAAACATTAATGTCAAAAGGGACCTGGGCAGCCTTGGACATGAGTCACTGAAAGATAAAACATCATGCAGCATTAGTTAGGAAAGAAAAAGTATGTTGGTCTTTAATGCAAGATACTTTGATGACAGAAGGAAAGATGTCTTGCTTCAATCATATTGAACATTGATGAGGCTGTACCTGGAGTATCATGTACATTTTTGATCTCCTTACTAAAGGAAGGATACATGTGCCAGAGGAGATATACATGCAATGGAGGTTCACCAGTCATCTTCCTGGATTGTTGGAAATACCCTAAGAACAAAGATTGAGGAGATTGGGCCTGTATTCCCTTGATTTTTGAAGAATGAGAGGTGATCTGATTGAAACACAAAATTCTCACAGGACTCAATAAGATAGGATGAAGGGAAGAGTCTCCCCAGGCAACCAGGGACTAGAACCAAGGAATCCTTAAAGACTTAGCTTAAGAGGCAAGCCATTTAGGATTGAAATAAAGATGAATTTCTTCACAGAGAGGGTGGAAAATATTTGGAATTCTCTACTCCAGAGGCTGCAAAGCTCCATCATTGAGCCTGTTCATAACAGAGTGTGATAGATTTCCAGATATTAAAGAAATTAGAGATAATGCAGGAAATGACAATGAGCTGGATGATCGGTCATCATCTAGTCATATGGCAAAGTACACTCAATCCAAATTGCCTGTATTCTTGCTCCTATCTCTTATGTTACTAAAGCCCACCTTGACACAGACTGTCTTTCTCAAATTTGCTTCTAGACATTTCCACTATTGTGGTAAATTGCCTGGAGGCATTCTCTTTATTTCATGTCAATTAAGTTAGCTGAACTGACATTCCTTCGATTTGTTCTAGTCCTGGTTTCCTTATCAGAGCTTCCAAGAAATATTTACACAGGTGTAACAATCTGACTGCCTTTTACCACATCATTCTGCTTCCCTGGCCATTTTTTACAGCTCCCTATAACAGACACTTCCAGTTTTCATGCTATCCTCATTGTTTGTATTGCCTGTTATCAGCCTGTTATACTCAAGAGCTGTTCAGAATTGCTATCTGGATTTGTTTCTTATCAGCTAGCAAACATAAAAGGCTTAACACAGTTTTTGCAGTTCAGCAGCAGTAATGCCCCTTCAAACACCACAACTGGTCTTCATGTTTGGAAAAGGCAAGGTTTCGTTTCAGCATTTTTCACAGCAGGAAGTTTGAAAGCATCTCTTCTCATTAGCAATGTAGCTCTCAAATTCTCAAAGCTTGCTGCTTAAATTTGGTCCATTTGTAAGTTTCTGGTCAAATTATAGCAAAGCCCAGAGTAGCACCTGTCAGGACAGATCACTAATTCATTCAAAACTTTTGGAGCCAACCAATGCACTTTGGTGGACCACCTGTATTTTGTTCTCAGGAACCGCTCTTACCACCTTCTGCCACCAGGCTTAGTCTGAGAGTTTGTGTGAGTCCTAGCCCTGTGTTTGACTCAGTAAGCAGTCAGGGAAAAAGTGAGGATTGCAGATGCTGGAGATGAGAGTCGAGAAGTGTGCTACAGGAAAAACGCAACAGGTCAGGCAGCATCCGAGGAACAGAAGAGCTGTTTTGGGTATATGCCCTTCATCAGGAATGTGGAGCGGGGAAGGTGGCTGAGAGAAAAATAGGAGAGTTGGGGTGGAGGTGGGCAAGGTAGCTGGGAAGGCATGATATAGATGTAGGTGGGGTGTGAGTGTGATAGGTCAGAGGGGAGGGTGGGGCGGATAGGTGGGAAGGAAGATGGACAGGTAGGACAGGTCAAGAGGGTGATGCCAAGTTGGAGGGTTGGATCTGGAACGAGGTAGGAGGGAAGGAAGATGATGGAACCGATGAAGTCGATGTTGATGTCATATGGTTGAAGGGTCCCAAGGTGAAAGATGAGACGTTCTTCCTCCAGTTGTCAGTTGGATTGTATTTGGTGGTGGAGGAGGCCCAGAATCTGCATGTCCCTGGCGGAGTAGGTGGGGTGTTGAAGTTGTTAGCCACAGGGTGATGGGGTTGTTTGGTGCATGTGTCACAGAGATGTTCCCTGAATCATTTGATGAGTTGGTGTCCGTCCTCCCCGATGTAGAGACCACACTGAGAGCAATGAACACAGTAGAGGAGTTGTTTGGATATGCAGGAAAATCTCTGCCTGATGTGGACGGATCATTTGGCGCCTTGGATAAAGGTGATGGGGAGGTGAGGCAGCAGATTTTACATCTCCTGCAGTGATAAGGAAAGGTGCTGGGTGTGGAGGGTGGGTTTTTGGGGGTTGTGGACCTAACATGGGATTTACGGAGAGAGTCATGTCTGCGGAATGCAGATAGGGGTAGAGAGGGATATATATCTCTGGTAGTGGGGTCTGACTGTAGCAGGCGGAAATGGAACCAGCAGTCACTACAGCCAGCACAACCACTATGAATAATGATGTCACTTTCACCTCCGCCACTCCAAGGACAGCGGCCCCCACTGACCATACCACCTCTGCGGTCACCGCCAGGATGACCATGATCACCCCCACTACTATCACCCCCGCGATCACCCCCAGAACCACTGCATTCATGATCGCTATCATGGCTGCCACCCCCATGATCACCGCCAGGACTACCACCTCCACAATTGCTGCTAGGATACCAGCTCCCCACTCTATTTCCAACTCCAGCTCTACACTAGGCCATAGCCCCCAGCCTTTGCACATTTTTACCATCCCTCCGGACCTCCCCCTCACCTGCAACCCATTACACTCCAGGATCAATGAATTATGTATGCATTGCAACATTGATCTTTTCTTCTGCCACCTCCACCCTTTGTGCTAAGTTTTTCCATCAGGTCATTCGCCCACCCTCCAAGGACCCCTTCTCCCACCTCCAACAAACTCCATCCACTTAGATTTCCACGCTGGTCTGTAACCCGCCTTTGACCTCTTTATCTCCAACTTCCGCCGTAACATTGACAGCCTCAACCTGTCCACCCATCTCACTCAGTTCAACTCTCTACCTCTCAAAGTGTAGCCCTCCACTCTCTCCACTCCAGCCCCATCCTCACCTTTAAACCAGCAGACAATGGAGGGGCACAGTGGTTGTTTGGCACACAGACCTCTACATTGCTCTGCAGGTGCCAACTCCTCCTACCACCCCTTCGACCACAACCTCACCTTCTATCACCATACCTCATCACCTCAGGCACTGCAGTTGAAGGGCCTCAAGTTGTGCAGAATCTAAAGAAGATCCAGAGTAAATCAACTTTGATATCATTTCTTCCAACTGAGCGAGGCGCAGTGTTACTGTCACAACTTGGCCATCTGTTGGATCAATTCTTGCAATGTGAAGGAATGGATGGTCACCCTGTCCTAGCAGACATCAAGGGGACAGCTGAGCTAACCTTTTATACAGCTGGCTACTTGCATTGATCCACTGGAGATCCATTGAACTTCATAACCTTCCATCCACAAACATGTCATTGATGCAATTCGTACCAAGCCACGCCACTTTATCTAATTTCCCTGTGAAGAGATCAGTGCTATAGCCTGGGCAGTCAATTTTATCAACATAACTGGCTTCTGCATGTGTAGTGTACTATAGAATCTGCACACGTCATCTTAAGAGTACCATATCATCATGCAGCTGACACAATGAACAGAAAAGGAATCTATTCCATCAAAGTGCAAGTTGTCTGTGATCATCGGTACCATAGCTTAGAAGTCTGTGCCAAGTGCCCTGGCAGCTGCCATGATGACTGTATCCTTAAGAACTCTCATGTTGCCACTTCAGATGGAAAATAAATGATGTGATGTACACTGAAGAGCTGAAAGAGGAGTTGCAGTTTTTCACGGAAGAAGAGGAGAACATTGAGCAGGAGGAACATTACCTTCAGCATGATAGAGAGCAGCAGCGTCATGCAGAACAACCCAATCAGAATTTAATTCACATGCACTTCCAATAGATAAGAGGAAGGCATAATGATCACTCATTAATTGTTGCTGCTGTAAAGGAAAGCAGTCTCTCTATTACCCTGAGTAAATCGTAGCTCCTCTTTGTTTCTCTTCACTTTTGCTGTGGCTGAATAAAAATGAATGTTTTCAACCATATGAAGCCTTTCCAACATGTGATGAGCTCATATGGAACAATACTGGGCTACATTGGGCATTGAGAAAGGAGTAGCCCTCCTTCAGATGGTTCTCAGATGGGATGATGCTAAAGATGGATTACTTATGTATCTTTAAATCATAGAATTCCTTGTACCTAAAATAACAATATATTTATGAATGGATACTTGTATTTGCAGTGAAGTGTTAGTTGTGCCACCTACGTTCCCCTAGAAGCAATTGTTTTTGATTCCCTTCCCACAGTGTGCACAGTGGAGGGCTGCTCCATACCGATACCACAGGATCTAATGCACAGTTGGGCTTTAACAATGCTACTGGTGAAAGAAATCCAGGGAAGTCCCGATGGTGTTGAATACTTCTGCCTATGGCAAGAGGGAATATAGCATAAAGAGGGCACCATAGAAACAGGGGCATTGGAAACAAGATAGATTTTGGAGAAAACCTCGCAAGGCTTATGGAGAGGAAACTTCCATGAAACTTGCTAAAATTGTCACTTAGCTGATTTCTGATACAATTTAGCCCTGGGATTCAGAAGAGCCAATTAAATAATGAGGAATAAGGTAGAGACTTTGCAGGAGGAGTGTGAATAATTTTATGCCAAGGAATATAGACATTGCTGGTAAGGTCAATATTTCATGCCCTAGCACGGAATGATTTATTAAGCCATTTCAGGGACTGTTAATAATCCACCACATTGCTGTGGCCTGAAGTCATATATAAGTCACACCAGGTATGGATAGCAGATTTGTTTCCCTAAAAGTCTACAATTTATAACATAAATTGTGATTATCACCATTATGTTCTAAAGATTCATTAACAGTATTTAACTTTAAACTAGCTGCCATGGTGGGGGTTGAACTCAATCTAGACCAATAAGGCTAGGCTGTTAGAAGAGCACAGCAGGTCAGGCAGCATCTGAGGACCTGGAAAATCAATGTTTCGGGCCAGAGCCCTTCATCAGGAAGGGCCAAAACGTTGATTTTCCTGCTCCTCAGATGCTGTCTGACCTGCTGTGCTTTTCCTGCAACACACTCTCAACTCTGATCTCCAGTATCTGCTGACCTCACTGTCTCCTAGGTCGTTAGATGACTAGTCTATTGACATCACCACTGCACCAACATCTCCTCTCAGAATAACTATATTCCCAAAAGCTATTTTCTTTTTAAAATGTGTTTTAAAAAAGCATATAAAGATATGTTGTTTAACATTTTACAGCTATCACTCACTGTTATCACCAATTTCTACTCCTAATCATAGCCTTCAGAAATGGCACCAAACAAAATATATGACACAAGATATTCTAGCAGAAACCATTAACAATGAGCAAAAGAAATTGTTGTCTAATTATTTTTATCCATTAACAAAATCTGAAGCTATTCTCTTAGTAATCTCTATTTAGTAAATAAATCAGACATTGCAAATGCTTTGTCATGTTCCTGTTACCTTTGTAATATTTGGTCATGTAAAGCCTATTCCTCTAAATTCTAATCATTTTGGTTCAGTTGTTCTAAAAATCCACAATTTTAGCATAATATACCTACTTTGCAGTGTGGTTGCATTATTCACTTTAAATAATTCAAGTTTTAATGCAGAAATGAACATCATATTATCAGAGGTTTGTGCACAACATATTAGCAAGTTTCTATTTGAAACTGAGATAACAAGGCAATGTGAATTTGATTCAATCATTTTACTGAATCACTCAGAAGGGAATACCCACACTGGAAGAGAAGGAAATTGAACACCATTAATAATCTTTATTAGGCTCAATTATACATTGTCATGGCTACAGAAGGCTTTGGCACCAAGAGAAGATTTTATTTTTAAAAATTATAGTTAGAAGATTTTAGAATGATCATTTACACAAATCCTCTTCAGGATGTAAAAATTTGAACTATCTAACTTCATAAAATGAAATGTTTTAGGTTTTCAACTTGCTATATGGCTGCAATTCTGGAATTGTGGATCCGCTGCCTATTAAGAAAACTACTTGATTTTCACTTCCATTGAACATCACTGCCTGCAAGTTCCCCTCCAAGTCATTCAAGATCCTGACCTCGAAACATATTGTTATATATTGGTGGGTCAAAATCCTGGAATTCCCTCCCTTAATGGCATTGAGAGTCAACCTTCTCCATCTGGACTACAGCATTTCAGGAAGGCAGTTCACCTCCACTCTCTCAAGGATATTAAATGCTGTCCAGCCAGTGATGCACACATCCCAGAAAAAAGTTTATTTTAAAAAATCTGGGCTTTGAGTCAGATTGCTGTGAATTCAAGGTCTATAACTATTGCTTGAGTCAATTATTGATGCTGACTTTCTACTCCACACTGACGTAATACTGCAGAGGTTTAGGCCAACTAATAAGATATTAAACTGAGAGCTATTCTGGTGGCTTAAGGGTTATTGAAGCAAGAGAGCAAACAGCAAGCATTTTCATTTGTCTCGCTATTACTTCCGAGACTTTGCTGGGAGTCAGATAGGATTATCTAAATATCAGTACCTTTTAAAGATAAACTATTGTTTAAAACACTAGGAATTAGATTAGATTAGATTACTTTAAAATTAGATTAGATTAGATGATATTTGATGTTATCAGCCTTTTGTTGTTTGGTTTGAGGTCACACTGAATTTGGACACAAGACAGACTGATCAAGAAGACAGAGTCAAAAATTGAGTTCAGCCTTGGACTTCCAAGTAAAACTCATTATTGTACACTAATATTAAAAGCTGCTGCACACAGTAATTGTAGATGTACCAAGCTCTGGAGTATATTGTTTTATCAGGTAAGGACCTCTATTACGGACCAGGCCAGACCCCCACAAAACATTTCAAGAAAGTAGCCCGTGCCCTAATTTTGCTAGTTGTTTCAAGCAGGTGTATAGTGGATATTCCAAGAGTGATGCAGCTGCCCACCCACTTAGTTTTAAACAAAACAGAATCTATTACAAGATTACCAAATGAAGCACAAACAAAAGAGAACAGAATATAGAATAACTTAACCTATCCAAAAACCCAACAGACTTTCCCAACTTAATCATGCCTTTCCAGTTCCTGCAGCAATCCCCATAAAACCCCTTGGAAAAAAGGCAAAATCAAACACAGGGTCTTACAGGAGAGAGAGAGAGAGATTCAGCATGGAACACCTTTTTCCATGTAGCTGTTCCTTGGACCAGCAGCCACACTGACTGCCTGCTTTCAGTGAATAGGCAGACTGCTAAAACCAAACCAAACTAAACCAATCCAGAGAAAAGCTGAGCTGCGCGAACTGGCTACTTTCCTTTCATTACACAAGTATTTCTTTTTAAAATTTGAAAGCCTGTTGCCTAACATTATCTCTGAGGTATAATCAAATTGGCCCTAAAACCCTTCAATCCTAAACTTTTCAGAATCACTGCTTTTACAACCTCTCTGAAAGAAAAGCCAAGGACAACATAACCTTGTTAAAGGAGCAGCATCATCACACTACATTAAGCTATCCTCTTTCTGAGTCCAGACCAATGTTGTGGTCTGGTCTGGTCTGGTGTCTCTTCCAGACTGAAGTTCTATGCTGCTCTGACTCTGCCTGTTCTGCCATATACACTCAGTGATGTGCAGCTGTAAGGCATCAGCACAGGGTTGCTTCAGGATCCTGAAGTTTTGATTTATTATTGTTGCATGTACCTAGTTACAGTGAAAAGGTTTGTTTTGCATGGAATGCAGGCTGATTGTACCATACAAGGTGCATTAGGATAATAGAACCGAGTGAGGAATACAATATTATGGCTGCAGAGAAGATACATAATCAGAGGGTTCAACATTAAATTTAAAACTTGAAAGATGCATTCAGAGGTCTAATAATAGCAGGAAAGAAGCTGTTCTTGAATCTGTCTGTACGTGTGTTTAAACTTCTTTTATCTTCTGCCTGACAGAAGTGGTTTGAAGAGACTATAACTGGAATTGGAAGGATCGCTGATGCTGCCTTCCTGAGGCAGTGAGAAGTAGAGATGGAGTCAATGAATGGGAAGTTGGCTTGCGTGATGGACTGGGCTGTGTTCACAATTTTTTGTAGTTTCTTACATTCCTGGACGGAGCAGTTACCATATCAAGCTGTGATGCATCCGGATGAAATACTTTTTATGGTATATAAAAATTGGTGACAGTCTTTACAGACATGCCTTGCACAAGTGCTTGCACAACAATAAGGCCCTTCACAAATACACTCTTTATTTTGTTACATACATATAAATGGCCTACTGTAAAATAAAGAGAAACTCTGCTAACATAGATCTGGTAGTTGATATCAGGGCGAAGGATAGAGATCACAGGCCTCAGTGGTGCCTCAGCCTGGGTCCCTGATCATCAAAACTGCACACCAGTCCCACCACAAGCCAAGGGCAGCAGGCACCCTACAGCATCTGGTTATTGGGCCTGGATGTGACCCCTCTACCTATACCTGCCCTGAGCCCTGGTTGATTCTGCATTCCTTGTTTCATTTTTGGAAAAGGAACAAGATATTTGCTCTTCAATTGAATTGGGCATACCCTGCTCAGTCTTCTGCGATGTCACAGATAGCATTTTCAGTTACTGTAATTTCATTTTTACTTTATCTCCCTTGGGAAGTTTGTTTACATAAACAATTACAAGCCAGCAGTGAGTTTGCCATGATTTTATGAAGAGCCAGCCATTTCCCAAAGGAAATTGCTGGCAAAACTGATTTAAACATGGAGTATTGGGCTGTTTCCAATAAAGCCTGTCAGAGAAGCCATGAAAATGTTCAAGATCTAAGCCAAATTGTCTCACTATTAACCCAAGCCTGACCCATTTTAGTGGTACATTCAAAATGAGTTAGTCAAAAACACATAGACTTAACAACTCGCAATTTGTCAGACCCAGTTTAATGGAGAATTGTATATAATCTTATTGTCGGGAAATAGAATGTGAATATCAATATTTCACATTTTGTTGAGACATCTTTCACTTTTCAGTAAAGCTTAATTGGACATTCTCTTTTCCTCCCATCACATTTTCAACATTCTGATAAATTCCGCTTGAATGAATCAAGTAACACAGGACACTATTCCACTTCATGAACTGTTGGCTCAAGGGATGCTGCCATCAGTTGTGATATCCTGGCTCTTCAGTGAGGTGACTGATATATAAATTAGATTAGTCACATTTTCAATGGATTATACGGAGATCTGCCCTTCCCTATTACAAAGGAACCTTATACATTAATGCAGTTCTTGAGAAACCCAATATACAACTGCATAGACATACTTGACAGCCATTGATATGGTTTTTGTCAAACAATGAGCTCTAGCAGCTTCTTCTTCACACTCTGTATGCGTCATGCTTCTTCTGATTGTCAAGTTATCACTCGAAAGAAGAACTTCATCTTCTTGAAGATAATCCACAGCATATGGTTCGCTGTTAAACAGTAAATGGGATGCGTTGATATACAAATTTAGAATGTCCAAAGCATGAAAGACCAACTCTTGACAATGGAAGAACTTTATGTGACCATTCAGGGACTTGGATAGAAGGAGAATCATTTGTAGGTGACCACTTTATCCACAATGCTCAGTCAATTGGTTACTTCAATGGTAACCCAACACTGGTTATCAGAGAAGTCTGCTCTTCATTTACCTTAATTAAACCCATCTCCAACCTTACACTCCTGCTTGATTCCAGCAAGACATTATTATCCTTCCACCTCTAATTCTCTTCTATTCTCTGAACTGAATCTTGACCTGACTACACTTTTGATGCCAAGTTGGTCCTGAAATATGGTTTACATTTATTTCTGGGCATCTATTCATATAGATCAAGGTAGTCATCAGGAGCAACCATTGAAGTAGGGAATTGGGGAAAACAGTTGTGGGGATTGGAGGCAGCACAGTAGCTTGATGGTTAGCTCTGCTGCCCCACAGCACTAGTGACCCTGGTTCAATCCTATCTTCGGATGATTGCCGGTCTGGATGTTGTACATTCTCTCTGTATCTGTGTGAGTTTCCTTGGGGTGCTCCAGTTTCCTCCTATAGTAAAACGATGTGTATGTTAGGTACATTGGCCATGCTAAGTAGTGTCCAGAGATATGCAGCGTAGGTGGATTACCATTGGGAAATGCAGCATTATAGGGATATGGAATGGGGTGGGTCTGAGTGGGTTAAAGGATCAATGTGGACTCAATGGGCCAAATGGCTGCTTCCACACTGTCGGGATTCTATGAGACAGGGGCAACTCAGCATATAAAGGTGGGAGACAATAGTGTGTTGGAAGACATGATTACTACACGACAGGACCATTGACAGATACCATCATTCTGGTTTTGATGAGGGGAATATGCAACAAAATGGTTGGCATGGCTAAGCTGTAAGCCTGGGGCTGAGGGACTAATTTAATGGAAGTGTTGAGTGGGAACATCTGCAATCGCAATACATCTGAGAATCCCAGAGATAAACAGGGTAATCCTATAACTCACCCTTCAAAGAGTGATCTTCAAGCTTCATCCAACTTGTAAATGCACAATGGAAATGAAAAATACCTGCCACTGCATCCAGAATGGGGGTAGGGGTTTTCTTTCTGTTGAGGCCCATCAAAGGCAACTACATTAAACAGGTAGTTACATAATACAGGTTGAAGAACCTTCAATCATAGAATTCTGCAAGGGAACAACTTTGTGAGATACAAACCCTAGCCACAAGCAATCTGGACTACTTCTAACTCTGACACTGCACACATATCTTACCAAGGTTCATAGACTGTAACTCTCACTATTGCACACATCATGAGTGCTCGATAGCTCTCACTCACCTCACCCTCCCAAACTATTCACCTTTCCTCTGTGTTGAAATTCCTACTCGTTCACTGGGGTCACATCACCACCTGTCTTGCTCAAGCATCGCTAAGAAGTACACTTCTTATCAGACTCAATCCCTATGTTGTCTCATTGTGGTAAAAATTGGTTTAAAACAGGGCGAAAGGTCCAAGAGCAGTGGGGGTTGGGGGTTGGAAGATAACAGTTGAGAGTGTGTTGTTGGAAAAGCACAGCAGGTCAGGCAGCATCCGAGGAGCAGGAAAATCGATGTTTCAGGCTGGGTGCCCTTCATTAAGAATGAGGCTGGGAGCCTCAATGGTTGAGAGATAAATGGGAGAGGGTGGGGCTGGGGAGAAGGTAGCTTAGAGTGCAATAGGTGGATGAGGTGGGGATAAAGGTGATAGGTCAGAGAGGAGGGTGGAGAGAATAGGTGAGAAGGAAGATTGACAGGCGGGACAGGTCATGAGGGCAGTGCTGAGCTGGAAGGTTGGAACTGGGGTAAGTTGGGGGGAGGGGAAATGAGGAAGAGCTTCAGGTGGAGGAGAGGATTTGGGATGTATAGTGAAAGAGGGACTCACTGAGATCTTTGTAGAGAGAGGAGGAGAATTCTTCAAGATAGGCATCAAGGTTGGAAGACAACAGACTGCTCATTCATTGAAAGGAGCAACTTCTGTTTTAGCCGGAGGACGGCCCAGCCACTCGTTTGGAATGATGAGATTTCGGGGACAACCAATCTGGTAAGTTGCACTGGCTGTGTGGCTGTCACAACTTCCACCTCATTCTTAACCTGCACAAGCTTTTTGCTATCTTCTACCACTACCTCCTTCTCTGGCCTTATGCTGGCTCTGGTGGTCTCAATGACTTGGAAAAGAGGCTGTTGTAGGAGAAGCCAGTGAGCTCGAAGGCATCGTCCACCAGCTCAGAGGCCTTCACCTTGGTGGATATTCTTTGTAGATTAGATATGGCAGTGTTATTCATCAAGCAGATGACTGACACAGCTGACTGAGGAAGAAGCACTCCAGGTCGTTGACACTCAGTGGAGTGCTAGAGGTCAAGCTGAGTTGTAGGCAGAAGCTGAGCCGCGGTTCACAGCCTTTTCAGATTTTTTCAAACCGCAGAGACAGAGGCAGTGGGTAAACCACATGGAAGGATAGAGGAGACCACCAACATGCTGGCCCTGTTTTGGAGTGTGTTGCTATCTCCATGGTGACTATCATGGAAACCCTTATCCAGCGTACTATCTGTCAATATATACAGACCTACACTGTATCACCTAGTGAGAAGTTCTCAACATTAGTGAAGCGGTAAAAGGGAAACGAGAAACTTTAATCTCACTACAGATGGCTTGTACTCTCAAAATGACTGGATGGTGCTAACAGGCACCCAGACAGATGAAGAGCCACTCACAGGATGCACTGAAGCTTCTTCTCAGGGTACTCCAGAGGTGGACAGATCCTCCTACTCCCCCCGCCCCCCTTCCTAGCCAGTGATCACAACGCCTGCAATAGTTCAGGTCAAGGAGGGGGGCCTGCATCTGGGCAGGAGAGTCTGAGCAGACCATGGCTCTTTCGGCTCAAAGACACCAGGTTATAATATTGGAATCCTCCAAGCTAACAGAGCCGAGCACAGAGTTAGATCGCTCCAGACTGACTGCAGACACTGAGGCTGTACTTAGGCACAATGGGAGACAGATGAAAAAGAAAACTTACTGAGAGCAGGTAGATGGCATGGGTGTGACAGCATTGAAAATATCCTTTCACTTCTGTAAATACATATTTATTTACACTGTCATAGCATACTTTTCATTGTCAAATCTGGTTAATTCACACCCAAGTGAAGTATAAACAACTTCTTCAAATATTTCAAGGCTGAAGGAAGTTGTAATGACCAGGTATCACTCATCTTGGGCAAGCAGTTAACTCCTTGGCTGCAGATGTCAGATCTGCATCAGATGTCAGGGATCCTTGAACCATGACATTGGAGATTGCAGACAAGGTGTTGCACTTTCACGTAGACTAAGATGCAGCTAAACACAATGTGGAGGGATTGTACCCGGGCCTGGCCTGCACACATCATTTCAAATTTGCAACCACCTTTTGAGTGAAAATAGAGATCAACTGTTCAGTTCTCCTCAAGGTCACAAACTATTTGCGCTCCCACTCTGCACAAAAGTGCAAGCCACAAATGCTGGCAGACTGTAACCAAGTTGGAAAGACCTGTGCACTAAGAAAGCAAAATGAAGTATTCATCACACATGACCCCACTGAGTGTCAACTAACTATGTGGGCTTTTAGTGTAGGCCTTTGAACTTTAGGCTTTATCAGCCCACCCAGTTCCCCATCCTGAGCTTAGCAATGATGATATTTTAAGAAGTGGTCATGGCAGGACCTGTGACTTAACTTGATTTGATTTATTATTGTCACATGTACATAGGTACAGTCAACAGTTTTGGTTTGTATGCAGTACAGGCAGACCAAAACATATAAAATGCTTTAGGGTAATAAAACAGAGCAAGGAATACAATGTTATGGCTGCAGAGAATGTGCACAAAGAGCTAGGTCAGCATTAAATTTGAAATTTGAAAGGTCCATTTAGAAGTCTAATCACAATGGGGAAGAAGCTGTTCTTGAATCTGTTGGTCCATGTGTTTAAATGTTTGCACCTTCTGCCTAAATGAAGAGGATGGAAGAGATTATAACCGGGGTGAAAGGGGTTATTGATTAAGTTGGTTTCTTTTCCAAGGCCATAGAATATATAGATGGAGTCAGTGGATGGAAGGTTGGCTTGTGTGATAGACTGGGCTACGTCCACAACTGTCTGTAGTTTCTTACAATCCTGGACAAAACAATTGCCACACCAAGCCATGTTACCACCTTTGTAATGGAGAGGTACTGAGGTCACTACCAATGTCTGTGTTGCTGCCATTGTTAAAATTATACCCAAGAACTTGAAGGAAGTCAGAACTTCACGGTAATAGTTAATAGGCAGATCATGAGCTGTATCAATGAGTTTTTTGCAGGATTACAGATACATTGGCTACTCTCTGAACTGAGAAATCTGTGCATTACAAAGTTGTTTTTTTCAGACACAGCTTGGGGCTTGCGGTCTTTTTGAGATAAACTGCTGATCAATCTTTCTTTTCAGCAGAATAAAATGTTAAATTTATATATGTCTTGCTACCCACCCATAACAGTGTAAAGGATCTTTTCTTGTGATTTTTCATTGAAATGTTTAAATGAGATTGCTAAATAATTTCTTTCCAGATGGAATTTCTTCTTATGAGAACATCAGTTTGCCAGGAACAACATGCATGGTAGGAGATTCATTTCAGTATTTATTCCTGGCACTCTGTGCTTTGGTTTGGGAGAAAAATTGCAGTGAATTGAAATATAAATCCATTTTCCTTGTTCATTCATGTTCACTCAACTTTTCCATCAAAAGGTTCAGTGGTTCCAGTAATCAGGCTATTTACAATATTTCTCAGACATGCAACTTATGTTACAATATGACCAAAAAATGTCTTCATACTTTAAGGTCCAATTATACAACAATCTCGATGAACCAAGAATTATGAGAACATTTTTGATTTTGCATTAAATTTTAAAATGATAAAATAGCTTTTACGTGATCAGATTCTGAGGTTTGGGTAGAGTGGTGGGGTTGGGTGGGGTGGGGGTGTGTTAATGCTGAAACATGGCTAGACACACGGGAAGAGAACTGCATGAATCATCTGAAACACTTCTTCGTCAAATAAAAGTATCTTATTCCCAGAAGGCAGCCTTCTTTGGTAAAATTAATGTCTGTATTTTTATGATAGGCTTTTCCTCTCTATTATACAAAAGTATAGTGCAGGATATGGACAGAATTGTATACCTTTGCCTATGGCAGCTTTGGTCACTGCTGCTTTTCTGCCTTCACCCTGATTAAATCCGACCTTTCTGTCCTGCTGCCAGTTGAAAACCCTAAGTGGGCAATTAACGTGGCAGCGAATGCTCTGGAAATGCTCAATGTTCAGGACGTAATGCAAGCAAATCCTTTTGGTCTCCCGGGATTGCTTTTACAAAGCCACAGGCTTTGTCAAAGATATCTGCACTGGGAAGGGGATGGGCTTACCATGAATCATCCTTTGGCCTTGCTGTCAAAACCTTTTCCTCCTTTCACATCCTGACTCAACTTCCACAAGGTGCCCGAAAGCCCAGTTGCATAATTAATAAGCTGCAGAATTGAAAGTTGTATGAGAAAAGTCACTCCAAGGTGTGGTTAATGGGATGCCATGGCCCCCTCATAAAACGCAATCTGAAAATGAGAACATTCTGCCCTGATAGCTTACCATCAAAACCCTAAAAGTCTGAGCAATGTTTATACACATTAATATACGTTACAAGCTGAGAAGTAGGCATGGTTACAGTACTGTTATTATTCAATAATACGCAATAAGATGGAGGGGTTGTGGACTTGATGGGAAAAAGCACCATTAATGGTTAAGGCATGCAATCACAGAAGGCTAAGTCTACGTAAGCAGTTTCTGTAATAATTACAAAAATCAAAATTTATACAGGAGAAAGAATTGATACAGAAGCCTAAAAGACAAGTCTAAAAATTAATATTTGAAAACAGCATTTATACTCATGTACGTTTTTTTTAATCTATGATACATATATGTCAATAACAATAAGTGAACAAATATTCTACAATGTCAAGAAACTAAAATATAATAGAGGATTAAACAATAAAATATATAACATTTTACATTGTGCAAGTCAGTCAAGTCCTTGAGACGGTTGTGTTACTCAGTCAGATCTAGGCGGATCTATATTCTTTGAAGACGTGACAAGTAGGTTAGACCAGGGAAACCCAGTGGATGTGGTCTATCTAGACTTCCAAAAGGCCTTTGATAAGGTGCCACATGGGAGGCTGCTGAGTAAGGTGAAAGCCCATGGTGTTCGAGGTGAGCTACTGGCATAGATTGAGGATTGGCAGTCTGACAGAAGGCAGAGAGTTGGGATAAGAGGTTCTTTTTTGGAATGACAGCCGGTGACAAGCAGTGTCCCGCAGGGTTCAGTGTTAGGGCTGTAGCTGTTCACGTTATTTATTAATGACCTGGATGAAGGGACTGGGGCATTCTAGCGAAGTTTGCCGATGATACAAAGTTAGGTGGACAGGCAGGTAGTACTGAGGAAGTGGGGAGGCTGCAGAAGGATCTAGACAGTTTGGGAGAGTGGTCCAGATGATGAAATTCAACGTGAGCAAATGCGAGGTCTTGCACTTTGGAAAAAAGAATACAAGCATGGACTACTTTCTAAAAGGTGAGAAAATTCATAAAGCCAAAGTACAAAGGGATCTGGGAGTGCTAGTCGAGGATTCTCTAAAGGTAAACATGCAGGTTGAATCTGTGATTAAGAAAGCGAATGCAATGTTGTCATTTATCTCTAGAGGGTTGGAATATAGAAGCAGCGATGTGCTACTGAGACTTTATAAAGCTCTGGTTAGGCCCCATTTGTGTCCAGTTTTGGGCCCCCCACCTCAGGAAGGACATACTGGCACTGGAGTGTCCAGCGGAGATTCACACAGATGATCCCTGGAATGGTAGGTCTAACATACGAAGAAGGGCTGAGGATCCTGGGATTGTACTCATTGGAATTTAGAAGGTTAAGGGGAGATCTAATAGAAACGTACAAGATAATACATGGCTTGGAGAGGGTGGATGGTAAGAAGTTGTTTCCGTTAGGCGAGGACACTAGGACCCGTGGGCACAGCCTTAGAATTAGAGGGGGTAAATTCAGAACAGAAATGCGGAGACATTTCTTCAGCCAGAGAGTGGTGGGCCTGTGGAATTCATTGCCACAAAGTGCAGTGGAGGCCGGGACGCTAAATGTCTTCAAGGCAGAGATTGATAAATTCTTGATGTCACAAGGAATTAAGGGCTACAGGGAGAATGCGGATAAGTGGAGTTCAAATGCCCATCAGCCATGATTAAATAGCCGAATGGCCTTACTTCCACTCCTATGTCTTATGGTCTTATGGTCTTATATCTGTATCCATTTCCCCACCTTGGTTCCATATCTATTAATACTTTTGCCTGACTAATTCTCATTCTTCTGGACATCAATTGACCTAATCTCAACAGTATATTTTTGAGAACGAGAGTTTAAGATTCCAATCGCTTTTTGGGTGAAGACCTCATCACTGACTTTGCTCCAATATTAAGGTTAGGCTGGCTTATTCTAGACTCCATCACCAGAACAAAGTTGATTTTCTCAACCCACTCTATATGAAACAACTTTTCTTCACCTTAAACATTTCAGTTAGATCATTTATAAAGATTATGGTCCAGGAATTGCTGGGAGAAATAACAACAAGTTAGTTGTGAAAGCCATTGCTAGTTTTCAACAGAAAACACCAGCAATTTGTGTTGAAGAAGAAATATGCCACAAGTTTTGAATAACCATAGATTATAGAGTCATAGAGATGTACAGCATGGAAACAGACTCTTTGGTCCAACCCGTCCATGCCGACCAGATATCCCAAACCAATCCCTATTCCCACCTACCAGCACCCAGCCCATATCCCTCCAAACCCGTCCTATTCATATACCCATCCAAATGCCTCTTAAATGTTGCAATTGTACCAGTCTTCACCACTTCCTCTGGCAGCTCATTCCATACACGTACCACCCTCTGTGTGAAAAAGTTGCCCCTTAGGTCTCTTTTATATCTTTCCCCTCTCACCCTAAACCTATGCCCTCTAGTTCTGGACTCCCCGACCCCATGGAAAAGACTTTGTCTATTTATCCTATCCATGCCCCTCATAATTTTATAAACCTCTATAAGGATGGTAGCTCTTTTCACAAAAAAAACGGCAAGATAGGTCGGAAGATTCTTTGTGAAGTAAACATGAGGCAATTGTAGGTGGATATAAATAGGCTGAGTATGGGGGCAAAAAATTTGGCAGAGTTGAAATTGGTCAACTTGGCAGAAAAAAGAAAAAAATATATAAATGGAGAATAACTGCTGACTTCTGAATTTCAGAGGGATTTGGGTGTTCTGGTGTGTAAGTCATTAAAAAGTTAATTTGCAGATTCAGCACATAATCTAGAAGGCTATTGGGATATTATTACAGAGGAATTGAGTATAATGGTAAGGACTTCATGCTTCAGTAATGAAGGGAATTGGTGAGATCACTTCAAATGCTGGTGTAGTTCTAATCTTTATTTCAGGAAGAATGTAAATGTATTGAGGTGATTCAGAGGAAGTGAGCTCAATCTGAGTAGGTTTTTTATGAGGAAACATTGGATTGGCTGGACTTGATTCCACTGGAATTTAGCTGGAAATGTGTTGCTGGAAAAGCGCAGCAGGTCAGGCAGCATCCAGGGAACAGGAGAATCGACGTTTCAGGCATAAGCCCTTCTTCAGGAAGAAGGGCTTATGCCTGAAACGTCGATTCTCCTGTTCCCTGGATGCTGCCTGACCTGCTGCGCTTTTCCAGCAACACATTTCCAGCTATCCCTAATCAGTCCTTGCCTTTCTAAATACATGTACGACCTGTCCCTCAGTATTCCCTCCAACAACTTGCCCACCACTGACATCAGGCTCACTAGTCTATAATTCTCTGGCTTGTCCTTACCACCCTTCTTAAACAGTGGCATTACGTTAATCAACTTCCAGTCTTCTGGCACCTCACCTGTGACTATCGATGATACAAATATCTCAGCAAGAGGCCCAGCAGTCACTTGTCTAGCTTCCCACAGAGTCCTCTGATCAGGTCCTGATCAGGTCCTGGGGATTTATCCACCTTTACCCGTTTCAAGACATCCAGCACTGCCTCCTCTGTAATATAGACATTTTGCAAGATGTCACCATCTATTTCCCTACAATCTATATCTTCCATATCCTTTTCCACAGTAAATACTGATGCAAAATACTCATTTAGTATCTCCCCCATCTCCTGCGGCTCCACACAAAGACCACCTTGTTGATCTTTGAGGGGCCCTATTCTCTCCCTAGTTACCCTTTAATCCTTAATGTATTTGTAAAAACCCTTTTGATACTCCTTAATTCTATTTGCCAAAGCTATCTCATGTCCCCTTTTTGCCCTCCTGATTTCCCTCTTAAGTATACTCCTACTTCCTTTGGTTGGACAATTTGTGCTCAAATCCTGCAATATCAATTGAAAATTTGAAACTCTTTTGCTTTCTTTTAATCACACCTTTCTTTGCCTTTCTTTCCTTCTCAGAGTCATAGAGGTCTCCAGCACAGAAAAAGGCCCTTTAGCCCATCAAGTGTGTGCTGGTCAAAAACAACTACCTGATTATTCAAATCCCATTTTCCAGCACTTGGCCCACAGCATTGCATGTTTTGACATTGCAAGTGTAGGTCTAAATAGTTTTTAAATGTTGTGAGGGTTTTTACCTGTACAATCCTTACTGGCAGTGAGTTCCAGATTCCCAGTTCCCTCAGGGGAAAAAAGCTTTTCTTCACAATTCTTCTACACCTTCGATTTTTATCTTAAATCTCTGCCTCCTGGTTGTTGATCCTTACATCAAGGGACAAAGCTTCTTCCTGTCTATTGTAATACACCCCTCATAGTTCTATACATCACAATTCTACCCTGTCTCAATCTAATCTGCTCCAAAGAAAACAATCCCAGTCTATTCGACCTTCCTTCATAACAGAAAGTCTCTAGCCCAGGCAACATCCTGGTAAATTTTCTCTCCACTCTCTCCCTCATCTTTTTGAAGAGCTCAATCAAGTATCATCTCAACTCTCTCTTCTCCACTGACACCATCTCCAATCCAATTATTGCAAGAATCTTAATAATTGTAATCATTTTAAACATTGTATTACCTAGCAATTCCTCTTCATGTAGTCATTGACTCTTTCAGGCTTTCAGGATGATCAGAACTCAATTTATTTGCAGAAGGTATTAGAAAGCCAAAAAGTAGGAATGATTGAATATTTTGTTTGAGAAAAACAGGGTAAAAACAAAGACTGCAGATGCTGGAAACCAGAGTCTAGATTAAAGTGGTGCTTCAAAAGCACAGCAGGTCAGGCAGCATCCGAGGAGCAGGAAAATCGTCGTTTTGGACAAAAACCCTTCATCAGGAATAGAGTCAGGGTGCCTGCAGAGTGGAGATATAACCACTCTCTCCACTCTGCAGGCATCCTGCATTCAATACAAAGTATAGGTGATTTTCTTCTCCTCTGTACTGCAGTGTATGTTGGCTCATTGAAATAACGTTCTGATGCAGCTTCGTTTCTGGGTGTTGGGATGATTGCTTCTGTAGTTCAATATTTAGTCTGTATGTGTTGTTTTTCTGTAGTCACTGGTTTGAAGTTCCCCATTGGCTGTTTGCTCTACTGTGACATCTAGGAATGGCAGTTTGTTGTTGTTTTCCTCCTCTTTAGTGAATTTTATACCAGGAAGGGTATTATTGATGGTCTTGAAGGCTTCCTCTAACTTGTTTCGCTTAGTGATGACAAAGGTGTCATCCACGTAGCAGACCCAGAGTTTTGAGTTGGGTGGTTGACAGAGTTGTTTGCTCAAGTCTCTGCATTACTGCCTCTGCTAGGAACCCTGATATCGGAAGTCCCATGGGTGTTCCATTGGTTTGTCTGTAAGTTTTGTTTTTGAAGGTCAAGTGGGTGGTAGGGCATAGGTCCATTAGCTTAATGATATTCTCCTTGTTGATGAAGTTGGTCGTGTTTTGTGTATGTGTCTTTTGGTCTTCTAATAGTGTAGTCAGTGTTTCCTTGGCCAGGTTAATGTTGATTGAAGTAAACAGGGCTGTTGCATCAAAGGAGACCATTATTTCATCCTCTATCTTAGTGTCTTTGATGGTCTTCAGGAATTCTTGGGTGGAGTGGATGGAGTGACGTGAGTCTTCTCCTAAATGTTTTATTCTTTCTTGTAGCTCCTTGGCCAATCTGTAATTGGTGTTCCAGGTAGCGAGACTATGAGTCTGAGGGGGGCTCCTGGTTTGTGAATTTTGGATAATCCATAGAAGCGTGATGTGTTAGATCCGTCTGGTTTCATTTTTTGGAAGTCGGTCTTATTTATTTACCCAGATTTCTGAAGTTTTGAGTAGGGCTTTGATTCGGTTCTCTAGTTGTGGGGTCGGGTCTATCGCCACTTGTTGGTAACTGTATGTACTGCGTTTGCTTTTTCAATGTAGTCTCTTCGATTTAGAATGACTGTCAAGCATCCTTTGTCTGCAGGCAGGATAACAATGTTTTTATCTTTTTTTAGTCTTTCCAGTGCTTTCCTTTCTTGTGTATTGAGTGTGTTTCCTTCCTTTTTTCTGCTAAATGTTGGTGCGACTACTTGTCTGATGGACTGTTGGGTTTCTTCTGTGAGTTGGTTGTCTTTTAGTGATGTTTCTAATGCTGCTAAGAAATCTTTCTTGTCCGCATCCTGGCAGTTGTAATTTAATCCTCTTACTAAGATGGCTTTTTCAGTGTCTGTTAGGGGTCGGTCAGATAAGTTTTTTATCCATACTTCTGTGTTGTCATTGTTGTTACTTTGTGTAAGTTTGTCTAGTTTTTTTTCTGCAGGTCTAGTTTTTTTATTTTCTGTGTTTGTCGCTGTCTCATACCTATGGCTTGTTGTACTGTGTCTGTCCATTCATGGTCTGTTGCATGACTGATTAAAGATTTTTGATGCAAAATTTCCCAGTTGTATTGATGGACTCTGTTGTGGGCATCGTTAATCATTTCTCTAAGCATTCTGTGGCTGTTTTGCTTTACTATTCTTATGGCTAGTGGGGTGTTAAGGGGAGGTTTGTATTGAAGACATTTAGGTAGTACCTGTTTCCTTAGGCATTCGTGCAGGAAGTACAGTTGTTCGCAGGTGGCACTCTGTCAGATGGCATTCGTTTCCCATTTTTGGGCCAGTTTTAGCGTTTTGTGCCCATAGGTTTTAGTGAGTTTTGAGAAGACTTGTAGCTCAAGTTGAGGTTGTTGATGCAGGTTTGCTCGCTGAGCTGAAAGGTTCATTTCCAGATGTTTTGTTACTAGGTAACATCTTCAGCGGACTTCATGCAAAGCAATGCTGAAAATTCCTGCTTTCTATTTATATGTTTGGGTTTCTTTGGGCTGGTGATGTCATTTCCTGTGGTGATGTTATTTCCTGTGGTGAAGTCACTTCCTGTTCCTTTTCTCAGGGGGTGGTAGATGGGGGTCTAACTCAATGTGTTTGTTGACAGAGTTTGGTTGGAACTCCATTTGAGGAAATGACTGCCAGACTACTCAGACCCCTTAGCATCATGGTAGCCCACAAACCCACCAACACACTAAAACAGCAGCTAATGAACTTGAAAGACCCTATACAGACAATGAGCAAAGCTAACATCATTTACAAAATACTACAAGGACTGTAACAAACACTACATTGGACAAACAGGCATCTTATTCATTTATCCACATTTTAATGGATGCTTTACTCTGTTCATTTTCACAATGCTAAACCCTCATTTAAAATGGTGGCGGCAGCAATTTGACACCAGTACATTAAGCATTTATACAAACTCCAAGCTTAGACCACTTTAATTCTGGTGGAACTGTGCTAAGAAAATCCAAATTTCTTTAATCCAGGATGACTCAGTCTGCTGAAAAAAAATGTATTCATTGTAGTGTATTTTTTTCCAATTCAAAAAGTGGTTTCCAATTATGGAGCTTTGATATTTACATAGAATTTTTTTTATAGTAGAATCTTAACCACAATGATACGTATTATTATCATTCCAAGGTCTTTTCAAGCCCAAAAGTTCTGACCTGTATAAACTACAATGAATGTCTAAGCAAAGCGTAAAATGTGACTTGAAAATTCAAGTCCCCAATGATTTTCTAACAAATTAGAACTGAAATGTTATAAGTAATCAAGAAGCTGCAAAATTCAAGTGTTCTTTTAATATTTGGTTAAGAAACTTTGCTACAAATATCTTCTACAATTGTTTTTCTATATATTCATTAATTTACATGATTGCGGTTAGGATTTTTTTGTATATTCTATCACAATAGCATACCTTAGACACTGTAATATGTTCAATGGAAGGATGAAGCAGTAAACAGTTGAACCACAGTGATGTCTAACATATTTCTGCAATATCATATCTTTTCACGGTTTAGCAATATTTACAACGTTTATTATGTAATTGAACAATGCAATTGTTTCCAAAATTTACACTGTAATGATCCTGGGCAAATAAGATCTACAAATGCAGCTTGCTGGCTGTTATTTTTCCACATAACCGCTTGATTGACATTTTGACAGCTTAGCGTGTTGTTTTCTAATGCCTGGTGACTAGGATATTTCACCAAATTGATACACATGCTTCTCACGTTCCAGATAAGGAGACTGAGAAAGCAACAGAGAAATAAGTGCCAACCTAAACAGTAAAAGCTAAATTTATAGTCAGCACTGAATGTTTTTGCCATCTCCCTAGATACCTATTCCATTTGCGCATAAGGCATTAAGCTGTATCCTGGAAAAAATCACTATGAATAATTACAGAAGCTTCCCTTCTCCAGCCAGATGGCACAAGCAAATTAATTCACAGCAGGTTTTGAAAGAAAAATCCCTTGTCAGTTTCTAGTGAAATTTCTTAAATTGATTTCCAATGTATTTCCCACTGTAAGTAATGCATTTCATTTTCTCCTGAACAAGTAAATGTTTATCAGTCACAAACCCTATAATCACTGTCAACAAAGAGTGTAGCAAGAGTTTAATATTTAGATAATGGTTTATAGTTAACTGATTTTGAGTTAATGATTTTCAATGGATACATTTGTGGTACTGCAGTTTTTTTTCAAAAAAAGAATGTTCTAGAGACTTCAACATTCCAAACTCCACACTAATTTAAGTTTTAGTAATTATAGAACATGATAAGAGAAGGTTTTTCAGGAAGCTACCCTTTAATAAAATTTATTCTTCCAAAAGCATTCATACTTAAAAAGCATGTAGAACAGTAACCTTTTGGTCATAATTGAATACCTACACACATTGCTATGAAACTATGCATCAAAAATTTGAAGCCAGATATTTAAAACTGCTTTAAGCTTGATATAAGTCAACTTTGAATACAATCAAATTGATGGTCGGCGCATATCTGGCATTTTCAATTTCTAGTTTTTGTGAGACTCCACGAGAAATGTATTGCAAACCCCATGTAGAAGCATGCTAATGATGCACATCTACCTTTCCAAAGCCATTGCAACTGACAAGAGAATTTGAAACGTGATTTCCATTATCTTAGCAGCTGCAAACTGCCTATATTTACAACTGAATGTCATTGGAACACTCACCCCGTAACTTTGTATAAGAGATCAAGATAATATTAGTTAGAGCAAGAGTGCGAGTTTCAGTCTGGGATTCAGAATCCTTTCACCCAGACAATTTCTGGGTCCAAGTTGCATCATTGTCAGTGACACAATAGGTTTTTCTTTTCAAAGTTTGTGAGAAGATTTGTAGCTCGGGTGCTCGTTGCTGTGGTTCTGTTCGCCGAGCTGGAAGTTTTTGTTGCAAACGTTTCGTCCCCTGTCTAGGTGACATCCTCAGTGCTTGGGAGCCTCCTGTGAAGCGCTTCCGTGGTGTTTCCTCCGGCATTTATAGTGGCCTGTCCCTGCCGCTTCCAGTTGTCAGTTTCAGCTGTCCGCTGCAGTGGCCGGTATATTGGGTCCAGGTCGATGTGTTTGTTAATGGAGTTTGTGGATGAGTGCCATGCTTCTAGGAATCCCCTGGCTGTTCTTTGTTTGGCTTGCCCTATAATGGTAGTGTTGTCCAAGTCGAATTCATGTTGCTTGTCGTCTGCGTATGTGGCTACTAAGGATAGCTGGTCGTGGCATTTCGTGGCTAGTTG
>NC_057735.1:26467069-26493068 GCF_004010195.1 Chiloscyllium plagiosum
TCTTTTTGCCGTTCTGGTGTGCTGCAGTGTGTTGTGGCCCTTTTGAATAGTGTCTTGATGCAACTTCGTTTGTGTGTATTGGGGTGGTTGCTTTCATAGTTCAGGACTTGGTCTGTGTGTGTGGCTTTCCTGTGTACCTTAGTGGTGAATTCTCTGTTTGGTGTTCTCTGTACCCTCACGTCTAGGAATGGGAGTTGGTTGTCCTTTTCTTCCTCTCTCGTGAATCGGATTCCTGAAAATGTGGAGTTGATGATCCGGTGTGTTTTCTCTATTTCAGTGTTTTTAATTATTACAAAGATGTCATCAACGTATCTGACCCAGAGTTTGGGTTGAATTTGTGGTAAGACTGTTTGTTCTAACCTTTGCATTACTGCTTCTGCTATGAGTCCCAAGATCGGTGAGCCCATCGGCTTTTCTTACAAGGCTTTTCTTTGTAAGGCACCTAACTGAGCAAGCAATGAGTTTGGAATGCAAGCAGTACTACTAGGTATTGGCTGGAGGCAGAAACTAGTTCTGTCGGGTGATTTTCAATGGCCAGTGACGGCATGACTGGATTTGCCATTGCATAGTGGATTGGGGCAGGCAGGAGAGCTGAGGAATAGCAGCCTCACAATCCAAATGAATGCTCCAGGACACTGCTTCAGTAAATATACCTTTGTGGCATCATGTAAGCACCTCAGTTTGACTTTCTTTCTCCCCCAGAATTTCAAATCAGCAGCTACAATAAATAATGGCTCTCCATTGTGCTCCAGACAACATGTTGTGTGTGTACTTTCAAGAAAATATACATGTCAAGCATTACTACTTTAAACAGGGTATGTCATATGGAGTCTCATGACATATATCAGCTGAAATCATATTTACATACCCAGCCTCTCAATTATTATCATATATATATATAATGTGTATATATATAGTCTTAGCTTCAAATATAGACAGAACTGTTTTACCAAACCTTGTGTGTAATAAGTATATTTATGCAAAAATATTACACAACCATGCGATAATGTACACAAAACCATTTGTATTTCCCATTCTTACCTTTGAAACTTTGACTCTGGCCAACTTCAGTCTGCTAACAAGTTCTTCATGGAGATTGATAGCAAGTTACTGGGAGGCATGTGAGTTGCCAACTCCTCCCACCCCATTACCTTCCTCCCTCACACAAACCCTCTTTGTAAATGGTGGTGCAGGCCCATTGAAAATCCAACTCCATATCACATCAGTCATTTTATAGTGGAAAAAAATATTGCCTCCAGTGAATGAGAGTAAAATACTAACCTGGCACCTCAAATAGCCAGACACAACATTAAAAAACTCAGTTTTTTTTTTGTTTCTCTGCTCACTGTTAACAGATTCAATTACATAGTGAAATCTATGTTGTAAATGTGTAAAAGAGGGTGAGGACTAAAAGCTAAAATAACTATTCCAATGATAAACCTAAGCACATGTAAAATCTCTAATCTTCACCGATGGCAATATATTGCTTATGCCCACAGTCAGTTGATACATATACGGGTTTTGTAAGTACAAAATATCAGCAGAATTGGAAGAATTCAGAAACTCATTCCACAATGCAATTTATTGCCTAGGAATTGTAACTGCTTTATAACAGTCAACAGTTTTCATACAAGATCTCCATTATAAATGTAAAATGTTGACAAGAAAATATGAACAAAAATTGTGACAAGTTGAGAAAGAAATACATGCATTCACAAACATTTCAATAATTGGCATAATGGTGGGCATGCAAATGGCTATTGTAAGTAAACATTGCATTAGTGTAATGCTTGGCTACTTAATAGGCTAAAAATGTAATAGTTTTCTAAATCAACTTGAGTCGTTATCACTGATGCAAATGCTGTAGGGTGATTGTTATTCTTTTTCACTAAGTGTCAGTTGAGTTGAGATTTTCAGAGGGCTTTTTTGCCATGAAAACCAACAAGATCTCTTGCTATATCTTACTGAATCTGACTCATTACCTACCTTAACCACCCTTAGGCATCCCACTTGTCTGATGGTATCCCCATCTTATCATACGTTATTACCAGAACAATTAACCACTCACCAATAGTTACTGAAAGACCAGCATCTCTGGCTCCTGTGCTATCTTTAAATAGCCTCTGTGCACTCAGACAAGTATTGTCAATCCAGCATTGCCTTGCATTGCATGTGATGGCATAGTAGCAACAGAGCCAAGCTTTCCAATGCATATAGCTGGCATGGCCGACATTCCTCACACACACAACCCCATCCTCTCAACCTTGTTTCTGTCTAACCACCAGGCAACAGTTTACCTGTCCTGAGAGACATTTCATCCAAACATCCTCTCTAAGTAATTGCTACTCTGTCCCCAATGTCCACTGAAGAGTACAGTTTGTCATTATCAAATAAAGGAACATAACATACAGACAGCCATTAAGACAATTTCAAACATTATCTTTTTTTTTAATTTATATCCAGTCAAACAGTATGAATATAGGCTGCATGTCACCCCCACCCCCACAATGCAAACCAAAAACTGGCATTCTGACCAATAACTGTTTTATATTTCATGATTGTCTGCTGACCCAATCCTCAGCCACTAAAGCCAAGTATCAGTCAGGTTCATAGCAGCTGCACACAATTGTCCACAAGGAGAGCTTGCTTCTCCTCAGGGTCCTTGTCCTTCCTTCTTGGAAGGCTGCTCCCATTCTTCCGGTTTCTCAACACCCAGTACGCTGCCATATTGCTGGTTGTAACTGCAGAGCTCAGCATGCCAAGATGATGTGGCACACTCTGTTCAGTTTATATGAGAGACCCCCCCACCCCCACAATACCAGTCCAAGCAGCAAAACCAAATGTCAAACTGCCCTATCATCTACTCCACCCTGACCCATGTAGCAGCATGTACAGTAACCTGGTGAAAGTGTCACACTGGCTGAAGGATCAACATATTACATCAAAAAGGAGTGCTGGTTGCACTTTCAACCCATTGCCATCCCTGAGCCACATCAACCTTAAACTTACTGAATTCAGTAGAATCCGGTGTTATGCTCACATGAGATATGATGAAACAATGTTTCCCTTCTTCCACAGCAACTTCCTTTCGAAGTTTTATAAGTGATGGGCACACGTTTGCCAGGCTTTTTGTTAAGCCATTGCTGCTGACTTCTGCTTTATTAAGATGTCAATGTTAAATTTACAAGCACCAATAACCTGGTACAATTCAATTTTGACCAGCATTTGAACTCCAAGCATGTTCACTCTGCATGCAATGCAAATGGGTGAAGAATTAATTGAAAATTGCATGTAGGATGTAGGTGTAGTTTGCAAATGCCTGTTTTATGTACTTGCCCTGTCAATCCCACAATGTCCTGCACTTTTGCCCATCAAACTGACACTGACACTGACACTGACACTGTCCACCCTGGGCATTTCCCCAGCCATTTTCCAGTTTCACTTAACATTGAGAGAATGGCAAATGATGACAGGGAGCGCAGCTGACCTTCAACACTGCCGTCACTGGGTCCCTTGGTTGCTAAATACCCCCAGAGCCTCCAAGTCCCACAACAGCCCATTTCCACACATCCACCCCTCTTATGTGGAGACCAACCATACTGAACTTACATCATTTGACACTTATAACATTTGACACAGGAATATAAAAATCTCATACTCCATCTTCATTCTGATCAGTTGAAGCATAACAAGCTTTGTAAACATGATGATCTGCTGTAAATAATAACACAACATTGGCCCAGGCACTTTGGGGTCTGAAAAATGTGCTATTTTGCATTTAATACCTAGTTGTAAGAAATATCAATATTGTGTTAACTATGCTCACTTCCTTATGTTATAGGAGATTAAAAAAGCATTGCCACATCAGGTAAAATATCTCACTGATGGAAAACCCCCCATATCAACCACTCTGGAATCTGACCTGCCCAGTAATAGCATAAGCTGGAATCATAAACCGATCACAAACTGATGTGCTACCTCTTTAATATCTGCCCATAATGTAAAATTCAGTCATGATCTATAGATAATAAAAATACTGCAGACCTGCAACGTAGCAGCAAAGAACATAGACAAGGCTGTTTTGTAAAACAGATTTCAAAAGTAACTTGTAAAGAGGCCAAATAATTAAATAATGATATCATTAAAGTAAAGTCTTCAGTTCTAATTAACTTGCATGGATATTGAAGTATCTTAATGGAATTATTAAACTGGCTCAACAACCAGATGTGCAAGTGTGAGAATTAACGTAATATAAAAAATGATATACATTGTAAGTTAGAACTAACTCCGATGCACTTCTGAACATCTGAGTTAGTATTAGTAACAAGTTGCTAAATTACAGAACTGGAATAATTATAAGTTTTTTTAAATAGTGTCATAAGATTTTCTTTCCATTTTTTACAGCAGCAGCTTCACTAGATTGTTTTCCTGTTCATTTTGTAAAGTCCACTACTTTCTGTCGAAAGCACAGAATTCTATTTTCATTTTTACTTCCTGTGATTCATCTCAGTGGAATCTTTGTTACTTGCAGTGACATGTTGGCATGTTTGTGCTAGATATGTTTGCTAGGTTCAGTATCTTTAACAGGGGTTAATTCTTTTTACCAACAGGGCAGGGGCTGTCATGCAAAGGGTGGGCCATGGATAATACAACACTGAAGAAACATTCACAGCTCTCTTACTGAATTTATCATTTTCTCATATAATCAGTGCATTCCTGATCTCAGACTCTGCTAGTTATGGCCCAGAGTGATTTGCTCAAAGAACACAATAAATTGTCCATACCCAAGAATCAAACAGAAAACCTTAATGCAATAATTGTGGTTACTGATTATCTCATTTACCAATTTATGCCATTCTTGACTTTGGAGTTGATGGAATATAAAATTTCAGAGACTTATGATAGTAACAGCCATTCAATTTTCCAAACACTACCTTTATCTTCAATATCATGGCAATTGAACCAACTCATTTTGTTGATGTCTGATTTCTCTATTTGCAATTGTGGATCTGGATGCTTTGAAAGTTTTCAATCTATGGAATGGATTTTGCTAGAAAATTGGCTAAGTGTCAATTTTCACAAAGAGATTTTCTCAGTTAGTCCTGACGATCTCACAAACTCACCATTGCTTTGTGCCCTTGTGGCACCCCGTTCATCATACCCTCCCACTCACTACAGTATTTGCCACTGCTGGGACTTCTTGACTTACAACACCAACACCATGTTTAAAAGGCAGTTGTGCACCAGGTCAATCTCTGTCAATCTGCAGCTCCCCTCCATACTTCCTGTCAAATGCTTCAGACCTGTTAGATTGTGGGAAATTGGCACCCACTTCGCCAACAGGCACTTTGCCAACTCCCAGGAGTGACTGTGGCCCACTTTCTGGAAAGATTTGGATGGACAGCCTGACTGGCGGGTGACCAGAGCCCTCATAGATTTAGTGCAGCTCACTTTCGGCAATTCTCAGAAATGGTTGCACTCGACACACAGAGTTGACTGTGGCCCACTTCTTGGAGTGTAGAGGTGCTGATCCCATGATTCTGACTCCCAGTCCCTCAAGCAATTAACCATCCATGCCTAAACCCCTGGACTGATATCAGAGGCTGCCCTTGATGCAGAACCCACTAACTATAGAATGTCTCCATGAATTTGACTGAAGATTACTCCCCTGAGGCTTTGAGACATGGCCATTTGGTTTCTGCACATGCAGTATGTTCACCACATAATCTGCTGATACAGTAAAGGTATGAGATTGATGTAGCACAATAATGTTCAGCAACATGTCCACACCCTTGAGTGATGATTGTTGACAGCCGTGACAAGCTGTCTGGCTTTCTGTCTGTGCTAAAAGACATCAGGACAGAAGGACTCTGAGCAGTTAAGCTCCGGTTAAGGAGGCACAGATTCTGGAAAATGAGACCTATTGCTCTCAATGTCGAGAATCTCATTACTCCCAATCTCATATGATATTCCTAACTTTCTTAGCAGTGCACATGATCAGTGGGAAGAGAATTACTCCCTCAATATCTTACGTGGATATGATCTCCAGTTAAAAGGCCTCCTAAAATTACACTGCCTTCTCTCTCGTCCAGTTTTGTGCAAATTATGCCACTTCTTCCAGTTATGCTGTATCCCATTCTTGCACTTATGTCGGGGAGCAACATGCCAAATTCTTCAATTTAGCATAAATTGCTTCAGCACCTGGTATACCATGTACATAGTTTTCTGTCATTTGAAACAATGAAAAGTACCAAACACTTGCAGAATTATACTAAGAGACAAAAAAAAATCAACCAGCAACTAACCTGGAAGTAGTTTACAATCTCCTTAAATCAGGCTGCTAGTGACATGATGGATCCTCTTGCTTCTTGACACTTGTTCAACTCTGCATGTTTAAGCTTGGGTTTGACTGGAGCACTTGCAGAGTAGTCATACCTAGCACAAAAGAGCTTTGTTGTAGTTGTTGGAGGCCATTAATTTCCACTCCACAACATTATTGCAGAAGTTACTCAGGGCAATGCACTAGCTTCAACTAACACCAATAACCTTCCCTCTATCATAAGGTCAAAAATTGTTTGCTTATAATTGTTCTGCTTAGCTTCATTTGAAATTCAACGAAGCAATCCGCGCTCTTATGTTGGACAAATTCCAGATAAAATGTCAGTGAGAAGATTGTAGATGCTTCAGACAGGAAAACAGAAGGAAAATTAGTTGATCTATATAAATATTAAAAATGTTTAATGAAACTGAACTTTAATGACTCACCAGGCCTGGATAGTTCAAAATCTATTCCAGTTGATTTGGAGACTTGTGTTGCTTGGAACAAAAAATCTAATTATTTAGTGATTATAATTAAGTTATTCAAATAACATTGCAGAGAATGCTCTATTTAGCTGGGGAGAAACATTAAACCAACAGATAATTAAGCAACTTTAAATTAAGAGAAATAGACTGCACCGTACAGAATACTGGAAGAGGTTAATGATTAAAAAGAAAATGTCATCATAATTTTCTAGAATTCTTTATTTATGAAAATTGTTCCAAAGGACTGGAGGCTGTTAGAGGTTGTACTCCTGTTCAAATAACAACAAAAGGCAGCGATAGATTAGTTAGCTTTGCATCAGTCATCGGAAAACTGTTAGCTACCAGAATAAATGATAACATCAATGGACATTTAGAAAGGTCATGGGCTAATTAAGGATATCAGCACAGATTTGTGAAAGACATGTAATGCTTGACTAATTGATTCATCAAGGAAATTATTAGGAATATTGACAAAGACAATTCGGTGGATGTGATATGTAATACATATTTGGATTTTTAAAAAGCATTTCTTAAATAGTTACATAAAATAATTGTTGTAATGGTTAGTCCATGTTTTTGAAGGTAGTGATGAGGTGGAAACACGATTAGCCGAAAAAGAGTACAGGCAGTACAATAAAATGGATAGCATGAACTGTAAAAAATCCTGCTTGTTTCTCACTTCTGTCTTCACAAATCTATGTAGACCCTGCTTGATTTTCAATCCAAGGTCAGCAAACCAACACCCAAGATGTCTCAACTCACTAATGCCTACCAATTTCAAAATAAGAGGGGTATAATTTTTCTTGGAGTGAGATCAATGCTCAACCAGCATTACCAGGAATTATCCAGAGCTGGGACTCAATAAACAGAGAGCCCTTAGAAAAGGCAAAAGGCAGCCAAGACTTGGCTTGACATTCACTGAAGCAAAGAAACAGCTGAGATTGCATGATCCACCAGGACAAATGTGCTCATTACACTTGGACATCTGTTGGGTGTTATTACAGAAGAGCCATGTGGCCTCCACTAAGGGAGGTAGGGACAACAAATGATAGCTGACTAGGTGCAAGAAGAATGCACTCGAGGAGTGATTTTACTCTGAAATGTACGAAAGAATTTATGTGTTTATCTAAAGGAATGGGGATAAGGGAATACGCAGAACTGCACATTTGAGTTTAACATGGAAACATCAACATCCATTCTTTCTTTTGAATTGGACTAATGTTAGATCACTGCTGAGGCAGAACAGCTTGAAATAGATTCAGCTGTGGCCAATCCGTCTCCAAAGATGGAGGACAGGCACAGCAAAGCTCCTCTGGGTGCCGATGCTCAGTCTCAGATGTCTCACAGAAGCACGATCATTCCTGAGCATCAGAGATATCCAAGTTCCTGAATGTTGGGAATCCCTAAATTTGTCTTCATGGAATAAGATGAAGAAACTCTTCTAGAAATATGAAGAAATCAAGCAACTTTTAAAACTGAGGAATCAAAAGAAATTAGTGTTAATAAAGAGATATCACTTGAAAAGTTAACTGGGTTGAAAGTTGATAAATTCACTGTACTCCAGAAAGTTGAAGGATGTGCATAATGGATGCATTGGTAGTTATCTATCAAAATGTTATAGATTCTGGAAAGATTTTTGCCGACATTAGTAGTAGAGGATCTATAATAAAGGATGTGATAACTGAATGCAAAGAAATTAATGGCACAGTTGGGCAGAGTCAACATGGATCAATGAAAGGTAAATCATGTTTGACAAACCTGATGGAGTTTTTGAGGGTGTAACTTGTAACATAGATAAAAGACGGCCAGTGAATATGATGTATTCAGATAAGTTCCCACACAGCAGGTTAGATAACAAAATTATGGCGTATGGGCTTGGGGGTAATGTACTAGTATAGATTGAGAATTGATTGACAGACAACAGAGATCAAGAATAAACAGGTTATGCTAAGGATGATAGGCAGTTATGAGTGAGGAAACATAAAGATCCGTATTAGGGAAACAATTGGGGGGCCCAGACAAATGATTTGGATGTGTGGATTGTATTGACTCCAAATTTGTTCATGGCACAAAATGAGATGGGAATATAAATTGTGAAGAGATGAAAAGAAGTTTCAAGTGGACTTGGACTAGCCATATGAATGGGCAATAGCATGGTCCATGGGATGGAACATGAATAAGCGTGAAGTTATCCACTTTGGTAGAAAATGCAGAAAGGCAGATTATTTTTAAATGGTGAGAGCTTGGGAATTGTTTTGTCCAAAAAGATCTGGATGACCTGGTTCGTAAGTCACCAAAAGCTGACATTCAGGTGACATAATAATAAGGAAAGCAGGTGCAAATATTGGCCATCAGTTCAAAGAGATGAGATTACTGGAGTGAAGTTGTCTTGCTGCAATTGTGTAGTTGTGCTGCAACTATCCCCATTCATTACACCATATGCCTAGAATATTATGTAGTTATGGAATGTTTATCTAAGGAAGGATATACTTGCCAAAGAAGGAATGCAATGGAGGTTTATCATATTAATCCTTTGGATCGTGGGATTGTTTTATGAAGAGAGATTGAAGATATTGGGACTGCATTCTCAAGAATGGGAGGTGATCTTACTGAAACTTACAAATTTCTTACAGAGAGTGGCAGGTTGAGTATAGGTAGGGTGTCCTGATGAAGAGCTTATGCTCAAAACATCAACTCTCCTGCTCCTCAGACGCTGCCTGCCTGGCTGTGCTTTTCCAACAACACACTTTTCGACTTTTTTCCTGGTTGGTGAATTTGGATCAAGGTGACATAAGCTCCGAAGAAGTGGTAGACTATTTAGAACTGAAATGAGGAAGGGAGAATTTCTTTCCCCCAGTGTGTCCCCGTCCTTCTGTTTTCCCTGTGCTCTCCCAAACTGAAAATCCAAAACTGCTGCTCCAGGGTCTATGATGAGCTCCACAACATGTCCAACATTCAGTTAATTGGGGACATGTGCATTGACAACTCCCTTTATCCTTTTAAAAGTAGCATCACATTCCGAAGACACTGGGATACAACAGCATCATCTGAGAATGTTACTTTCAAATAGATTCATTCCTGTACTCATCCTCATGACCATCTGAAAATCCAGCCCCTCTTCCAAAGAACTGAAAGAAAACTTTCACTGGGTTTAAATATCTCTGCATCTTTACATGACTATAGTCTCCACCAATATTATAACCAGATGAATTTTTAACAACTATTGATGATGGTTTCATGGTACCATTACTGAGATAATCTTTTGATTTATTATGTAAATTTAAACTTCACAAGCTACTATGGTAGGAATTGAACACATCCCCAGAAAATGTTGGCCTTGACATTTGAATTACTAGCCCACTGACATTATTATGAGTCCATCAAACCCAACTTACCTGTGAATGCAACAACCTTTTCCCCCCTCATTTTTAGTAGAGTTTTCTTCTTTGCAAGCTCCACATTCCCAAAGGCCCCCACCTCCCCCCCATCCCACCACCCCGAGTCTCTGTGCCTTGTTAACTCCCTCTTCTCCCACAAAGAACTACTTAAAATTAAAACTATGGTGGTATGGATGCTAGAGGTCTGAAATAGTGCTCAATAAGTTCAGAAGGTCTAGCAATGTCTGTGTGGAAGGAAACAAAGTTCAGATTTTAAATCTTTGAGGTAACATCAGAACAGTAAGCCAAATTCAGCTTATTTGTGGCTTTCATATATTTTTATATATACAAACATTATCATAGGATATACAAGTAATGAATAGACATTGGAAAAGCACCCACAGAAATGGATAAATATATAAGTATAGCTTTCAGATTACAGACCCGAGGGAAATTCCATTCCTTGTTTTTTTCAAATTCATGGATCTGTTGTATGTTAAGTGCGTTTCAGCAATTCATGACTGCTGCTCAAAATCTTCCTCATCTCCTTTAGTTCTTGGCATCATGAAAGCTATGCCATGTAAATTGATAGTGTGTAATTGATAGTTAATAAGAACTTCTAGATATAATGCTAATACGTCACTATCAAAGTTACAAATGCAGAAATTGCTGCAAAATGTTTCGGATCCAGTGACCCTTCCTTGGATGTTCTGAGGAAGGATCACTGGACCCCGAAATGTTAAATCTGATTTCTCTCCACAGATGTTGCCAGACCTGCTAAGCTTTTCGAGCAAGTTCTGTTTTTGTTTCTGATTTCCAGCATCAGCAGTTCTTTTGGTTGTTATTTACTAACAAAGCAATATTGTTGTAATGTTTCAAGGGTATTATTCCTTTTACAATAAGGCCATTTCCAATGCAACTGAAAAAATGTAATATAAAATATAATGTTCTTGCAGCAGCATGAAACAGGAATGCTATTAATATGCAAAGTATTTGAAGTATGAATGAGTACACATCCATTGAACAGCACCACATGCATCGTTTTAAAGCATCTGGTGCATAACAGTGATGTTAGTAAAACAGTTTAGACATCCCTCAGTGTTTGTGGTCTCGACAGATTATTAATGCTTGTTAAATACTTGGCAGGGACTGGAGAGGGGATAAGCATCAGCTAAACAGAACATTATGTAATGAAAGAGGTACAAATTTAAATGCCTTTAGTCTACAAGTGCAAATGCACCATTTTCTCTGCATAAAATGGAGGAATATAAGTCTGAATAAATTAAAATATAACACTATAGGCAGAGAAGACAGATAAACTGAAACTCACAATTCCACTTTCCTTCTGACAATAATCAGTTAAATAATTAATTTTTGACAAGTTTAATATATGTATTCCCAAACATTACATCAATCACATATCAAACACTAAAAAAGGTACAATTATTAAAGATAGCACGCATCAACAAGTATTAATATTAAATTAAATAGATAGCAATTCAATTATCTTTGAGAATCCAGTAAATGAAGGAGCTTTTTCTATTCTGGCATTATAGTTCAGGAAGTTTAAATTGCTGGGTCAATTGCAAGTGAAGACTGTTCAGGAGGTTATAGAGAAAGGTATGGGTGGCTATTATAAATACAGGTCCAACTTCATTCAGAAGATAGGGAGAGACAACTAGTTGTGAGTTTAACCTGAGGGTCACCACATCTCAGGCAAGGCGTTAAGTTGAGAAGTTGGAATCTTCATGATGACCTCAGCCAGTTCAGGAATTGAATCAACACTGTTGATAACATTCTGCATCATAATCAGCCATTCAGCCAACTGATCTAACTGACCTCAGATAAGCCTATAACCTCCCCACTTTTACTCAACTTTGATTCCACCAGAGTGAAAAAGTGTGGTGTTGGAAAGGCACAGCAGGTCAGGCAGTATCTGAAGAGCATAAGGGTCAAATTTTGGTCATAAACCATTGGATTCCACCACGGTCACTCAGCTCCTGATATCGTTATAGTCTTAGTCCAAATCAGGACAAAAGTGCTTAACTTCAGAGGTGAAATGGGAGTGACAGCTCTTAACATCATTTGACTCTGTGCAGCCTCAAGAATCCCTCACAAAACTGGAAGCAATGGAAACTAGGGGAGGCTCTCTTGAGGGGGAATATCACACCAAAAATAAAGGAACATGGTGTGGTCATTAGAGATTAATCAGCTTAGCCCCAGGACATTACTACAGGAATTCCTTAGGATAGATATTTTGTAATTAACATGTTTGGAGATGTTCGTACACATCTCTGGTACAGGTAGGAACTTGAACTTCGGTCTCTTTGTCCAAAGAAGGGACACTACAACTGCACCACAAGAGCCCCATTGGGTTCCTCAAGAAGAGTCATAGGCCCAACCATTTTTAGCTTTGTTTTCAACAAAGTCAGATAGAGGGATTTCCCATGATGATTGCACAATGTTCAGCACCATTTATGACTTATCAAATATTAAAGCAGTCTGTGTTCCAATTCAGAGGACCCGGACAACATCTGGGTTTGGGCTCATAAATGGCAAGTACATTTGTAACACCCAAATGCCAGGCAATAATAATCTCCAACAAGAGAGAGTCTAACCATCATCACTTGATATTCAAGAGCATTACCATCGTCAAAACCCCCATTATCACTAACCGGGAGGTGGAGGCTACTGTTGACGAGAATGTGAACTGTTTTAGCATTCCCATTGTTCTAGCATTCTCACATTCTGATCACTTAATCTGAACTATCAACATCTATTTTCCACCAGCACTCTACACCCCACCACCCCCATACCACCCCCCCCCCCCCCCGCAGCCCCTCAAACTATAGTATAAATGCTGCCCCCTCCAAACTTCGCTTCAGTTTTGATGAAGAATCATCTTGACTTGAAGCATTAGCTTGCTCTGTTTCCATGGATGCTGTCTGACTTGCTGTGATCTCCGGCATTTGTTCTTTTCAGTGCAGATTCCAGCATCCGGAGTCATTTGCTCCTACAAAGTTTATCGGCATTGTTTTTGAGAAGTGGATGGAAATATACTTTGAGATGCACAGTGATCCGTTCCGCTGCTAAACTGAGCTACCTCATTTTAAGTTTGGAACTTCTAGTTGATTTGAATACTAGGGTGAGTTCAGAGTTAAATTATTTATTATGTTGGTCTAAATTATTTTCTTATTATTTTCAAAATTCCAATTGACCCATTGATAAGACATTTCTCTGGATTATGTTTTCATCTTTCCAAAGCTGTAGATTTTGTAGCAAAGCCAGGAATGAACAGGAAACTCTTATTATTGTATTTACTCATGAAGTATTGCAATCCCTCACCAGCTATTCCTTGACTAGGGGATAGATTAAATATTTTCTAAATTTTGGATTAAGCTAGAACCTTGCAAGTGCATTAATCACCAATAAACTTTCCAAAAGAATCACATGTGGCCATTATTTTATCCACATGCCTTAATTTTAGCATGAACCACCAGTAACATCACATAATGTCAACCATTATGATAATTCCACTCTCTATTCAATATTCCTGGTACTTCCAAGGTGCTGAACTGTAGCATTTTTGCCAGACTTACACTAGATTTTAGATGAACTCACCAAAAAACAGTAACTGTGAGAGAAATTAAACAGCAATGTTTAAAAAAAACACACGTTTTGTCTCTACAAATGCATAAAAAGTGCATTTGTATGATCAATGCATCTATACTATAACATGCCTAGTGATGGTGTATTTTACTATTCTTTTCTGATCAAAAATGCAATTAGTAAGAACTAGAATTCTATTAACCATGTGTAACTATTCGTGAATATATTGGATAATGCTATTCAAATTTATAGAAATTATAAGCTTGTCCTAAAGTTTAATTCAAAGCTAAATTGGCAGAATATCCCAATATCTTAACTTGCTACCCTTCTGCAGAACCTAACTATGGAAACAGGCATAAGAACCTGCTTTGTCTGTCTCTCGTGTCATGAGGCATAGAAAGAAAAAAAAAAGGA
Source organism: Chiloscyllium plagiosum (assembly GCF_004010195.1). NCBI lineage: Eukaryota > Metazoa > Chordata > Chondrichthyes > Orectolobiformes > Hemiscylliidae > Chiloscyllium > Chiloscyllium plagiosum. The sequence continues at coordinate 26,481,274 of NC_057735.1, forward strand.
AAACCCATCCAGAGAGTTAGGTCTATTCATTTTCACAATAGCTTCTGATGGACAACTTAGATGGAACAAGACAGGTTGAGATAAAGGTACAGAAATCAGAGTAAACCCAGTAGCATATATAAGCTGCCATACAAAACACCTAAGTAAAAAGATCACACCAAATGGACATCTGCGTGACATCAATGTGCAATCAATATGCAGGGATTGCATTCACTGCCAAAAGACAATACACAGTTGCAAAAAGGAGAAGGTCATTTTGGTGCAGGATTTGCTACTGTCAGATTGAGACTGGGGATAGGGATCAAGAGAAGTGACAAGGAAAGATCTGCAGTTTTAATCTGGAGGAGGAGGAACAGACACTGCTAAAAATATCAAATTTGAAGACATATTTGTTATTACAGATGATTGTTACAATTTGACTGTAAATTTAGTCTGCAATTTTAAAAAGAATATTTTTATTTGATAGTATATGCTAAATTACCTGCTTAAAGAATAGTTGCATTGACACAGAAAACAATATGGCTTACAAACACATTTGTTTGATTGGTCTAAAGGTAGTGGATGTTAATCAAAGCCCAGCCCTTTAAGAGAAAATGATGTGAAATGTCTGTCTCTTGTACAAACATCATTGTGCTGCTCTCTTAATTCTGCAAGACTTAGCTTTGAGTAAGTCAGCACAGTGACTCAGTGATTAGCACTGCTGTCTCAGCACCAGGGACCCGGGTTTGATTCCACCCTTGTCTGTGTGGCGTTTGCACATTCTTGCTTTCCTTCCAGAGTCGAAAGATATGCAGGTTAGGTGGATTGGCCATGCTTAATTGCCCGTTGTATCCAGGGATGTACAGGTTAGGTGGATTAGCCATGCACCTAACCTAGGGAAATGCAGAGTTATGGAGATAGGTTAGGGGATGTATCTGGGTGAGATGCTCCATTTTAGAGGGTTGATGTAGTCTCGAAGGGCTGAATGGCCTGCTTCCTCATTGTAGGGATTCTGTGGTTTCTATATCAAGGGATCTGTCACAGAGACATTTTCCCAGTGGCAGTCTGCAAGTCCATTGGCTTGCAGTCTAAGAAGGCAGGCAATTGATTTGCAGACAGCTCTGCACTTGAAGACTCTTGGCAAGCTTAGGACTTTCCTTGTCAGTGATGTGGTATCAAACCCTAAAGCGAAATTCAGCCCAAAGTGTGTAAACTGAATAATGAAGTGAACAAAACTATTCTGTTAAGTGACTTTGTTGTCACAGCACATTTAAGTGACTAGAAACCTCAAATAAACAGTACTGAAGCACCAGAATAGATCTGATTGGTCTGGACCTGTGTTACAGTTTCCATTTAATAATGTAATGTTCCATTTCTTCCAAAAACATGGCTACAGTCATTAAGAGATCCTCACAAAAGGCACAATAAAACTGAAGTTTTATCCACATGCATAGAAATTATCATATTAAAACTGATCTCTGAACTGCTTCTGTCACAAAACACAAAACTTTAACCTTGCCTTCAAATTAAAGTAAAATCCTGTGGATGTTGAACATTTGAAATAGAAACAAGGTGCTGGAGAAAGTCTGGCATCACTTTTAGTTGTTGGACTTGAAACACAAACTCTGTTTTTCTCTTCACTGATGCTGCCAGACCTGCTGAATTTCTCCAGAGTTTTCTGTTTTCTCTTATCTCTATTGAGACAAACTACCTGAGCTATTGAATGTTCCTATTGGACTCACCAGAACTCTTGAAGCAAGAGATCTGTACACAGACCATAGAAATAAATAGAATCACAGAAATAAATGTTTAAAAATCATAGTAGTTAAAATGAGTCGACTGGAGCACGAAGAGGCAGGCAGTCACACAGCAGAACCAAATAACCTTGGCCTCCCCTTTTTCTGCCCACTTCATTGAGTTGCCATGAATCTCTGCCATGTTCTTGTGGACAGGTGCCAAGATGAAACCAAGCGTCTCTCGCAGAGGCAGAGAAAATCAGCTGTGCACCATTACCATTCCACCTTCAGTGCTTGACACAAGAGTTGGAAATGCAGTGGTCTGAGAACCAGAGACAACATTTTTCTTCAACTGACAATTTGAGAAAGGTTTATGAGAAAAACGAGCTCAAACTTTAATATAAACAAGTCTCATCATTATACATTTGAGCGACACAGGAAAATACTTAATTAAAAATTATTAAAACCAGATTTCTTTTCACTTTATGGTTTGCACAGATGATGCACCTCAGCGCTATTAGAAAACATAATTTATAAGCCTGTAATTGCATCTTTGCTCCATTCAACCATTCAGGCTGCACATCACAAGGTACCATCGCTATGTTTCACTTTCGAACATCTAATGAATTCCTTCAGCCTGACTTTCCATCCTTCGTGATTGTAAACAATGGCATTAAGACAATTAAACAAAGCCCAGTTTGTGTCAGGAACATGTGGAATATAGAAAATGTTCTGAGTTAAAGAATTTAAGACAGTTTCATCTATTTTGCAGTTTATTTGACTATGGCTATTATAAAACTTTATTTGAATGTGGTTATTGTAAATATGAGGATTATCACTTTTTGGGCCTTAAAACATTTGTGCTATTCCCTGTGAAATGTCATGACATACTCCCGAATCAGGTTTATCACAGATTGTATAGAAGGTAAAGTTCACATTTATCCAAATGATGAACCCAACTTTCCAATTCCCAATCCTGATTTGGGTAGACAGTGTCAACAGTGGAGTCCAGCCTTTAATCCTGGTGTAAGTCTTTAAACCTGGTCTTAGTCTTTAATCCGAGTGTGGGTCTTTAATCTTTTATCCAGATGTGGCTCTTTAATCCTAGTGTAGGTCTTTAATCCTGGTGTAGGTCTTTAATCCTGGTGTAGGTCTTTAATCCTGGTGTAGGTCTTTAATCTGGGTGTGTCTCTTTAATCCGAGTGTGGGTCTTTAATCTTTAATCCAGAGTTTTTGAATCACTGTGGGGTACAAAGGGGTTCTTTGGATTTAGTGCAAGAAGATGGCCCTTGGATTTGACTGTTAGAAATTTGAACTCCTGACAGGGAAGAAGTTTAGTTTGATGGATTAGAAAGGGTATTAATCTTTCATGAAGGGGTCCTTTCATTGCCAGGCTAACCCTGGAAGCTGCTGAAGTATTAGGCTGCAGTTACAGTATGAAATTTTATAGAAATCCACGTCCTGAGACTGAGTTGGTCGTCTATCTCCCATACCATCTTTGTTCAAACTGTAGGTGGGTGTTCTAAAGATAGATTGGACTCGATGTGGTATTTGTAAAATGGTGGGCAGCATGGTGGCACAGTGGTTAGCACTGCTGCCTCACAGCGCCAGAGACCCGGGTTCAATTCCCGCCTCAGGCGACTGACTGTGTGGAGTTTGCACATTCTCCCCGTGTCTGTGTGGGTTTGCTCCGGTTTCCTCCCACAGTCCAAAGATGTGCAGGTCAGGTGAATTGGCCATGCTAAATTGCCCGTAGTGTTAGGTAAGGGTAAATGTATGGGTTGGTTGCGCTTCGGCGGGGCGGTGTGGACTTGTTGGGCCGAAGGGCCTGTTTCCACACTGTAAGTAATCTAATCTACTGTGTTGAAATTTTTCTTATTTTAAAAATAATCCCCTTTATTTTCATATCTTTTTGCTATAAATTTGATTCTTCACATTTAAACTTGTTCCTAAGTTTCATTCAATTAATTGTAAATTTCTTTTTCAATTGTAACATTCAACTTTCATCAGACTCTGCATTTGTCTAACAATAATTGGAACACATTGGCAACTCCATGCCGGTTTTTAGTTTCATTTAAACATAATCTTGCCCATTGGAATATTTTACAATGAGTTTTATTCTTTGGCTTTGGAGACCACATGTTGTAATCCAAAAATATATCTTTCTTCACTTGATCCTTCAAGCAAACAATAGAATGGCACGTTCTGACCATAAATAGAATTCAGCATCATAGTTTTAACATCAGAGATTGACACTTGGTCTCTACAGTGGGATCATAAATGAGTCACTGGAGCTAGTATTTCAGGGCAGAGCATCAGAAATGTAATGTGATGGGTGATGAGAATGAAATAAGCAGTACAGCCTCATATTTCACCTCAATTTGCACTAAGTTGTGGTACTCTGCTACAGCACAATAGTGGCAATATGAACAATAGCTCTTGCAAAGGAAAGAAAGAAAAATGAACATTAAGTGATCATGTTCAATTCTATAGATTTTGATTACTCAAACCTCATACCTGTTCCTGTTTATTTTAATTGCTTTGCAGTCAATACCGTGCACAAAATTTTGGTTAATTTAATAACTTGAGTCATATGTTATTTAATCATAGTCATTACGAAAGCTAACAATGGGCAATATCATAGATTCTCAGTTTGTGTTCGAAGACAGAGCAGGTTTCCATCTGCTTGCTACTTGAGGGGGCAATCTTACAGAAGTGTATAAGATCATGAGAGACATGGATAGAGTGAATGCACTTAGTCTTTTTCCCAGGGTTGCGGAATTGAGGACTAAAGGGCATCAGTTTATGGTTCGAGGGGAAAGAATAAAAGGGAAACTGAGGGGCAACCTTTTACACAGAGGATGGTATACATATGGAATGAGCTGACAGCTAAGTGGTTGAGGTAGGTTCATTAACAAGATTTAAAGGGCATTTGGACTAATACATGGATAGGTCAGACAGCATCCAAGGAGCAGGAGAATCGACGTTTCGGGCATGAGCCCTTCTTCAGGAAACGTCGATTCTCCTGTTCCTTGGATGCTGCCTGACCTGCTGCGCTTTTCCAGCAACACATTTTCAGTTCTGATCTCCAGCATCTGCAGTCCTCACTTTCTCCTAATACATGGATAGAAAAGGTTTAGAAAAATATGGGCCAAGTGCAGGGAAATGGGGTTAGTGTGGAAGCACATTTTGGTCAGCATGGACCAGTTTGGGCCAAAGTGCCTTTCTTCACGTTGTAAAGTCTATGACTCTGAGTCCAATAACAAATTATCAAATAATAAACAAATTTGACATTGATTAAAATTAAAGTTTGCAACTTTATAGAACAGATCTAATGCTTTAAACATCTGTACATTTCTATACTTTTTTCAGCACCAATTGTTCTCAATGATTGCTGGATTATAATAAAAAACAGGCTACAGAGTATGAGGAATGTGGTGAGGTCTAGTTGGCAACTAAATAAAAGTTTACTAATTTGGATGTAATTAAGGATATAAGGGTCTCATACAGTTTTTTGACTTGATGTGACAAAACAATTGCCAATCAGGAATAAACCATAAAAGAAATACACTGGTCTTGGAGTAAAAAAAAAGTAAGCACGACAGGGAAGCTGCAGGTTCATTTTTGAGGATTGATTGGGGCCTTGTTCAAAATGGCAATTTTTTCAGTTTTAAATTTGGCTAAAGTTTTCCTGATTACATATGGTGTAGTTCTAAATGCAGTTTGATTTTATTTTTGTTTCTTGAACTTTTGGAGATATGTCATGTAAGCTTTTGAGTTACCAATTTATGAGGAGCAAATTCAGAACTATCCCTTGTCCAAATATTTTCAACAAAATTCAACTTATTCAGTAAACAAAAAAGAAATTATCAAACAGAGATAAAGGTACAAAACTATAGAATGAGAAAAAAAAAGTTATTGGACCCATCATATACCATTCACCTAACCCTGTACTCTGCCAATCCTAGTGAGTTGAATGAAGAAAGTCACCCTAGTGCAAATCTTGCAAAGAAAACTTTAACATTTGTCTTCTTCCCCAACACCCCCCCCCCCCCCCCCCCCCGAGCAGCTGAATGCAACTTCTAGATGTTAATATTAGTTTATAACCCACAATTGCAGATTTGACTAATTACATTCCAAATATAATATTCACATACAGCATTGGAAATTAACCATCCTTACTGCGTAATATTTGACCGTTCAGATCTAATATTATGTATTTACAGCTGTTTTTGAGCACGTATCCAGTTCTGTTTAGGAGATTCTATTGAAAAATCAACAATGTTAGCTGCAAGGGCTCAGAATTTATCCCACGTCTTTTGTGACTCATTGGGAATATGTTAATTTTGTTTTCAAATTTGCTTAAAATAACTGGCAAGAACTTAGAAGGAAATATCCTTGAGCCATATTCAATATGCTGAACTAATCAAACTGATAATAACATCACTTTTAAAAGAAAAGAAAGGTTATTAGGTTCAAGCAAATCAATCCCAATTTCATAGATCAAATTATTTTGACAACTTTTCACATTCTCTCTTCGGAAATGCTTGCAATTTTAATACAACTGCCTAATTCAATGGCTTTCGTTAACATTGACTAAGATTTAAGTGAATAATGGATGCTGTTATAGAATTTCCTAATTAGTGATCCAGGAACATTATAAAGCTTAGTTAATGGATGGAAACCAAGTCATTAATCCTTACAAATTCAACCCCAGACTTTGGACCAAATCCCTCTAAATTCAACCAAATTTACCATGTAAACTTCTATTCAGTGACAACTGGGCTGCTGCTTCCAGACCTTATTTCATGCTCTTTAGTCTTTGGAAGCAATGAAAAGATATGGCCTTTAAGTTAATAGTCTCGTTACATTTTGCAAAACTGAATCTCTCAATGAAGGTCAACACCAGGAACCACTATTTTAATACATTATTGCATATGATCAGGATTAATTCTTTGACTATCATACAGTGTCTATTCACACTCAGAGATTATCCCATAAGGAAGTAAATGCAACTTATATTGTCTGGACATTAAAAGAATGTAAGCTAATCATTAAACCAGCCTCAAAGTAGGGGGATAGTCTATTTGGTTTGAGATGAAAAAATGCCTCTTCACTCACAGAATTGTGAATATTTTGGAATATTCTACCCCAGAGAGCTATGAATACTGAGTTGTTAGATGTATTCAGAATTGATGATTTTTCAATACTAAGGGAATAACATGTCTGGGGTTCATATGATGAGTTAGATTTGACAGAGAGCTTAGCTATGATCTTATTGATTGGTGACATATGCTCAAAGGCCCAAATAGTCTAATTCTGCTTCTATTTCTTCTGTTATTAAAATCTGTCAAAAACCTTTCACAGCAGCATCATTAAACATTGCAAGTGACATAAGCAAGCTCTGGATATTTGTCTCAGGCTGGGAAATGTAAGGTGGGCCCTTTTGTAGCTTCCAGAAGTTGAGCTAACCTCTGAAAATGACCCATGCAGCAGATTTCTGATTCTGAGAGATGTAAACAGGAAGGACTCAGGCCTTGCAAGCTGTAGAGTAGTATGAAATGATCGCTGATGCCAAGGTAGACTGGTTAGCTCTCCCTTGTTTACCAGGGACAGCTCTGCTCCCAATTTTGTTCTTTTGCTCCCTTAATCATACTCTTCATGTCCACTCATGTCTCCTGTGCCCTCTCATACTCTCCATGCACCATATGCCAAAATCATTCATGATTTCCATGATCTCATGTATCCTACATCACCACTCAGCCAGTATCTACCAAGACCAGACATTAAGATGTATTTGTAAAAACTTCTAACAATGTAATGAATCTATCATTCAAAGACACCACACTGAAAGACTGTCAGCTATAAAAAAGATTTTAAAAATATATATCTCCTCAAAGGATCAATCTGTTGTTAAAAAAAAAGTTGGTTAGCCACAAAACACATCAGTGCAGATAATCCTTAAGTAGCCTCTTAAATCTGTTAATTAAAATGTGAACAAAATCCACTGCTCAGCTATGTAGTTCTGAACCTTTTCAAACTCAGCCAACTCAGCTATCAAAACGATGGAAACTCTTAGGAATGGAGTCTATTGAAACTGAACAAAATTGATTTTTTTTAAGACTCAGGTGGTCTTTCAATTTAATTTCAAAGCAGACTGCCTGCCAATAAATGTGATACAGCAGTATTTTTTTTTCTTTCAATGCACTGAACTATTTCTTTCGAAGTTTCTGATATTTAAATCACAATTCAGAACCTGACAGTTTTCCCACCACACTTTTGTGCATTCCTGCAAACATGATGGCAATATCTGCAATGGGGCAAGTATTCTTGCGTGTCAACATTCAAATAATATTGATCAATGTAATAGTCAAATTATGTTTTTTAAGACAGAGCCCTGTGATGAATTGTTGCAGTAAAAATAAGATCACATTAAAACAGAGCATCCAAGGGTTATACTTGAAGTTGTTAAAACGTTTAATATTAGAACAAAGAACAAAGAAAATTTACAGCCCAGGAACAGGCCCTTCGGCCCTTCAAGCCTGAGCCGATCCAAATGTCATGTCTAAACCTGTCGGTCAATTCCTAAGCATTTGTATCCCTCTGCTCCCCACCTACTCATGCATCTGTCCAGACGCATCATGCCTGCCTCTACCACCTCTGCTGGCAATGCGTTCCAAACACCCACCACCCTCTGTGTGAAGTACTTGCCGCGTGTATCCCCCTTAAACTTTCCACCTCTCACCTTGAAAGTATGACCTCTGGTTATTGAATCCTTCACCCTGGGAAAAAGCTTGTCTCTATCCACCTGGTCTATACCCTTCATGATTTTGTAAACCTCAATCAGGTCCCCCCTCAATCTCCTTTTTTCTAGTGAAAATAAACCTAACTTACTCAACCTCTCTTCTATTTATGTCAGAGTACTCCTGACTCCTCAGCAGCCTTATCCCAGTGGTCATGAACTCTCACTTGCAACAGAGCAACATTTTTTCAGGACTTGCAAAACTCACATGAATGCCTGAAAATTGCAGCAGAGATGGGCTGAGGGGAAGGTTTGATGATAGAGATAGAGATTTCAAATTTCCCATGGCACGATGAATAGAAATCCCAAACCCAGAAGAGTGCAAGGTCATAACTCAAAGCATTCCAGAGTTAATAATGTCACACAAAAATAGGTCAGAAACGGAGAAGAAGTCCATTTTTCAGTCTTCATTATCCTTTCCCACTTCCATTAGGAGAAAGAATTTCTAGCTATACAAGTTTGAACAATGGGCTGGGTTTGAAAAAGAGTCTTTGAGAGTTGGAAAGGCTTAGAGGGAGAGTTCCAGAACTTAGAGTTAAGATTCAGAAATAAATAGTGAAGAGATACTGCCAAAATAATGGGACTTACCAACAATCCAGTTAATCTTACTGGAAACTTGTGCATCAGAATAGCTGCACCTCTAGGTTTTCCATTACAACTACAACTCTAGCATCAACTCAGAAACATGGAAGATTGCCCAGGTGGGTTCTATCTACGAAAAGCAAGAATAATCCAACCTTGCAAATGCCACCTCATCAGTTCAACTCATTATCATCAGCTAATACATTGAATGGGTCAATGACATAGCTATCAAGTAGCACTTATTTGGCAATAATCTGCTGTCTAACACTCAGTTTGGCTTCTGCAAGGGCCATTCGGCTTCTCAATAGCCTTGGTCCAACTGTTACTTCATTAACGTTCACATGAATACCATCATAACACATCTCCCCCCTGATTTTTTCTGCTTGGTCTACAATATACTAGTTGTTTACATGCTTTTACTGTAATCACCAACATCATGATTAACATTATGATGATCATCACTGTCGTCATAATCTATAACCCCTACTCCATCTCCATTTAGGAGTGAGTTTCACAGGTCAAGACAATCTGATTATGATGTAACTGATGACATGACTCCGTGACTCCGAGGTCAGCAAGAAAGAAGGTGCCAGACTTGTAAGATCATGTAGAGAGAGATGTTATAGACACAGAGCTAGAGATATGTATTTGGTAATCTACCGATATAGACAATATCATCGGAGTGGAAGAACCTTACTTACAAATGAGGAATATACAGCCTCAGGGGTAGTGCATGTTCAAATACTCAGCCCAGAGATGTTCCAAACTATTATCTGAATGTGTAGGCAGCTGTATTTGTTTAAAACACAAGATAAAGCTTAACAGCACTATGGGTGCACCTATATCTCATGAACATTTCAAGATTGTGGCTCACCACAAGTTAGGGATGGGCAATAAATGCACTAGCCAGCAATGTACAATCCCATGAAAGATTTAAGAAATAAAGATAAAGTTTGGAGATGCTCATGGGGCTAGAATTGGAGGAATGTAGAAGAGGTTATAAATATAATGAGGTTGAAGATCATGAAACAATTTAAATAGAAATGTTAAGATCAAGATGTTGCTGATCTGAGAACCCATATAGGTCAACAAGCAGAGAAGAGAAATGGGCGAGTGAACTTTGCACCACTAACAACATTGGTAGCTGAATTTTTAGGTCATCTTGAATATGTAGAGAGTATATGGTAGGGCCTAGTAGCAGAGTATTTGAATAGTTGCATTCAACAAAGAAAGAGATGACAGTTTCAGAAGCAAATGGGCTGAGGCAAAGAAAATTATGGCAGATATTATGGAAGTAGAAGTAGGTGGTCTGTGATTAAAGCAATTATGGAGTTGAACTCTGGATTCAATTCAATTCAATTTATAATTCTACACTGAAAATCAAAGCAATCAATAAGTATTTGATCAATTGAATTAGATTCATAGGAATTTGTCATTGCTTATAGTTTGACTGGCTTCAACAAAACACAACAAAAAACTATTTTTGCTACAAATTAATCCCAACAGATTAGCTTTGGAGCAGTTGTAGAAATATCAGTACATAAACCTTATTGTATTACCAGTTGAAGGCAGCAATGTTTGATGGTATATGGTGCCTGCATGTGGAAGGAAATTGCTGCATTATATTAGGATCAGTTTAACACTAATGTAACTATTATTGTACTGCAACTAATATTTAGAAGACATAAAATTTTCCTTCCAAATTCAAATATTGAGTACATGCATGAAACTATAATTTTACAATTAGCAAACATTGTTCTTAATAATTATATTAAATACATATCTTATTGCTCATTTCAATTTCCCCACACTTATGCAGACTTAGCATGGATATAAATAAAATGAAGGTAACAGTAGTAACTATTGGATAAATGTCAGGTACTCATTGTGCATAATCTATATTTTCAAAGTGTTCATCCCATTCAGAAATAGCCAAATATACTTAAACCTTAGAAATTGGAATGAAGTAGACTTAGTGTGAATTAAAATGAATGCCAAGTCAGGATATCTCGGTAAAGACGACCTTTTTTGGGCTGAATGCAATTGTTAGCTATACCATTCTTTTTGGAAGATCTTCTGTTATTAATGAATTGTTACTACTGGCCCAATGTTGAAATTAGCTTCTTTCAAACTCGGCTTTGCAATCTATTTTTGTTGGAATTACAGCCACCCTGTAATAGTCATAGAACCAAACAGGAGATTTAGTCTGTTATGCCCGTGCTGGTTCTTTGAAAGCATTATCCAATTAGATCAATGCAACTTTTCTTTTCACATAGCCCTGCTTTGTTTCAACTTATCCATTTGGCCTTTTGAAAGTTATTATTGCATCTGCTCTCTCCAACTTTTCAAAGAATACTTTCCAAATCATGACAAATCATTGCTTTAAAAAAATCTCCAAGCTTGTTTCTGGTTCTTTTCCAAATGTCATTAAATCTGAGTTCAGTTCTAACCTATCATAGAATCATGGAATCAGACAGCACTTCAGTCCAATTTGTCCATGCCGAACAGACATCCTAAACTAATCCAGTTCCATTTTCCAGAATTTGGCCCATATCCCTCTAAACACTTCCTATACATGTACCCATTCAGATACCTTTTAAATGTTGTAATTGTATTTGACTCCACCATCTCCTCTGGCAGCTCTTTCCTTACATGCATCACCATTAACGTGAAAAAGTTGCCCCTCACGCCCCTTT
>NC_057735.1:26493243-26524109 GCF_004010195.1 Chiloscyllium plagiosum
TTTATAAACCTCTATAAGGTCACCCCTCAGTCTCCAACACTCCAGGGAAACAAGTCCCAGACTAATCAGCTTCTCCCTATAACTCAAACCCTCCAATCCAGCAGCATCTTTGTAAATCTTTTCTGAACATTATCAAGTTTCATAGCATCTTCATTACGCCTTCTTCACTCCCTGTCTACCTGTGACTCCGCTTTCAAGGAACTATGTACATGAATCCCTTGGTCACTTTGCTTGTCAATACTTCCCAAGGCCCTACTATTAACTGTATGAGTCCTGTCCTGGTTTGCCGTACCAAAATGCAAGACCTCATTTTTATCTAAATTAAACTCCAACTGCCACTCCTTGGCCCATTGACCTATTTGATCAAGATTCTGTTTTACTCTGAGATAACCTACTTTACTGTCCACTACACTAACAATTTTGATGTCATCTGAAAACTTAGTAACCATACCTCCAATATTCAAATCCATATATATAAATGATGAATGGCAGTGAACCTAGCACCAATCCTTGTGGCACAGCACTGGTCCAGTCTGAAAGTCAACCCTCTACCACCAATCTGTGTCTCCTACCTTTCAGCCAATTTTGTATCAAATTGACTAGTTCCTCCTGGATTCCAAATGATCTAACCTTGCTAACAAGTCTATCACGTGGAACCTTGTTGAATGTCATATTGACAATGTCGACCACTCTGCCTTCATCAATCATCTTTGTCACCACTTCAAAATACTAACACTGAAAAGAGAATGTATAAGGAGCAACAATCAAACCCTTCAGGATTTTGAATATCTCTATTAAATGTCCCTTTAATCTATTTTTCTCCTAAGGATAACAATCCCAGTTTCTCTGGTCTCTTGATATAACTGCATCCCTAGTTGAATTTTTATAAATCTCCTTAAACCTTCTCTAAGGACAGATGTCAGTCATAACTCATGGTAGCAATCTCATAATTCAAGTGAAATGTTGTGGATTAAAGTCCCACTCCAGCACAAAAATATATAAAGACTGTGATGTAAAGTGTGTCTATATACATTATACATGTAAAACAGATTTTAGAGTTTGGATTTTGAAGTAGTGGCATGTGGGTTTTGGGCTGTGTGCATGATGGAGTCGAATGATTAACTTTTCAGGCTTGCTGGAACCTTAGCCTTTAAAAACAAAACAAGAGAAATAGTTCCTGGAGTGATAATGGGAATTTATGCTCAGTGGAGAATTCTTACAAGCAAACAGAGTTAACAGTGAACAAAAAAAACCTAAGAAATGTAGATGCTGGAAATGCAAATCAAAAACAGAAATTGCTGGAGAAGCTCTGCAGGTCGGGCATCATCTGTGAGAGAAAGCAGAGTTAACATTTTGAATCCATTTACTCTTTTTCAGAACTGGTGGGTTTGGTGGGGTGGGATCTGTTACGAAATGCAGGGTTCAAGTTTCTGTGCAATTGTGAAGCTTCACGTTTTCTTTCCTTGTTTTGTGACTTTTAACTTCAGCATGTTGCTCTCACAGATGTCAGCATGATTGGCAGATTTGACTTCCACAGAGGGAAGGAGGACCCAGCCTCAGGTAGGGCCCCCTGCTGGTGCTTTTAGTGTCAAGTGGCTTGGTGGTTCAATCACCGATTTGAAGGGGTATCTTGATCTAAAGGATGGAGTCCAATCACTAATCACCAGGGTCTTTGCATCGAGGTAGTCTGATCAACAGCCTTAGGCGGTAGGCTGATGGAGAACTCCTGCTCTGCCTGAGCTGCATTTGGTGCTTTAAATAAACTTACTTTTCCTCTAAACCATCATCATGTCACTTCAGCTGGATTTTCTGGAAAACCCAGATAGAACCACAATTAAATCTGCAAAGCAGGTTAAATGAGAGGCTGCAGCTTTATCAACACACTTATAGCTTGCCTTCTCAGAGCAGAATTCACACTCACTCTTTGTCCTGTTTTCATTAAACCCACAAGTGGCTAAAAGCCAAGTTGGTGTCAAGGTTGAAATTTTCAAATACATTAATATCTGACATGACCCAACTCACCTATTTATGAGGATTAAAATTAACCACAAACAAACAATAATGTTTGAGATGCTTTGAGATTATCAATGCACTCTCAGTGTCTGTTTAATGGTTAAAAAACATAATGCTGCAACTCTGGAGAGTAACTCCTTAGAATCTGAATCCAACTTCCTTTCAGAATTAATATAGTACAGAGATGAGGGATTATTTTAAGATCCTTCATCTATTGGAATGCAGCATTAGTGGCCCCTAAAATCACACTGCAGTACTTAACGCTTTCTTCCATTGGCCTAAGGTTGTCAGTGATTCAGCGCACAGCAGATGACACAACTCAGTTACCATACCTGCAGTGAAGTGGAGGCAGTCGATGGGGCATGCATCGTAAAGATCCATCTTTGCAATTTTATCCTGTTAAGGCATGACTAATAGTGCTTTCTTAGTCTGATTAATTTGCAAGATAAATCTAAATAGAGACTAATCTTAGTAAAACACCGATAACATTGCAAATACATCTTAAATAGAAAAAGAAATAGTGACATAAATAAAATGAAAGTGTCTCCATGATTTACAGATATAAACATGTTAAACTACATCAGCAACTTAATACGGAAAAACATTTAATAGGTTGAAAGCTTGATCAAAGACCGAATTTTGCAAAGATTTAAAAAGCAAAGAGTAGAGATTACAAGGGTTTTAAAAAGTGACCTAAAGGGAACGTAGTTTAGCAATGTAATCTTAAATTAATTTAGATTAAATAATAAACTTGCATTCCTCAGTTCTGCTTTCAGTGAACTGTTCCATTGATTATGTCATGCAATACATGTCCCAACTTGGTTTCTTGTTTCACTTTTTCAACTCATAATATCCATCAATGGGCCAATCATTCAGAATATGGGAGTCATAATTCTGATGATAAAGTTTAAAGGTTCTTGAAAGCCAAATTATAATAATGAACTCATTACCCAGTGAAATTGATTTTTTACAATATTCTATTAAGAGATTTTCTTTATATTTCACAGGGCATAAAAATCTGGATAATTTTTGACTGAAATTTTAATAGATTTTCCCTGTGAAACATTAATATTTTGAATGCAGCCAACATGAGTAAAATGACAGTGAGAGTGATTCCTCAGCTTGCCAAAATATGACTGTTACTAAATAACAGATTGAATACTAATGTGGTAACATCTACAACCCATGCTAACATCTGAGCTGATGAGGCTTCATCCAACTGAATAAAAATGTATTAAATCCACACTGGACAATATCATTAGGGAATTGTGGAACATGGGTTTCCTTTGTGTGCTCTGTGTGGGTTACTCTTCAGAGGGGTGGTATGGACGTGTTGGGCCAAAGGGCAGCACAGTGGCTCAGTGGTTAGCACTGCTGCCTCATAGCACCAGGACCCCAGGTTCAATTCTAGCCTCGGGCAACTATCTGTGTGGAGTTAGCACATTCTCCCCATGTCTGCGTGGGTTTCCTCTGGGTGCTCCGGTTTCCTCCCACAGTCCAAAGATGTGCAGGTCAGGTGAATTGGCCAAGCTCAATTGCCCGTAGTGTTAGATGCATTAGTCAGGGGTAAATGTAGGGGAATGGGTCTGGGTGGGTTGCTCTTCGGAGGGTCAGTATGGACTTGTTGGGCCAAAGGGCCTGTTTCCACACTGTAAGGAATCTAATCTAAAACATAGGACAGAATCTTGGGTTCAGTAGTTGGGGAAGGGAGGTGGAAATTCAATTGCATGGAAGGTGGGGACTTTGCTGCCCTTCCCACATTTACCCTGATTCAGTCAGTGGTGGAATGGCCTTATGCCATTTGGAGTCCATTTGAGGACCTTACCCTAGTGCTGCTGGTAACACAAAGCACTCACCACACCAGATTGCAGGTTGTTTGCAGAGTCTCAGAGGAGTCCCTATTCAAAGCAACTGATGGACAGACTCAATATCAGGAAGGGATGCTATTGAGAGCCACCTTATCCCTGCCCTTACTGCTGACTCGTCCTTCCCCTCCCTGTGATCTCCTCCCTCCTGCTGAGCCTTGTCCTCCTCTCCACTCCATGATGTCTGCCATCATTCCAGTGACAATCCTTGGCATCAGGTTGGTGTCATACCAGCAAGGGTCTCAATCTCTTCATTCATTAGGACTGACATCTTCTGATTGACTACCAACTCTTGATGGGTATGAGGTCCTCAATCTAAAGGAAGGGATTGTTAACTGCCTAGGTAGAACAATATATGATATATCTTCTCAAAGGAGGCAACAAGCAGCTCTCTAGCTAAGACACTCATTAGCTTCGGTCATAATTTCAAGACAGGCAAATCTGTAAAATGGGACTATATGTAGTTTCATAACAAAAGAAATATTTAATTTATCTTTAATAATTTAAGGATAAATGATTAGGTAAGCTACAAAATATGTTAACTATTTGGGTGAATTATTGTTATTGTCAGGTAATATT
This sequence comes from Chiloscyllium plagiosum, assembly GCF_004010195.1. Lineage (NCBI taxonomy): Eukaryota > Metazoa > Chordata > Chondrichthyes > Orectolobiformes > Hemiscylliidae > Chiloscyllium > Chiloscyllium plagiosum. The sequence goes on from NC_057735.1 coordinate 26,497,701, forward strand.
CCCAATGGAAAATTAACTGAAAGTACCTGATATCAGTATGTCAAGCTCTTAGTTATCTTCTGTTCGTGGGGCAGATTTTCTATGGGTGGAAAATATATTTTGCTTTTAGTTCCTTTGATGATCCATTCATAGGATACAGTGACATTTGTCGAAGAACAAAATTTGCATCATTATACATGGCAAACACGGTAGAGGAAGTCATGTGGTGTAATGGGTAGTTGTGCCTGCCTCTGAGCCAGAGATTCTGAGTTCAAGCCCGATTCCACTTGGTGACCGGTTTATAATGCAGCCAAACACATTGAGCGTTAACATGCGAATCTTTCCAACATGCACCACTGGTAAGAATCATAGAACCCTCATAGTGTGGAAAGAGGCCATTTGGCCAATCGAGTCTGCACCAACCCTCCGGAGGCAATCCCCCAAGACCCAGTCTCCCCATCCTAACTCCATAACCCCCATTTAACATGGCTAATCCACCTGTCCTGCACATCTTTGGACTGTGGGAGGAAAGCAGAGTGTCCCGAGGCAATCCACTCAAATACAAGGAGAATGTACAAACCCCACACAGTCACCCAAGGCTGGAATCATTCGCATGTACCTAGCACTGTGAGGCAGAGGTTCGAACAACTGAGCCACCGTGGTTCCCTCAACAAAAATTGGAAAATATTTCTGGAAAGAAATGGGAATCTCTACCATCACTCTATATGGGGGGGGCAATGGCAGAAGGCGCAAGGGTCCAGCTGGAGGAGAAATTAGAAAACCGAAATTAAAGGAGGAGGTCAGAGTATGGGTTAGCAATGTGGTGGATGGTTACCAGACAATAAAGGTGAGGTACAGAACAGGTGAATGTCTTTATGTACTGAGGAGTTATAAAAGAGTAGGAACATTTACCAGTAGAACAAATTTAAAAGCTTTGTATTTAAATGCAAGAGGCATTCGAAACAAAATTAATGAGTTAAATGGTGCATATAGAAACAAAAGGGTACAATTTGGTAGCAATTACTGAGGCATACTTACAAGAAGACCAGGTCTGAGAATTCAATATCCAAGGGTACTTAGCATTTCAGAAAGATAAACTGAAAGGAAAAGGAGGTGATGGAGATTTGCTGATGAAGGGCAGGATCAGTGCTGCAATGAGAAATGTCATAAGCACAGGAGATCAAGATGTGGAATCAGTCTGGGTAGAAATAAGAAATAACAAAAGGAAGAAGTTCTTGGTAGGAGTAACCTCTAGGTCCCAAACAATAGTTCTACAGTGGGGCATACTAGGAAATATTCGAGGGTTGCAAGAAAGATATGGCAACAATCATGGGTGATTTTAACATGCATGTCAATTGGAAGAATCAAATTGCAAGGGTAGCCTGGAGGCAGAGTTTATTGAATGTATTAGAGATTGTTTCTTGGAGGTGTATGTTGTGGAACTAATCAGGGAACAGGCTACTCTGGATTTGGTATTGTGTAATAAGGAGAGATTAATTGATGAAAACTTGGTTAAGGATCTTTTAGGGAGTAGTGATCATGGTATGATAGAATTCAAAATTCAGTTTGGGGTTGAGAAAATGGAGTCCCACAATAGTGATCTGGAATTAAACAAAGGAAATTACATGGGCATGAGGACAGATTTAGCCCGAGTAGATTAAGCAGGAAGGCTAAAAGGTAAGACAGTGGATGAGCATGGCAGATGTTTAAGGAGCTACTCAATTCCTCACAACTAAAATATATCCCGATGAGAAAGAATGGTGGAGTGGGGGGTTTAAAAAAATCCATGGCTAAACAAGGAGGTCAAGGACAATATAAAGTCAAAAACTAAAGTATACCATATTTGCAAAGGCCATTGGTAGGCTGGAAGATTGGGAAAATTTCAAACGTAAACAAAGGGATGCTAAACACTTAATAAAAAGAGCTAAGGTAAATTACAAAAGAAAACTAGCACAAAATATCAAAAAGGATAGCAAAAGCTTCTATGGGTATATAATAGGAAAGAGAGTCACTAAGGTAAATGTTAGTAGCTTGGATGATGAAACAGGAGAGTTAATAGTGGGGAACATTGAAATGGCAGAGATGCTAAGTCAATACTTTGCTTCAGTTTTCATGGTGGAGGACAAATGTTCCATTCCTATTAGAATGAGCAAGTCAGAGGCAATAGGAAGGGTGGAATTTAGAACAATCAATATCAATTGGGAAAAGGTACTCAGCAAACTATTAGGATTGAGGGCAGACAAGTCCTCTGAGTCAGATGACCTACATTCTAGGGTATTAAAGGAAGAGGCGGCAGAGATAGTAGATCTATTGGTTTCAATATTCCAAAATTCCCCGGACACTGGAAAGGGAAAGGGAATATCCCAATTCCAGTGGATTGGGAAAATGTTAATGTAATGCTTTTAATCAAAAAGAGAGGAAGGCAATATGTGGGAAATTACAGACCAGTTAGTTTAACATCTGTTGTTGGGAAAGTCTTAGAATCAGTTATCAAGAAAGCAAAATCAGGACATTTGGAAAGTCAAAACACTATCCATCATAGTCAGCATAGTTTTATGAAGGGCAAATCATGTTTAACAAATTTGCTAGAGTTCTTCGAAGATGTAACAAGCAAAGTGGATAATACTGGATAATCCAGCAGATTCACTTAAGTTAAAGGAGACACGGAGTTGATCAGGAAGGTTGTTTTTATCGTGATCAGAAGATAAAGCGATGTGGGTCTCTGCAGCTGAAAGAGAACAGGCTTCTTCCCAAACAGGCTGGACCATTTTAAGTTTGTACCATATAGCAATATATAGCAAGCACAATTGCTGGAAAGGTTTCAGAAATATCTAAGGAAAACTCTAAATCTACATTTCTCAATGCAGCATCAATTTGGAATAAAGTAGCAATCACAGCAAATATAGTGCACATGGGAACTCCAATACTTTGGAAAAGAAATATCTGAAGAATCTGATTATTTCACTAAATTTTTGAATTTTAAAATATATTGTAGAAAGTACACTGAAAGCATATCACAAACAATATTTTAAATGCATTAGTTTTGTGCAAGTTAACCATACAACTTAAGTTAACATGTAATAAAGCATTTTGCATTCACTTTCAGAACTAGCTGAGTGCAATTCTCAACGCAAATGGTTGATCAGTGCCTCGGCTATCTGCTGTTTCATTGGCAAATTTATTTAGAGACTTACATGCTCCCTCCCTTACATTTCTTCAATCAATGTTTTTTTTCTGCAATATTGTGATGTATTGACAACATTACTATTATACCAATTCACAAGGGACAGATGGCAAAGCACCTGTGGAGAATGTTGTTTCGATCACTAATTATATTCCATTTTATAAGGAGTTATCATTGTTACCTGTTTTCCCACAGGGAACAATGGGGGCGATTTGTATCTCTTCAAGATGTTTGCTTCATGAGCACTCTGGAAAATAGTGATTAATTGAATTATTTCACGATGTCACAAAGCATAAGGAACACTTTCTGCCGAGAAAGGGAAAGCTCTGTCTACAAAAGGTCTAAATATCGAGTAATGCTGAATCAATAGCATGTTATACTTAAAGAATATTGCAATGCTGAAAATCTTCAGCTGATTTTTCATCCCGTTTCTCAACTGGATATATCTAGATGTGAATGAAAAGTGGCCATCATATTTTTGCGATATAACAGTGAACTGCATCCTAGTAGACCTAACTGAGAAGTACTGCTGGTACCGAGGACTACTCAGCAATATTTAAATTTAGCACATTTTGTCTTGTTCACTTTTACTTGCATGGGGAGTGCTGTTGCTTGGATGTAGTTCAGGATTCAGGAAATGACATGGACCATATATCACATTAATGCAGAGCACGGTTTTCCAACATGTTATTCCCCACAGAGTCTCCAGATGATGGCAGGTCCACAATATATGTCTCATTAAGTAATGGCAATTCCTGAAAATCCACCACCTTCACTTTCAAATCTTCTTTTCCTGATTCTCCTCTACCACTTGGTGATACACCAATGCTGTTCAATCACTAAAAGACTGAAAAGTACATGTTGCTCTATTCATATGACATATAATCTGCTCTCTTTTCTTGCTGTTACAGTGGTTTCTAACGATTTTAAAGGAATAGGATACATGACTTAAAAATATTGTTTTATGTTTAAAAAGTGAGAAACTCTAGTTTGGTATGTTAAAGTTAATAGGCTAAGTTGAGAAGACTCTTCATTCAAGTTAACTAACAGAAGTGACAAATTAAAATTAGAGTGAGCACTAATCCTAACACTCTAAATAAGTCATACCTTGTTGTACACACGAGTATTACAGAAGGATTCATTTCTTCTTAGTGCAGCAAGTGTGGGTGATGTGGAAAGTATTGCTGAGTTCCTTCAACAGTTCTCTTGCAGGTCTATACAAAATAACTGAGTCTGCGAGATATATTATCACAAAATATATTATCACACAGCAAAAATACAACTGCAATGTTTCTGCGGAATCTCTTTTAACCATTGAACTAGGCAGACACAATCCAATTGAGAAGTGTATAAACATGAGTTTGCTTGAGAAGAAGCAAGGAAATCTTTTGAAAAATCACTATTATTGTTGGAAACATCCAAACTATTTTTGGATTGTTTGGATAACAGGAATAACTCTATATCCTCTTCTGGGCGGGGATAAACTTGCTACCAAATTGAGGATAAGTCAGTCATGGACCATAACTTTGCAGAGGATTGAAGTTATACTTCCCCTCTGTCACAGACAGTACAGAATGTTCCCATGACCTCTCCACTGAGGGCATTTCTCCATGTTGGGAAATTTGGGAGAATCGTGTGAGAAGTTGAGTTGGGAGAAACAGGTTACATTTTCCAACTGAATTCCAGATATTGAGAGATTTTCACTAGTGAACAGCTAAAGGCCAATAGGTGGGATTATTTTTTAATGTCAGTCTCATTATTATTTAATCTCACCTCATTAATATGCAAGCTCCTCTGCATCAACCACCAGAGAGAAACTAGATATCCAGAATTCTTGGCATGAACATTTCAGTAGGTACCTGGTGACTCCAGCCCAATGCTTGCTCTTCCTGACCTCCATGTTGAATACCTGGCACCAATGTATCTGACCCCACAACACATCATGGCATCCAATATGTGAGAGACTTCCCAGAATGTCATGGTGTATTTCCAGTCTGCCATGCTGCACTTTGGAGAACAAGTTTCTGTTGAAAGCTGCTTCAAGGACATTTTGTGTATGGCAAGAGGCATCCAGCTTATGAATTGGACCAGATTTCATCTCAGGGTTCATTACTTGTTTTCTTGGAAATCACTCACTCAGTACCTACCTGAATGCTCACAGCACCCTTGCTCTGCCTTGTCTTTAGCCAGCTTACCCCTTCAAAAAGAGCTAACAAACACATAGTTCTTCTTTGGGAGCTTGTTTAGATTAGATTAGATTAGATTACTTAGATTACTTACAGTGTGGAAACAGGCCCTTCAGCCCAACAAGTCCACACCGACCCTTCAAAGAACAACCCACCCAGACCCATTCCCCTACACCTAACACTACGGGTAATTTAGCATGGCCAATTCACCTGACCTGCCACATGTTGATGCTTGACACATTGCTGCATGGCACATTGCCAGATCAATCTCATACATACACCATGTACCAGCAGTATACATGGCAAACTCACTGCATGTACTTCAAGCAAAAAGGTCATGTCTCAAAGTCTAAGGGGATAAGTCCTCAGTAAGGTCAAGGGAGACAGCCTTTAGTCAGGGGCTCTTGGCACAGTAAGTCAAGTAGAGCTTTTGATATTGTTCCCGGGGCATGGTCATTCAGCCACCTAGAGCAGTCAGCGTTAGCTTCAGGTTCCTCTTCACTTGAAAATGAGAAGCCATATGTTGAGCACCCAACCATTCACTATGATTCTTTCTGCTCTGTTGTGGGTTATTATCCATTAGAACTTAATGATAAGGTCCTGGGGGGTGTTGCTGAACAAAGAGACCTTGGAGTGCAGGTTCATAGTTCCTTGAAAGTGGAATCCCAGGTAGATAGGATAGTGAAGAACATATACGGCATGCTTGCCTTTATTTGTCAGTGCATTGAGTATAGGAGTTGGGAGTTCATGTTGCCGATATACAGGACATTGGTCAGGCCATTTTTGGAATACTGAGTGCAATTCTGGTCTCCCTGCTATAAGAAGGATGTTGTGAAACTTGAAAATGTTTAGAAAAGATTTACAAGGATGTTGCTATGGCTATTTTCTCTGGAATATCAGAAGCTGAGAGGTGACCTTACAAAGGTTTATAAAATCATGAGGGGCATGGATTGGGTAAATAGACAAGGTATTTTCCCGAGAGTGAGGCGTGTCCAAAACTAAAGGGCATAGATTTAAGGTGAGACGGGAAAGATTTTGAAAGCACCTAAGGGGTAACTTTTTCACACAGAGGGTGGTGCATGTATGGAATGAGCTGTCAGAAGAAGTGGTGGAGGCTGGTACAATTGCAACATTTAAATGACACCTGGATAGGTATATGAATAGGAAGTGTTTAGAGGGATATAGGTCAAATGCTGGCAAATGGGACTAGATTAATTTTAGTTGGACTGAAAGGTCTATTTCTGTGCTGTATAACTCTATGGTTCTAGGATGAAAGAAAAGGAGGGATTTGGTGAGAATACGGTGGGATGGCACAATGTTTGTACTAGTACAGGTGGGAGAGGGGAAAGTGATCAGATGCCCTTAGTACTTGAATAGGCATGTGGTCTCCTTGCAGGGTTAACAATGTGGGCAGCTGGGGTGGTTAAGAGTGAATGAGGGAAAATGCTGCATGCAATGGTGAAAGTGGTTGAGCATAAGTCTTGGGTGGAAGGTATATGCAGTAACAGAGATAAAGTGAGTATGAGAAGTCATTGAAATTATTGCTACACTGCAAAGTGCTCCTTCAGAAGGCTGTGTCTGCACTGTCCTGATGGCAACCTTGAACATGGCTGGCAAGGCCTAGTTTCATGGCCTTTTCAGCTGGTCCTGTTGAAAGAGGACATTCCTCTTCTGCACCATTCTCCCCAGCAGGTCCTCCAGGTCCTTGTCCACAAAGTATGGCAACAGTGGATTCTTATCTGACATGTCTGGGACAAAAGTCATGAATCGTGCAGGGCAGCTCTGGACCAACAGCAGTTCACAAAAGCCTTTTAAAGATGACACTGGTGTCAACGATCCCAGGATAGCCAAGCAGCGACAAGTACTTAGGATGATGTCAGGTTAGAGAATCAGGCTAGCATTAGACAAGACAGGAACATCAAGACATTGTAGGTAGTTAATAAGGCAGACACAATCGTGTGAGAAAATGTGGTCAACTTTGCAGAGAAAGTCCCCCAATAAATTTGACAAAAATGTCACCATGCCACTATATGGATAATTCAGTTACAATAACAAACTTGTGGAAGGCATCCAATTTAAATCAGAGAATCAAAGGACGGAAAGTGGTTTGTACATTATCCAACATTTCTAGTTATAGATATAGCTGCTAATTATTTTACTTTGTGTCAAATGAGTAGACAAGGAGATTGCTGTTGTCAGCTACATTTGCCTGATGATTCCCTAAAGAATAATATTGATTCAGAATGTTCCAGTAACCTGTTTGTTATGTATATCATAAAACACAGATAATGAGGATATTTCAGATGGATTAGACACAAAGACATCAGAAACACTATGTTGTACTTAAGAGATATCAATGATGAACAATTATGATTTTATATGGAACAGCATATTTGATATCTGATAGTTTACTATACTGGCAATGGATTCATTATTACTTCAATCTCTAGACATCCCTTGTTAAGCATCTTGTTTTGTCAATTAACATGGCTTTTGGAAAGGTTCCAGTTTTTATAGGATGCTATTACTTTTCATAAATAAAACTCTTACCTTCAAACTTGCTGTAAGGAGCCCATAGATTGGGAGAACACACCAGAATTAAGATAAATCGACCTCAAAAATGGGACTGGGATCACATTGTGCAATTGACTTCTGCAGTTTGATGTATTGCTTCAGTAAGCTAACTTCATGCTGTCTGCTCACATGCAACTGTACAAACCTGAGCAGGGGCCAAAATTCATAAAGTGCACCATCACTTAAACCTAACCAGCACTGCTTCAAACCAGCCCGCAACTCTTAAAGTGACTGTCCATTGTGGCTGCAGTAGGTGTCTTTTGGAAGTGTATCTGACCTGCGAAAATCATGAAGAATAGCAGTGTGGAAGTGAATGCTGTACTTCAGGCATTCAGACTTTTCACGAGAAAGCTGGAAAATATGGAAAAAAAAGTCCTGTATTTAAGGAAATCATCGAGGCAGATATTCAAAAGGCAGTGGGATTAAAACTATGGAGGTGGTTGGGAGGTGATGTTGTAGGTCATATCACTGGGTTAGCAATCCAGAACGTCAGGAGAAAGTTTGAGGGACAGGGATTCAAATCTGCATTGGCAGTTGATGAAATTTGATTTCAATGAAATCTGAATTAAAAAGTAGCCTAATGGTAACCATGTAACCACTTTCAAATGTTGTAAAAATACATTCTCTTCACCTTTCTAGTGAAAAGTCTGAAAGCCTGAAGTACAGCAATCACTTCCACGCTGCCATTCTTCATGATTTTCGCAGGTCAGATACACTTCCAAAAGACACCTACTGCAGCCACAATGGACAGTCACGTTAAGAGTTGCAGGCTGGTTTTAAGCAGTAATGGTTAGGTTTAAGTGATGGTAAACATTATGATTTTTGGCCCTTGCTTAGGTTTGTACAGTTGCATGTGAGCAGACAGCATGAAGTTAGCTCATTAATGTCCTTCAGGGAAAGAAATCTGCTCTCCTTACCTGGTCTGGCCTATATGTAACCCACAACAATGTGGCTGACTCTTATCTGCTCCTTTGAAATGATCTAGCAATTCACTCAGTTGGCTAGCCAGCAATGCTCAAATCCCACAGCCAAATAATAGACAAGGGCAATGATAAAAGTTAAGCTTCAAGAATCTAGGATGCTGGGCCATAAGAGGTTTAATAACCTCATGAGTGGCCAAGTTCAGTGAATGAATTTATAAATGTTAATCTCTACCAAGTACTACTAGCCTCGGAAAATGCCTGTGATTTGCTGTTATACTACTGATACTGCTACACACTCAGTGCACGTGGCTGATATTAGGACCAGGCATTGATCTGCTTATGGGCACACACTAGCTACATGTTAAGGGAATGGAATCTCCATCTGTTCCAATAGATGGCAGAATTGACGTTCATTGCATGTGCTATCAATGGAATCCTGCAGTATGGAGAAGGCAGCAATCCCAGTGAAGTTATGGCACAAACACGGCTCAGAATTCCTATTTCCAACACAGATTAGACAAAGTTGTCTATTTATCTTCTCAGGTATTTTCTAGCCAGACTTCTGATGCAGACTCTATCACTACAGATGGACTCCACAAATCATATTAGCAGCATTGCAGTGAATGTTTGCAGAAGCCATGCCTTTATTTTTACAGATACAGTATCATTTCTAATAAGCAAAATCATGTTCTAATAAGCAAATTTCAAATAAAAGCAAACATGTTGACAGCTATTGAGATAAAATATATGTACGAGATAAGTGGAGAGAGAGTGACAAACGGGATAGGGATTTTGGGGGTTCAGCCGGCGGGGGCGGGCGGGAGCTAGAATAGGTCAGGTGTCTATGGGCAGAAAGGCACTGGGGGTAGGGGTAAGCTGGGCTTCCCTAGTGGGGCAGGGTTAGGTGTCTATGGTGGCAGTGGCTGGACGTCCGAAGGATTGGTTGGAGATAGGGTATTCATAGGGAGGGTTTAAGGAGAGCAATTGGGATGTCAGTGTAAATGATTAGGATGTCAGTTTTATAGTTTTCCAGGAGTTAGGGTAGGGCTCAATCCTCTAATCATTTGCAGCTAACTATAAAGACAAGTCAGATCCTCTAAGGTTTCTGACTCTGACTCAAACTAGGGGGCATTTGTGGAGGGTTCCAGGTGTCTGTTAACTGTCTACTGGTATTTCAAACTTCCCAGGCAATTATGAGGCCAATGTATCAGAATCTCCAAGATGCCCTGAAGTACATTTTTCAGGAAACTTACAGTCAGGCCAATGTGGTCATTCCATCAACTGCTTTCTGCAAGAGTAAATGAAACGCAGTCAGCTCTCACTGAATCAAGAGTCTTAGTGCCTGCCATTATGCCGTAGTTAAAGGTAAACTACAAACTGTTGCAGCTCCAACCTGAACAGAGCCAGATATGTAAAAGGTTCACCATCACAGTCACATCCTCCGCCACTGGCAAAGCATGGCATACCCTGCTCTCAGGTTACTGCTGTGGCTGCAGTTGGTGGCAGATTTCAGTCAGGGCTTCCTTACCAAAGTAAAGACATTACACCCTTTGTTCCTTACTGATGATCAGGGAGAATATATATCCTGCATAGATATGGTCTCTGGCTGAGAACTTTACTCCAAGACTGACTCCTCTGTCATCCTTGAGCTTGTCCTACCGTTTATGGTCCCTGTCCATTCTCCAAGACATACTGGTTTTTTAATGGGAATTCATTCTTGTGTAGCCATGTCTTGGAACAACTCATTTGTCCAGAAGCATGACATTAGCAAAACACTATTAGCATCTTTCCTACAGAATTTTGCAACTTGAAACAACTATGGAAACAGAAATAACTCCACAGAGCCCAATGTCCTGATACCAAGTCAACCTTTAGTTACACGTGGAGCGTCGTTGACACTGATCTAGCTTTCTCAGAGCCAGCTCTCAGAGTGACCAGAACCTCTGACATTCCTGTTGATACCTGTCAGCCAGAGGTCCCTGATTAGACGAGCCCCAATCAGGGAACTCATATTCTATGAGGTGCATCTGGCTGGCCTTACTACAACCATTACAGAAATGATTAAACATTTGTGAAATCATAGCAGCAGACTGAATAAATTAATTATCACTCGCTTTAAGCTGTTAATGATCTCTTTGAAGAGCCCTGGTGAGCTGCTAATCATTCGTTTAGCTCTGCAAAGTTAACAAAGTCTGCGACTAGGAGCATTGGACTCCAAAATGGCACTGCTGGCATCAGTTGTACATCTGTCAACTCTACACTCTACATCATCGTCATGGATTCAAATTTACTACAAATTGGTTTACTGTCAATTTTGTTGAGTTTCGTGGAGAATCTTTCTCAGTGAGCCCTAATGAGATTTTCTCATGCTGTTTTCTGAAACTCACTTCATTAGGTGCACCATGCCCTTATGGTTATCCCACTCACTGTATCTTCTGTCTCAGGTTAATGCTGGGACCTTCCAGGATTCCTGGTGCTGGTGCCATTTGTGAAACCAGCTGTGTAGCTGGTAAGTGCTCACCATGGTGTAGTTAGTGGGAGGTGTATTAAACAGAAATGTTTCTCAGGGCAGGTAGGTGGCATAGCTGACACTTCATTGCAATTGTTAGAGTGCTTCCATAAATCTAATTCTGTTTAATAAATAAGCCACAGGAGTTGGGAGGACATGTTGTGGCTGTACAGGACATTTGTTCGGTCACTTTTGGAATACTGTGTGCTCTTCTGGTCTCCCTACTATAGGAAGGATGTTGTGAAACTTGAAAGGGTTCAGAAAAGATTTAGAAGGATGTTGCAAGGGTTGGAGAGGTTGAGCCATTGGGAAAGGCTGAATAGGCAGGGGCTATTTTCCCTGGAGCATCGGAGGCTGAGGGGTGACCTTATAAAATCATGAGGGACATAGTTAGGGTAAATAGACAAGGTCTTTTCCCTGGGGTAGGGGAGTCCAGAACTAGAAGATATAGGATTAGGGCAAGAGGAGAAGGATTTAAAAGGGACCTAAGAGGTACCTTTTTCACACAAAGGCTGGTGCATGTATGGAATTAGCTGCCAGACAAAGTGGTGGAAGCCGAGACAATTACAACATTTAATAGGCACCTGGATGGGTACATGAATGGGAAGGGTTTAGAGGGATATGGGCCAAGTGCTGCCATATGGGACTAGATATCCCATTTAGGATGGCGGAGGTGGATATTGTAGATGCTGGAGATTAGAATCAAGAGTAGTGTGGTGCTGGAAAAGCACAGCAGGTCAGGCAGCATCCAAAGAGCAGGAAAATTGATATTTCAGGCAAAAGGGACCTTAGCGGTACCTTTTTCATGCAAAGGCTGGTACATGTATGGAATGAGCTGCCAGAGAAAGTGGTGGAAACTGAGACAATTACAACATTTAATAGGCACCTAGTGAAGGGTTTTTGCCCGAAACGTCGATTTTCCTGTTCCTCGGATGCTGCCTGACCTGCTGTGTCTTTCCAGCACCACTCTAATCTTGGTCCCATTTAGCATATCTGGTTGGCATGGACAAGTTGGACTGAAGGGTCTGTTTCCATGTGTATATCCCTATGACTCTATGACACTAAGCCCTTACCCTTATCTCATCTCAGAACACTGTCAAAGGGAGGGCTACCATTTTCCTGATTCTGGATCAGTGGTGCTGGAAGAGCAATACCATTTTCCTGATGCCCAGTGTAGTCCAACATCATCTCATCATTCAATGCAGGATTGGCACAAATTGGAAAGTCTCCACTTTCATTCAGCAAAAATGAAAATGAACAATAACCAAACAACAGCTGCTTTTGACTTTGGGAATAAACAGGCAATTTTTGAACAGCAATAAGCTTACAATCAATGAATGATCACTGCACTCAGCTCACACCCACTGAAACTGGCTGTCAATTAAGTCCTGTCAATTTGTGTGTTTGACATTTAGAGCTCTACCATGCAGAAGGTAATCACCACCCTGTTTAATGTCCTCATCTTCCTCCTCAGAAAATGTCTGTCACACTTCCAACTCTTCAGATTTTATCACACCCCCTTGTCACCTGCTCCATTTGTGCAAAGCACGCCTTGATGGGATTATGTGGCACATTCTGTCTAGAATATACTGCAATGCCTCCCCCAGACTAATTCAATCATCAGAATCTCATCGTCAGTAAATGTATCATCTGCCCCATGATGGACTTGGTTACAGAATGGGTTACAAAGTATCTACACTTGGTCTCAATCAGGAGTTTTCGTAAGAGTGCCATCAGCCATAGAGTAGAGGCTAGTCCAACCTTATAAGGCATCAGGCTTTTGAAGTGAAGAAGAAACATGAGCTTCCTCAAGGATATAGGTATCGTAGCAGATTCTAGGATACTAGGCGTAAACTACTAGGATATGACACCAATATTCACAGATGACCTGTGCATTGATGGAATGGAACTCGTCACTGTTGAAGATGTTGGCCCCATTATAAGGTGACTTAAACTGTCACAAAAGCAGGTATCCTATCAACAAGTCACCCTTTATTTACACGTGGAATATCCTTGACACTGATCCAGCTCCTTCAGAGCCAGCACTCAGTGTCAACAGGATGCCTGACACTCTTGTACTTTTTTTTTCTTTTTCTTCCTCTTTCTTCCTTCCCCTCTCTGTAAGGCAGCTAGTCTAGGGATAGTCCCCTTCAAGGAGAGTCCTTGCACATACAGACACTCTTGTACTTATCTGTCAGATAGGGCTTCTTGATTGGAGCAGATTATCAGCCCCAATCAGGACACTCACACTCTCTGAGGTCCACCTAGATGACCTTGTTACAATCACTACAGTGACCCCTCAATGCAATGTGTGTGCAATCCCCTGCTCCTGGGGAAAGCTAGCTCTGTTGGCAAAGCTGACTGCCCAGGGCATAGTACTGACCTTGTCATAGGGAAATGAGATGAAGCAGTGTGACTTGATACAAATTGTATTGGTAACACACTTGATACATTTATGGCTTGAAAATTGTGAGGACTCACATAAGTTCCCAGTGGCTCCCAGTGAAAGTAGCCAGTTGCATAAAACTTTAGTGCAACTGTCACTATGACAGCCACCAGGATAGAATCATCATAGGAATAAGAATAGGCTTTTAGCCCTTCGAGCCTGTTCTAGCATTCAATGAGATCACAGCTGATCTATGGCCTCACTCCAAATACCTGCCTTTGGCCCATGTCCCTTAGTACCCATGCATATCAAAAATTTATTTTGTTCCAGTTTAAAATTAACAAATGATCCACTGTCCACTGCCATTTCTGGAAGAGTCATCTAAACATCCACCATCTTTGTGCGTAGAGGTGCTCTCTATCATCTCTCCTGAATGGTCTGATCCTAATTCTCAGACCATGCCCCCTATTCTTGAATCTCCAACCTGTGGAAATAGTTTATCTTTAACTGCCTTCTCTTTTCCTGTCAATATCATCAAGACTTCAATCAGATCACCACTTAACCTGCTAAATCCTAGTGAAAAAAGGCATCATTTGTATAATCTCTTCTCATTACTTAACTCCTGAAATCCACATAACATCCTTATAAATCTACATTGTACTCCTTCCAAGGGCAACATATCCTTCCTAAGATGTGGTGCCCAAATCTGCTCACAATACTCCAAATAGGGTGCAACCAGGTTTTGTATAACTGCAGCTTAGCTTCTGTATTCATGGCACTCTCGTCCTCTAGATATAAAGGCCATCATTCCATTAGCTCTCTTGAATATTTGCTGCTGAAATGTTCATGTACAGCTCCTTTAACTGGTTATTACTATTTCTTATGGCTATTATATTAAGCAAATGGCCATCACAACATGGAAAGCTAGAAAAGTTGAATAATCTTTATGAATTCTGTATATTGCTTGAACTATAAATATTATTTTTGTATGTAAATTTTGAGTAGAATACAGAAGGTATTAATAAATATGTTTTACTTTCAAATATGCATTAAGTTTACAGAAAAGTTCATTACATTAAATCTAAACTGAACGAAATAGGCCAGGCACATAAAAATGTGTTGATAACATGCTGCAATGGATGCTTTCGATTGTAATAGGGAAACAGGACCTCATTCTCTCTCAAAAGTGAAGCTGCTGATTTAGTCTGAGGGGTATATATACCAGTCAGCATAAATCCTGCAAGGAGGTATTATCTTTGAACTGAGCAATTATTACTTCTTCATATCAAGTAAATTCCTTAACTTCATCCCATTCTCATACATTTTAATCATACGCTTCAGTGATTTCAATATTTGGACTGGCTTATAAAAACAAACTGAAGTTATTGTCATAGTTTGGGGATATTAAAGAATGTGTATTTTAAGCTTTCCCATGTTAATGAGATTGTTCATTATTGTATAACTTTGCTTTTCCTTTAGGAACTAGGTCACATATTTCCCATTTAAAACTGTGTAGCTTATATTCAAACCTTATTGACTGACATTGAAAATCTGCTGCTAGTGTCCCAACTCACTCCTGTTCTCTGCCATCTCTTCTAGGAACAGAAGCAGAATTAGGCCATTTAACCCTTTGAGTTTGCTTCACCATTCAATAAAACCATAGCTGATCTGTTTGAAGTCTCAACTTACCCAATTGATCCCATACCCCTTTGGTAGAATCTAACTCACTCTACCAAAATAAAATTAATGATTCAGCCTCCACTATTTTCTGCAGAAGAAAATTCCACATACTACCAACCTTCTAAGAGATAAATAAGTATCTTCATCTCCACTTCAGAAAGGAGACTTCTCAAACTTAAACAATGAGCCATAGTTCTTGTCTCTCCAACATGAGGAACCATCCTCCCAATATTCACCTTATCAATTCCCCTCAGGACCCTATACATTTCTGTAAGATCACCTGTCCTTCTAAATTTCAATGGGTATGAGCCCAATCTGTTTTCAACCTTTCTACATTGAATTTACCCAATATCTCAGGAATGAATCAGGTGAACCTTCTTCCTAGCACTATTATATCTTTTTCAAATAAAGAGAATAAAAACTATGCCCAGATAAGGTCTCACTAAGGCTCTGTACTAGTGCAAAAAGAATTCTGTACAATTATAGTCCATTGCACTTCCAATTAACACCAATATTTAACTTTTGTCTTGATCACTTACTGCCTCTACAAATTATCTTGCTGTGATTCATGGACTGGAACACTCTCTACCACCAATTTCTGCAAATCTTTCTCTTTTTAAATAGTCTACTGTTTTTCTAAGCTGCCAAATTGCTTGCCCATTCATTTAACCTGTCTATATCACTTTCCAGACTCTCTCTGTCTTCATGACAACTTACTTTATGACCTATTCTGATGTAATCACCAAACGTAGCTACCATGCAATATGGTCCCTTCATTGAAGTCCCTTCATTGATATACTGTAGATTATAAATAGTGAGGACTCAGCTCTGAACCTTGTTGAACTCCACTAGTTTCAACTTCCTAACTCAAAAGGGATACATTTATCCCTGTTCTGTGCTTTAAGGTAACTTACCAATGCTTTATTCACGCTCATATGTTGCCTTCTACACCAATTGTTCTTAATTTGTGTAGTTATCTTTGAAGTCACACCTTATCAAATGTGTTTTGGAAATTGAAATAGGCCACATGCACAAAATTCCCTTTATCCATCTCAGTTGATACTTCCAAAAGCCTTAACAAATTTGTAAAATATGCTTTCTCTTTCACAAAGGCATATTGACTCTATCTGATTGCATTGTGATTTTCTACATAACCTGCCAGAGCAGCATTAGTAATGGATTCTAGCAATTTCCCTATGACAGCTATTAGGCTAAGTAGTCTATAGTTTACAGTTTTCTGTCTCTCCCATTTCTTGAATAAGTGTATTACATTAGCTATTTTCTGATCCACTGGGACACTTTCAGAATCTAAAGAATTTTGGAAGAGTATAATTAATGCATTTATTATCTCTACAATAACTTATTTTAGGAGCCTGGGATACTATTTTGTTCTGCAGACCTTAAGTTGAATTCGAAGATGCATGAGAGTCAGCAGTAGACTTACAGGGAGGGATTAACATATGGAGAGATTTTAAGAAAAACAAAGATGAACATTTTAAAATTGAGGTTGTGGTTGATTGGAAGCCAATGTATATCACTATGCAAATGTGAACTGAGAAAATTAGATTAAAACATTGGGCAGTAGAGATGCAGTGCCAGATGTTTAAGGTGATATTTCATAACTCTCAGCAAGAATATGTGCTGGTGAAAAAGAAACCATCTTTGAGAAGGATGCCTCATCCATGGCTGAATAAGAAAATTAAGGACTATATTTAATATTGTATATGTAACTTGCCTTTAAGGTAGTTGATCTTTAAGGACTTCATGTGGTGTATGCACACAATGTTAAGATTCTGCCTTCTAATTAGTCTGCAACCATAGGAATCAGTTTGTTTGTTGTTATACCTGTTTCATAACTTGTTTTATGTTTTAATAAACTATCCCAGGGAGTTAATGAATCCATGATTTGATTATCAGATTAATACCATTAACATGATTCAATTTAAAATATTACTGTATGATTATGCAAAGATTAATAATAACTCAGGGAATTGGTCAGATTTTAAGAACCAGCAAATGATAATAATAAAATAACTAAACATGAGAAAGAAGCATATGAAAGAAATCTAATCACTAATGTAAAGACAGATAGTAAGAGCGTGGGCAAGTTTCTAAGTAGGAAATAGTTATGAAGCAGGTATAACAGCAAACAAACTGATTCCTATGGTTGCAGACTAATTAGAAGGCAGAGTCTTAACATTGTGTGCATACACCACATGAAGTCCTTAAAGGTCAACTACCTTAAAGGCAAGTTACATATACAATATTAAATATCATCCTTAAATTTCGTATTCAGCCATGGATGAGGCATTCTTCTCAAAAACTGTTTCTTTTCCACAAGCACATATTCTTGCTGAGAGTTATGAAATATCACCTCAAACATCTGGCACTGCATCTCTACTGCCCAACGTTTTAATCTAATTTTCTCAGTTCACATTTGCATAGTGATATACATTGGCTTCCAATCAATCACAACCTCAATTTTAAAATGTTCATCTTTGTTTTTCCTAAAATCTCTCCATATGTTAATCCCTCCCTGTAAGTCTACTGCTGACTCTCATGCATCTTCAAATTTAGTTGCTTGACCATTGGTGGAATACCATGAGACCATAAGACTTTGGAGCAGAAATTGGGCCATTCAGTCCATCCAGTCTGCTCTGTCTTTCAATCATGGCTGAATCATTTCTCAACCTCATTCTCCCGATTTTCTCCCCGTAACCTTTGATCCCCTTGATACTCAAGAACCTATCTCTCTCAATCTTAAATATACTCAATGACCTGGCCTCCACAGCCTTCTGTGGCAATGCATTCCATAGATTCACCACTCTCTGGCTGAAGATGCTTCTCCTTATCTCCGTTCTAAAAGGTATTCCTTTTACTCTAAGGTTATGCCCTTTGATCCCACTTTCTACTACCAATGAAAACATCTTCCCAACATCTACTTTGTCCAGGCCATTCAGTATTCTATATGATCCAATTAGACCCCCCTCATACTTCTAAACTTTATCAAATATAAACCCAGCGTCCTCAAATGTTCCTTAAGTTAAACTTTTCATTCCTGGGACCATTCTTGTGAATCCCGTCTGAACACGCTCCAGGACCAGAACATCCTGAAATATGGTGCCCAAAACTGCACACAATATTCCAATGGTCTGACTGGAGCCTTATCAAACCTCAGAAGTACATCTCTGCTTATATATTCTAGTCCTCTCTAAATAGATGCCATCATTGCATTTGCCTTCCTAACTACTGAATTAACCTGCAAGTTTACCTTGAGAGAATCCTGGACTAGAACCCCCAAGTCTCTTTGCATTTTGGATTTCTGAATTTTCTCCCCATTTTGAAAATAGTTCATGCCTCTACTCTTCTGACCAAAGTGTTTGACCTTTCTCACATCGTACTCCATCAGCCACTTCTTGCCCACTCTCCTAACCTGTCCAAATCCTTCTGCAGCCTCACCGCCTCCTCAATGCTAACTGCCCCTCTACCTATCTTTCTATTGTCTACAATCTTGGCCAAAACACTCTCAATTTCTTCATCTAGATTGTTAATATGTAAGTGAAAAGTTGTGGTCCCAACACAGCCTTACGGAATACCACTTGTCACCGGCTGCCATCTGAGAAAGACCCTTTTATCCTCACTCTCTGCTGTCTGCCAGACAGCCAAGCTTGTATCCTTGCTAACACCTTGCCTCTGACACCAAGGGCCCTTTAAGATTTGGAATACGCTTCTTACACCTTTACATGCCCCTATCTTACTTCCCTCCTTTAAGAATCTCCTTATCTTTTATGTTTTATAATGGCCTTGTGAACAACTTCAGAATTATTCATTACATTCAAAACAATTTCTGGATTTATATACATTTTATATACATAGTCTTTTGTACGGTAGGCATGTATAAAGTCTATATTTTTCATATAGATGGTTATATATGGCAATATATACAAGTATAGGACATGGCTGCTTTACAGTCCATTTATTATTACAACTACTGAGAGAGTGGACTGTTTTCTACCAATAACCTACAGGACACACATGTTGAGCTTTTATGGGCATAGGAAAGTTATAAGCCAGATGGTACTGCAAGAATGAGAGAACAAATACTCAAATAAAGTACAAATTCTTTGTTTCTATTCATCTAATACACACAACCATGGGACAACAACAAATGTACTTGTCATTTCCACAACCCTTATATTGCATTCACCTCCTCCACATTTGACATTTCAGTTAATAACTTTGCTATCCAGCCAAGTTGTATTTTCAGCTCTGTTGCTTGAGAGCATTGATCTTCAATACATTGTTTTCTGCAGAAATCTTAGGTAGATTAGCTGCTTCCAATCCTTGCTTTCTGGTTACTGATACCATATGGGGGAGGATGCCTAGAACATTGTCTTAAGCAGGAGATTGAGTCTATCTTAACAAACAATAATTAGGCTAAATACATATCAGTAGCTAGTTACATTACATCTAAGATATGTGAGTGAATTTTTTGTGATAGTAGGCTCAGTTTAAGAGTAAATTCACATTACAGCTACTAAAACATTCACCCATAACATTAATAACAAGCACAAAACTGTACCGCCTCCCAGGAACATCTGTTATATCCTGATGGCCAGTGCCTATCTCATGATTTCAATGAAGTCTTTCAAGTCTGAAGTGTCTTATACATCAACTCCCCCAAGCTTTCTTATAGTTATTAAATTCTTCATAAGGTTGCTTCAATTATCTTAGTAGACTAGGTTTTTCACTATCCCATCTCTCTGTCTTTATAAAAAACTGACAACTTGTTGGGTTGAAGGTCTATTGTTCGAGGATGAAATATTTGAGTACAGTTCATTGCCATGAGAGAACATTGATGGATCTTTAATTTCCTGGATGCTTTTTGCTGAAGACAACTTCAAGTATCAATGTCATTGTTTAACA
Source organism: Chiloscyllium plagiosum (assembly GCF_004010195.1). Taxonomy (NCBI): domain Eukaryota; kingdom Metazoa; phylum Chordata; class Chondrichthyes; order Orectolobiformes; family Hemiscylliidae; genus Chiloscyllium; species Chiloscyllium plagiosum. Next base: position 26,518,048 of record NC_057735.1, read on the forward strand.
TTTGCTTCCCTTGAGGGATCTTCAGTTTCCAGAAATAGCATCAACAAAAAGGGTCACTTACAAGAACTCCTTCGATTCTTGCATTCTTGTTGAATAACATTGTCATATTAATTAGGTTCAATCATAGACAGCAGGAGCTGACTGTGCTGTTTTGATACTGCTTCCTCTGCTTTGAAGGTATCTTCTAATCTCTCATTCATGATGAGTGGTCGGACATAAACATAATTTGTCTCAAGGAGTAGATTTGTTCCCTTAGATCCAGCAAATAAACTTCTGAGACTTATGAAGTCAACTTCTTGTTGAGTATGGTTACACTGGTCATTGGTATTTGAGTAGGGTAAGGTTCTTCAACGTGTTAAATAAGTTTAAGAGCAAAACACACTTTTCTACTCATTAGGTTTCTGATGATGTCTAGATGTTCTAGACATTATTGGTCTCTGTGCTTTTAAGAGTACTTCCAATATTCCTTTGATATTAAGTGGCATTCTGTCAGAACCATGCAGACAGTTTAAGTTTCATTTTCCTCAATCAAGGAATTTTTTTCAAGTAACATCATAACACTTGTCCCAGTTTTGCAAATTTGAAATTAAATGAATAACCATTACCCTGTAAGATCTGTGTTCTATTCAGTTCAGAAGATTAAAAGGTAGATGTGTATTTTCCAAAGTTGGTATATCATCATATGGTGATGTGTTCTAGTGAAGACAAGTTTTATTAGTCTGTGTTTCTTCCAAAAATGCTTGTTTTAAAGGTGTTACTCTCATTTTGTATATTGGGGTATTTTTAATTTAGTTCAAAGGAAATGATGGTGTTTTATATCAATCATTCATGTAATACTTTGGCATTTTTGTATCTTAGAAAGTTAACAAAGTCTATTGTGCTCCTTAGGCTAGGTATTTTTGCACTGCTTTTGAATTTCACCTTGTACCACTGCCTATAAGATATAGGAGCAGAATTAGGGCATTCAGCCCATCGCGTCTACTCCACCATTTGATGATGGCTGACATGTTTCTTAACTCCATTTGTCTGCTTTCTCCCCATAACCCTTGATCCACTTACCAATGAAGAACCTATCTATCTCAATCCTTAACAATTCAATGACTTGGCCTCCACAGCCCTCTATGGCAATGAATTCCACAGATTAATCACTTGCCATCTGAAGAAATTCCTCCTTATCTTAGTTCTAAAGGTCATCTCTACACCCTGAGGCTGTGCCCTTGGGTCCTAGTTTCTCTTACTGGTAGAAACATCTTCTCCTTGCCCACTCCATCAAGGCCTCTCAATATTCTGTAAGTTTCAATGAGATCCCCCCATCCTTCTAAACTCCATCAAGCACAGACCCAGAATCCTTAACAACTCTTCATGTGACAAGCTCTTCAACTCTGAGATCGTTCATATGAGCCTTGTCTGAACCCCCTCCAAAGCTAACACATCCTTCCTTAAATACAGGGCCCAAAACTGCTCCCAATATTCCAAATAGTTTGATGAGAGTCAGCATAACATCTCTGCTCCTGTATTGAAGCCTTCTTGAAATGAATAATAACATTACATTTGCCTTCCTAACTGCCAAATGAACTTGCATGTTACCCTTAAGAAAATCCTGGTCTAGAGCTCCCAAGACTGTTTGTGCTTCTGATTTCTGAAATCATTCCCAGTTTAGAAACAGCTACATCTCTATTCTTGCTGCCAAAGTGCATAACATCATGTTGTATTCCATCTACCACTTCTTTGTCCACTCTTCTAGCCTGTCCAAGTCCTTATGTAGCCTTCCTGCATCCTCAATACTATGTATCCCTCCACCTAACTTTGTATCATCTGCAAACTTAGCAACAATGCCCTCAGTTTCTTTGTCCAGATCATTAATGTATAACGTGAATATTTGTGTTCTGAACATGGTCCCCTGCAGAATTCCACTTCAGGCTCTCGTCCTCAAAAAGACAGTTTTAGCCCTACTCTCTGCCTTCTACCAGTCAATCAGTCCTCTATCCATGCCAGTACAGGCCACTAACACCACAGTCTCTGATCTGATTTAGCAACCTCTGGTCTGGCATCTTGTCAAAGGCCTTCTGGAAATCCACAAAAGTGGCATCCTCTTTCCTTTGTCTAACTTGCTTGTTACCTCCTTAAAGAATTTTAACAGATTTGTCAGGCATGTCTTCCACTTGATGAAATGTGTTGTCTCAGCCCTAATTTGTTTTGTGCTTCCAGGTACTCCACTATCTCAGTCTTAATAATAGACTCTAAAATCTTACCACCGACCAAGGTCAGCCTAACTGGTCTATAATTTCCGTCTTCTGTCTTTCTCCCTTCTTAAACAGAGGTGTTTCATTCACCATTTTCCAGTCCCCTGGCACTCTCCCTGCCTCCAGAGATTCCTGAAAGATCACTAATGCCTTCACAATCCCCTTAGTTATCGCCTTCAGACCTGTGGAGGTTAGACCATCTAGTCTGGATGATTTATCCATCTTTCAGCTTCCCCAACATCTTCTCCTGAGTGACGGCCACTGCACCTCACTTCAGCTCTAACTGTCTTAAAGTTCTGGTGTGCTGCTGATGTCTTCCACTGTGAAAATTGGATAAATCTGTCCAAAGAAAGATCCTCTTTTTGATACCAAATAGGGAAATTTCAGAAATTCCAACAATAATTCTGTCTCAAGTTAATTCTTATTGTCAAAATTTTATGATAATGATAATATATAATGTGTAAAGATCATCAATAAAATTGTCAACATGTTCTCCATGAAGCTGTATTATTCTGATAATGCTTGCTCTTTTCATTGTACAATTGGTACAGGAAATAAAGTAATTGGCAAATGCTCTTGTAGTATTTTCAAAGGGATCTATCTTTCGCTTACATTTTGTTAATTTGAAACATGATCTGTAACTGGACCTTCAGAATAAAGAAATGTATTACCTTGTCCTTCCCTGAATTCCTTCTGTAATGCTAAAATAATTCTAGATTTCATAAATTGTTTTTTTTGCCTGTATAGTCCAACTCAGTTCTCTGTCTGAAATACTAATGATATTAAACCTGTTGGGATTTTTAATATCTTTCTCCATTGCCATAATTTTCAGGAATGGTTCAGATTCCATTTTTAAGTGGTTGAAAGATCATGCATGTACAAAGATGAAACCAATGCCATTTGGAAGTGATCAAAACTTTTGCCTTTTCAACTGAAATGGGAAACTGACAATTTTTATGGCCCATTGGATTTTTTTTTGCCTCATTATTCAGGGATCATCTTGAAGATTAAGTTCTGAAGACATTGAGAAATTTAGCAATCATAAATCACTTAGCAAAAAAGCACTAGAGCTGAGGGTGTTTATTGGAGTTCTGCAAGAAGATAAAGAACTAACTCAAATATTCAGCAAGAAGGATTAACCAACATCATAGAAAAACAAACTAGAAGATGCAAAGGGACCAACCAGGTCTGAGGCCCATGTGTCCATTCCCATACCTCCCTCTACCATTGCCACTGCCCCCAACTGCCCAAACTGAATGAGTGGAAGGAGTCAGCACATTGTGCCAGAGTATGTGACTGAGGCAACACAGGGGATAGGTAATTGCTTTAGAAACCAATTACTATGAAATGAAGGAGGAGCAATGTGCACATGTACTGGTGCTGATGCGCACGGAATAATATGACATCAGCAACACGAGTGCAGATGAATCCTGGTATCTCTCATCACCAGCTGACATCAGTTGTCCCCCTGCACACATGGGGGCCAGCGGTCTTTTGATCAATCATTTTGGTATTCAGAGTAATTACTCTGTTATTTTAACTGTTGTTATCATATTTATTTAAAGTATTTACTTTAAAAATTGTACAGGAATTTTGTAACATTTTGCACATGTAATTGATCTTACTGTTCAGTGTTTCAAATTGCTCTATGTTATTAAATGTTGAATCTTTTTTAGTAAGTTTTTTACATTATTTCTTTAATTACTGGATAATGAAGATGAATTGCTAATAAAGCTCTAGGATGAAGAATTTTAACTTCTAGCTTCATAATTACCTTTCTAATTTTGCTGTAACATAATTTACATGTTGAAAGATTGTCAAATGCTTTAAAATGATTTCACATTTTAACTACATTTTAACTTTCTGTACAAATGAAGGAACCCTGTTTCTCATGCGACTTCCCCTTCTTCTCTATGATTTTTACACCCTTTCTATTACGATGGAAGAATCAGATCTTCATATTTTCCTATCTGAGCTTTCTCACTTTTACATTCACTGGATTCAACACCAACACACAGTGACAGTAATGTGTACAATATACAAGAGGAATTTGTCAGGTTCAACTCTTCTACCTTCTAGCTTCCCTCCATTACCAATAGGTTTGAACCCATATCTTTGACTAGGCCATCATCCATCTTAACCGTTCCTCTAGTCTCTTTTACCATTGAACCATTTCTGCTACCCTGAAATCTAAAATCATTACACCAATGTGCCATCTCTCTCCCAAACTTACACTCATTAGCATCCCAATGCTCACTTTGAACTCTGTATCCCCATTGCATTAGCTCCTATCACTTCTGCTACCCAGTACCCTCGGTTCAGCCCACCATGCAACATAGCACCGTGGCCATAGCAGCTCTATTCTGGTGAGGAAAAGCACTTTCTGGGTACGATGGACTGAATCCACCCTATAGGACCATGTGGCTCTGTTCACTCTCTCTCTATTCCTCTTTCCCTCAATCAACCTTGCCCTGTTTCTATTAGATTGCTACCACCAATCTCAGTGATTACTTCATATCAGTGAACAATGTTCTCCACTGAGGATAAAACAGCTCATATTCACTCCAACTCCATTAAGCTCACCTGCTGCATGCTACTTATAAGCAGTCATAGATCTAAAGGCATGTATTTGTAGTTCTTAATTCTGGTGAGACTGATTTTTAATGAACATGCATGACATGAAAATGCATTCAAAAAGGTTTCCTTGATACTCAGTCAGCAAGTTCAATCCACCGTCAGGCATACATGAACACAGTGGCATCTTCCCATTGTCGGGAAGTTGACTTCAGGTCTCCTTGGCCACCTTACTTCAAACTCCTGAGAGCATCACAAGCGTCTTGCAAATCTTTGGAATCTCTATCCTAGACGGATATGTATTCTCCATCCCTGAATATATCTCAGGCTGAGTTAGACAAATTTCTGCTCAGTCAGTGAATTAGGGCAGATCAGCCATGATCATAATTACTGGCTGAGCGGATCAAGGGAACAGATGCCCCCACTGCTCTTCTTTATCTCTTTACCATAATATCCTAATTTTGTACAAGTTAGGGACTGGATATCCATGGCACTGGCAGGTGTGGAGGCAGTGACCAGAAAAATAAGGACCCAATACATTTTTCACCATGGGTCAATGTTTCTCACTGAAAGGAAATGGGCAGTCATTTTACATAATTAAAATCCAAGTTAGGGGCAATTCTGTGGGCAGTATAATGCCACCACAAGAGGAGATTTCCACCTCCATGGAAGTGGCTTACATATGAGATTAGGGATCCACGCCCAATAAGGTAGGAGGCGTCACCCACGTCATAAAAGCATCACCTGATGGGGTTTTCATTGCTCTGAGGTGTCTATTGTTTGGCCTATCTGAAACATTCCTGTAAATGTTTGCCCCAGCAGTGGGCTTGCTTCAGCAGTGTCCACCTCTTCTGATAGGATTACTGAGGCTCGAGAGGTACCAGCATCCTGACTGAGTGAAATAAGGGTTGATGGGAAGGGTGAGAGCAGTAACAAATTAAAAATACTATACATGAATGCACGAAGTATTAGACAGAAGATGGATGAGCTTGAGGCTCTTTTGGAAATTGGCAGATACGATATTGTGGGGATAACTGAGACGTGGCTTCAAGTGGACAGGGCCTGGGAAATGAATATTCAAGGATACACGTGTTATCGTAAGGACAGACTGACGGGCAGAGGGGGGGGGGTGGCCTTGTTGGTAAGGGACGATATTCAGTCCCTTGCACGGGGGGACCTAGAGTCAGGGGATGTAGAGTCAGTGTGGATAGAGCTGCGAAATACTAAAGGTAAAAAGACCCTCTT
>NC_057735.1:26526467-26534455 GCF_004010195.1 Chiloscyllium plagiosum
CAGCTTAAAAATACGGGGTAGATCATTTAGGACAGAGATGAGGAGAAACTTGTTCACCCAGAGAGTGGTGGCTGTGTGGAATGCTCTGCCCCAGAGGGCAGTGGAGGCCCAGTCTCTGGATTCATTTAAGAAAGAGTTGGATAGACCTCTCAAAGATGGTGGAATCAAGGATTATGGAGATAAGGCAGGAACAGGATACTGATTAGGAATGATCAGCCATGATTATATTGAATGGCGGTGCAGGCTCGAAGGGCTGAATGGCCTACTCCTGCACCTATTGTCTATTGTCTATTGTCTATTGAGTCTGCAGCATCAGGATCTCGCCCAAGGACAATCTGGCCTCGTCTGGGAATATTGCTCTGAGGCAGTTGTGCTTCTGACACACACTTCCACTTGGCCCTGATATCAAGGTCCTTGTGGCCACAGAAGAATCCAACTCTAGGAATTTGAGTTTCAATTGCATAAATACCACTACTGACAGGTTACTCAACCTCTGAAGTGGTTTATGTTGAAAACTGTCATTAAACCAAACTTTACTGTTTTAAATTAATGTTCACATGATCAAGTGGAATAATGCTATGGTTCTTGACAATTTACAGCAACTTATTAAGCACTGAGGTGTCAATAATTAACACTGGCTGCTTCGAGGGACTGTATTTCATGATTGATAAAACAAAATGTGATCACTGAATGTTGTCAATGTCTGTTGTTCTGAAGATTCTAACTTTTAAGTGAAATTTAGAAGGTGTCATTTTGTTTAAAGGATAATGTAATGGAATTTTTTGAAATTTCTGGAAAAGCTTTTCATGTACAAATGTCAACTAATTGTTATTGATACTCTTTTCTTTCCTGTCTATCGCATCAGTCTACATGGATCATGTGGTTTGGAAGCTATCATCTATCAGGTTTGTTTTGTTTTTATGTTAATTTCAAATTTGGCTGTTTTTGCATAATTTGAATTCTGCACCCCATTAGGCACTGTGGTGGTTCTTGCATGTCACACTGTCCTTCACATTTCAGTGCTTTGCTAAGAAGTCATTAATACTTTCCCTCCATATGGTTTAATTGCTAATATTCCATTACAGCGGGCTGTTGCTGCTGAAAGGGAAACATACCAGACTGTAAACTTCCAGGAAATGATATTACTGAATCCATTTCTTGAACATGAACGTTGTGAAGCAAGCAGCTTATAATGAGTCAATTTATGTTGATCCATGTCAATAATGTAAAAATCTAAAATCTAATATTATTGCAAGATTGCTTTCCAAGCTGGAACAGAATGTAAAATCAAGAAGTTATTTAGAATTACTGAGTTATAGAGCATGGAAAGAGACCTTTCAGTTCACCCAGTCCTTGCTGAACATAATCCCAAATTAAACTATTTCCACCTGCCTGCTCCTGGCCTATATCCTTCCAAATGTTTCCTATTCATGTACTTATCCAAATGTCTTTTAAATATTGTAATTGTACCCACATTCAACACTTCCTTAGGAAGTTCATTTCACACACGTGAACCAACTTTTGCGTAAAAAAAATTGCCCCTCGTGTCTTTTTAAAGTCTCTCTCCTGAACCCTCTCTACTTTAATAATATTCTTCCTATAACTGGGTGACCATAACTGAGCACAATATTCCAGAATTAATAGAATAAAGCTGCAAGTTCTGCAAACTTTTCTTTTGAAAAACACAAACATTAAAAACCTGTTTTCTCTCATGATGGTGACATACATTAATGATTACATAGGTGTGTGAAAGCAGTGATATAGTCAAAGCTGCCCCGCATCAAAGCATTTTGCATTTGCTCTGTAATATATTGCCTTTTGTTTTAAATATTTAGAAATTATATACTGTATGTTACATAGAAGATTTTACTAATGTTTTATTCGTACTGTACTGAGTACTAACTAATCTGTAAAACTGTCCTATAAAAATGAACAAGTAGTTAAGTGGAAAATAAATATTAATAAGTAATTAACTGGAAAATAGATATAAAATCAAATTTTATTCACATAAACTTTGGGAACTGTAGTAGGGGCTCTGAAGAAGGGTCACAAGACCCAAAACATAAACTCTGCTTTCTCTCCACTGATGCTGTCAGACTTGCTGAGTTTTTCCAGCATTTTCTGATTTTGTTTCTCATTTCCAGCGTCCACATTTATTAAGATTTTTTTTGCTTAAGGAACTAATACAGTCAGTTCTTCTTTATTGTGTTAGTTGCATTCTTGTGGAACCTCATGTTATAGAAAATCGCATTTTAGAAACAGCACTTAAAGTGTTTGTGATGTAATTGTGTTACAGCCAACATATGTTTTAAAAGTTTGCACTTTAGAAATAGCATTCCCAATTTGTCAATCGTGTGACAGTGAATTCACGCTGATGAAATGTGTTATAGCAGAATGACTTGTAAAGTGCATTTTCAAATTGACTGGTCATGTTATCAAGGACTATAATGGAATCGACAGTTAGATTAGGGAAGACTGGTATAGTGAAAACCCTGTAATAAAATTTTGATAATATCATAAGCTATTTTATTGAGAATTCAGTGGGATCTCTGCTATTAAGTTATGACTTTTACTCATATTTAGATATCTAATATTATCTTGAATTATCATTGTGTCAGTTCCTTGAAATGAGGATGATGTCTTCCCATTTCCATGACTTTTTGTGTCCTCTGGGAACTACTGAAGAGGCAGCTCTTTGAGCCGAGAGGACAAAAATGTCCCGATGTAGGAAGGTTCTTGAGGCAGGACTGGAAACTGACTGCATAACCTCTGCTGCAGATGAACATCAAAAATAGGAAGAGTCTGAACCTTGGCTTATGAACCCACCTTCTTCCCCCTTTCTTAAGTGACCTTTATTGCAATGTTAAAACTGTGTATATCTATTTTCCTTTAATGGAATAAGTCATTATCAAAAATATATTAATATTGTCTGGCCAGTGCTAATATCATGCATTTTCATAAACCGTTCAGTTGTATCTTCTTTCTACAGATTTAGGTAAAAATAGACACCGATGTAAAGAATACATAAGTGGTAAAAGCATCATGTTGTATGTAAATTAACTTTAATAAGATAAGGACAATTAAAGAGGAGTATCATAACAGAGGAACATGAATTCCAAAAGCTTTCAGAAAGACTTAATAACAACCTCAATCCAGGAGCAACCTTCTTCTGCAAATAGAAGGGGCTAAGAAGGATAGATAACAGTAAGGGGAAAGTGATCCATCTTTGGAGTTTGAGGCCTCTGTTGGGTCAGACTTATAATTTGTATAGCAGGTTTAAATTACTAGGTGTAACAATTTTGTAAAAGCATCAATCATATAATAGTAATAAAGGTTCTCCATTTAAAGATAGATAACTAACTGGGAAGCTAAGAGAACAAGTCTGAGCTACAGGATGTCTGTTGCATTCAGTCTGCAATCTCATTGGATAAAGTATAATTTCCTTGTGGCTTCATGAGATGTACTAATGACAATAATAATAACAATAATGGGACTAATGACATGACTCTGGCATCAGTAACAGAGAACAGTCCAGTCTAGAATGAGCATGTGGAGAGGGAGAGGTCTTAAGACACTACACTAGACATGTATTTAATAACCTACAGTTTATAGAATAAATAAAGGAGTGTTAAAGTACATGAGTGGAAAAGCCTTACTTAGAAATCCAGAGCAACAGCCTCAGGTATAGTGTATGTGCAGACACCCACAGCCCAGAGATGTTCTTACAGCCTAATTCACCATTTGTTTGTGAGTCCTTCAGGACCACTATACTAAATCAATGGCTCCTGTGATGCTGCATGAAAAAACACAAGTCAGAGTGGCAAAGAGTTAGCACTGTCTAATTGACCACTTCTACTCTACAATTACCATTACTCACCACTCTGCAGATTCATCTTGAGGCAATCTTTCTACATATGGTTGGTGGCAACATATAGACAGATGCACATACCAGTCTGCTGCAGAAGCAACAACAGTTATGAGGCAGGTGGATTACAATTGATAGGAAAAGGAAAATAAAATATTAAGAGGAAGATAAATGACTGAAAACAGTTCAGAAAAAGGTTCACAACATTAGAAATCATTTGGAAAGCCTCAAACGGTATCACAACTTGCTTGTCAAAGATAAAGGAATAATGATTTATGCATAGATGACTAGTGATACCACGTGATTGATTGATTTATTGTTGTCACATGTACCAAGATACAGTGAAAAATCTTGTTCTGGGTGCTATCCAGGCATTTTGTACTATACAAATTGCATTAGGGGAGCAGAACAGGTGCAGAATCTAATTGTGGGTGGCACGGTGGCTCAGTGGTTAGCACTGCTGCCTCACAGAGCCAGAGATCCGCATTCAATTCCCGCCTCAGGCGACTCTCTGTGTGGAGTTTGCACATTCTCCCCATGACTGCATGGGTTTCCTCCGGGTGCTCCAGTTTCTTCCCACAATCCAAAAATGTGCAGGTTAGATGGATTGGCCACGCTAAATTGCCCATTGTGTTAGGTGAAGGGGTAAATGTAAGGGAATGGGTCTGGGTGGGTTGCGCTTCGGCGGGTCGGTGTGGACTTGTTGAGCCGAAGGGCCTGTTTCCACACTGTAAGTATTCTAATCTAATCTAATGTTATTGCCACAGAGAAGTTGGAGAAAGAGGAAGATCAGAATTAACATTTGAGAGGTCTGTTCAAAAGTCTCTGGAGGTCAACTAAGTAGATTGACAAGGATCAGCCTTTCTTTTCTAAGCACAAAACCAGTTTTCTAGGAATCTCTTTCTAACAGTCATATATTGCTGATACATTAGTTCAATACTGATTAGATGAAAACCAAGGAAAATGTTGAAAGAGATGTTGGATGCATAATTCAGTCATACATAAGCTATAAGGAGTATTTAATGTTCTTTATACTAAATTCAAAGTGATTATGTTAATCAAGGATAACATGAATTTTTATAGTGTTTATGTTATATTAGTCCTCACACTCCAACATTCCTTCAAATGATTTAAAGCCTTCTGCTTAATTTTAGGTTGTCACCTCTATCGACATTTCTTATCTTTTCATATATTGACAGATTCCCTTGATAATTCTGACTAATCTTTTATTTGCAGTTAACAGTCTATTAGTTGGTCTGAACATTCCCCAATTTCCACCTCATTATCATTTATTGGAAGAAGTCTAAAGGTAGAATGTGTCATTAAAACAGAAGCTGATTTTGAATTTGCAAGTTTTCTGGTCTAGATACTGACTTTGTCATTATTGATGTCGTTCCTGAGGGAATAGCAAGCTCCAACATATCATCACAGAGGTCAAAGCTATTCAGTGAGCAAAAATAATACAGGCAATCCCATTAGAGTGAAGAATATTTAGTAAGAATGTAATTTAGTGAACAACAACCAAAACAAGTTCAAATATTGCACAATATCAATTTTTATCATTAACACTTTAAACACAGATAGGTTCTAGGCTGATTAAAGGGAGTGACAATCGTACAGATCATGGTGAACTATAATGAAGACATAATCCTTGTAATGCATGACAAAAGTACTGTCTGGAACAAGGCCATTCTGCCCATCAGATCTGCACTGGCTGTCTAAATGAGCTACTTGAATTATCACCATTCTCCTTTTCCCGTAACACTATGTTGTTTCAATTTTTAAAAAAATCAAATGCCCACTTGAATGCCTCAATTAAACTTGCCTCCAGCACACTATCAGGCAGTGACTCCATATTCTAACCATTCATTTCTTTCAAATCACCTCTTAGCCTTCTCCTCTCTAAAGAAAATAGATTAGAGAAATTGAGATTATCTTCATAAATGAGGTTTCTAATTCTTAGAACCATTCTTGTAAATGTCTTCTGCATTTTCTTCACTTTCTTCATGAAATGTGTTGAAAAATGTGTTGCTGGAAAAGCGCAGCAGGTCAGGCAGCATCCAAGGAGCAGGAGAATCGACGTTTCAGGCATAAGCCCTTCTTCATTCCTGAAGAAGGGCTTATGCCCGAAACGTTGATTCTCCTGCTCCTTGGATGCTGCCTGACCTGCTGCACTTTTCCAGCAACACATATTTCAGCTCTGATCTCCAGCATCTGCAGACCTCACTTTCTCCTCATGAAATGTGTTGTCAGGATGATATACAATGCTCCAGGAGAGGTGTAAATGTTGTGTTATATAAGTTTTGCATAACCTCCTTGCTTCTGTACTCTATGCCCTATGAGACGAAGCTGCTCCTTTAACAAGGTTATGTTGTCCTTGGTATTTTTCTCAGAGAGGTCGTAAAAGGCACAGACTCCAAAAAGTCTAATTTGAAGGTTTTTAGGGCCAGTTTGATTAAACAGATACTGCCTCAAGAAAAAGGTTTTCAAGTTTTTGAGAAAAAGCATTTGTACAATGAAAGGCAAGTGGCCAGTTCTCCCAGCTCAGCTTTTTTTTTATAGAATCCCTACAGTGTGGAAACAGGCCCTTCAGCCCAACAAGTCCACCCTGATACTCCAAAGAGTAACTCACCCAGACCCATTCCCCCTACCTTATATTTACAGTTGACTAATGCACCTAACATACACATCCTGGAACACTATGGACAATTTAGCACAGCCAATTCACCTAACCTGCATATCTATGGACTGTGAGAGGAAAGTGGAGACCCACGCACACACAGGGAGAATGTGCAAACTCCAGACAGACAGTCACCCAAGCTGGAATTAAACCCAAGTCCCTGGCGCTGTGAGGCATCAGTGCTAACCACTGAGCCAGCATGCTGCCCCAGCTTTACTCTGGTTTGGTTTGGAAGGTCCAGGCTGGTACTCTCTCTCTGGCTTCTCTCCTGTAAGAATCTGTCTTTGATTTTACCTTTTGTGCTAAATGGTGTTAATGGGGATTGTTGCAAGTATTTGGAATGGCATCATTAAATTGGGATAATCTGTCAGATTTTCGGTTAGGTTAAATTATTCTGCGTTCTGTTCTCTTTTGTCTGTGTTTCATTCAGTAATCTTGTAAATGAATTCTGTTTTGTTTAAAACTAATTGGTTTGATCAGTGGCACCTCTGCTGGAATACCCACTTTATACCTGCTTAAAACAACAAGCAAAGTTAGGGTCTGGGCGACCTTCCTGAAATGTGTTGAGGGGTCCGACCCCTGATTGGGGCCTGGTCAATAATACCTATTAATAAAGATTATAATATCATCTGCTTTCTTAACTTCTCTCTCCATTAGTTCTGCCACTTTTTGATAAATTATGCACCTGCACATACTTTTGAGAAATATTCTTTATTTTAAATTATCTCTCTATTTTCTTTCTAGCCAAATGCATTATCACACATTTCTCTGCATTGAGCTTTATTTGGCACTTATTACAAATACTTCCAACTTGTCAATGCATATTAAAGTTCTATGCTGCCGTCTTCACAGTTTAGCATTTCCAAATTTTGTATTGTGGACAAACTTTGAATTGTCCCCTGTACATCAAGATCTAGATCAGTAGTACATATTACAGAAAGCAAGGGTCCCAATAACAACTCTGGCGAACTCCACTGCCAATCTTCCTTCAGTTAAAAAAAAAATCCCATGAACCATTACTCACTGTTTCTTATAATTCAGTCCTCTCCACATCGCTATTGTCCCATTTTTCTATAAATCCTAACTTTGCTCACAAGTTTGTTGGACTATGAGCAGGATAACTATAAAAGGGGGAGGAAAATCATCTCAATTCATAAATGTGTAAAAACTTAACATTAACTTTCCAGGAATTATGATACAATGGATTCAGAGTAGTGGAGTACAATTTCAGACTATCTTTCTCTGAGGAGAAAGTGAGGACTGCAGATGTTGGAGATCAAAGCTGAAAATGTGTTGCTGGAAAAGTGCAGCAGGTTAGGCAGCATCCAAGGAACAGGAGAATCGACGTTTCGGGCATAAGCCCTTCTTCAGGAATGAGGAAAGTGTGTCCAGCAGGCTAAGATAAAAGGTAGGGAGGAGGGACTTGGGGGAGGGGCGTTGGAA
>NC_057735.1:26536615-26543773 GCF_004010195.1 Chiloscyllium plagiosum
GGTGTCCAGGTGGATGGGGTGTGTTGGAGGCGGGAGAAGGGGTCGTCAGAGGGTGGGCGAGAGTCTTGGTTGAAGAAGGAGGCGCGGAGGCGAAGGCGGCGGAAGAATTGTTCGATGTCACGCCGCATGTTGAACTTGTTAATCCAAGCCAGACCATGGCAGCACGACGGTTGGAGGAAGAGCACCTCATCTTCTGCAAGCCAGACCATGGCAACACGACGGTTGGAGGAAGAGCACCTCATCTTCTGTCTGGGAACCCTCCAACCACAAGGGATGTGGGACTATGAGGTTGGAGGCGGTGGGGTAGAAAATGGGGACTTTTTAAAAATTAATAAGTGATTAATTTAAGCATTTGAGAGTGTTTTATGAATTAAGTTTTATGTGTTCTGAAGTCATGATAGTGAAGTTTGAAGTCTAGATATCTCAAACTCAAGATATACTACTTTCCTACACAACACTCCAGTTTATGAGGTTCCATAAAATATATGCAGAGGAAGAGATTGTGAAGTAAACTGTAATACATTTTTGCTAAATTCTATTCATTTGAAATTAAAGTTAAGCAGCACATGACATAAGGAGAGGAGTGTAGTTTAATAGATATTGCAAAAGAGTAGTATTATCAATATTGTATACATTGAGCACATTATTACATAAGACATGCAACACAGAAGCAGGCCACCAACCCAATCACAGACACATGTTTATAATGATTTTGAACCTCCTCCATCCTTCCCTATTTAAATCAACTTGCATGACATTCAATTCCCTTCTCCCTTATGAGCTTATCTACCTTCTCCTGAAATGCTTTCAAACTGTCTATCTCAATTATTCCATAGTTATAAGTTTCACAATCTGACCACTCTCTAGGCAAAGAACTTTATTCAGAATACCTTATTTGATTTCTTAGTGATTATTTGACACTGATTTTCTTCACACTTTATCTTCCCATTCTCTTCCTAGGTCACCTTTATTAAAACATTTCACAACGTTTAAGATCTTTTTCAGATTACCCCTCAACATTTCTTTCAAATAGAGACCCAAGCTAGTCATCCTTTCCTGATAATGTGAACCTCTCAGTTCTGACACTGATTTTCTTCACACTTTATCTTCCCATTCTCTTCCTAGGTCACCTTTATTAAAACATTTCACAACGTTTAAGATCTTTTTCAGATCACCCCTCAACATTTCTTTCAAATAGAGACTCAAGCTAGTCATCCTTTCCTGATAATGTGAACCTCTCAGTTCTTGTTTCCTCTTGGAATCTTATCCCACTGTCTCCAGTTTCCCTTTTTTAAAACAATATGGTGACTAAAATTGTTTACAATATTCCAGTTATGATCCAAACAAGGTTTGATATACATTTAGCATGACTTCTCCAATTTTCAATTCTTTTACTTTGGAAAAAAGGCTTGGTGTTGGACTTGCTTTTGGAATGAACTGCATTTCAACATGCAGTGATTTGTGAATGTTTACTGCTAGATCCTTCTGTTTTTCTACACATTTTATGTTCTTACTTTCCATGTAATATGTGATTTTATTTTTCTTACCAAAATTTAATATCTCACATTTATCTGTGTTGAAATTCTGTTTCCAGTTGCTCATTCTGCAAGTCTATTAATGCCTTCTTAAAATTTATTGCATTCTTCCTCATTTTTGATCATTCATCCCAATTTAATATTAGCCACAAATGTTGTTTAGAAATATTGTTTTATATTACAAAGTCTAAGAATAGTGATTTCAGAGATGATCCTTGGGGGACCCCATCTTCAACTTGGTGACTCTGAATAATTTTCCTTTATCATTTTACTCTTTTAAAGATTCAGCCAGCTGTATCCATTCAGTTACTTGTCCCCAATTCCCATGAATGATATTATACATCAGTGTATTATGTGGTACTTTATCAAAGATCTTTTGGAAATCTGAACATGCGACATCAGCTGCAACACCATTGACTATTCTCTAGATGGCTTCAATGAAATCAATGACATTGATCAAGTAAGACTTGAAACCCATCTTTATATTCACTGTTATACTCATTTTGTTTTTAGATTGTGTTTTTTTAATTCTCCTTTTGTTGGATTCCATTATGTTAAGTGACAGGTCTGTAAATTATGAGACAAGTTATATCTTCCTCTGAAATATATGCTTAATTTTAGCCATTCACTAGTCTTCTGACAGAAATTATTAAATACGTGCAACAGTGCACTTGCTATCAGTGCAATGTAAGTTTGAATCTATCCAGGCTTTTATCCTTTTTTCAAATGCTTTCTCCATTTAATGGGGCAGGGGGAGAGTGTGGTGAAACAGTGTCTGGAACACCAATGCCAGCCACATGCCTCCTCTAAGCAAAGGAGATAGTTTACTTCAGGGGATGAAGTTTGATGTCGAAACTACAAAAATGGCTCTTTTATGAGTATGAGACCAGGTCGGCACGGGGTCAGGTGAGGCAGTCCTGAACAAACCTACGGATCACGTGAAAGCTGCTACTGCGCAAATGCAGCAGGAGCCAAACATACCTGGCCCCTCAGAACAGCCGGAAAGGCTGTCAGAAATTGTGGATTCTCCCCTCCCCCCGGCGTCAAAGAATCCTCAGAGTCCGATATGGATGCAGCCGATCGTGCAGCCTCAATATCGTTACCACCTGAAGAAGAGGAGGAATATTTTCTGCGATGCTCTGAGTACAAGAGACAGGCTACAGTCTGGTACACGGCACCCGTGTCTGAGTCAGAGTTGGAGGAATTGGACTTGGTCCGAAAACAATCCAGCAGAAGCAGGAAAAAAATAGAACAGTCCTACATCCCCACACCTAGGGGGTGAGGGATGTAGTGATTGGAATGAGGACCAGGTGGATCTCTTTGGAATGAGATCCCTGATTGGTGCTATTAACCTGAGCTAATCAGGGAGCCCTGGCTGACAGATATAAACAAGAGTGTCAGAGATTCTCACAACTCTAGGAATTGCCTCTGAACTAACTGGTCAGAGTACGTGCACTGCCAAATGTGTTAATAAACAGTGACTTGGTGACGGGATACTGGCCTCCATGGAGTTATTTCAAACCTTAGAATGTTTTATTATTTTGCTTTGCATTGATTGGTCTTCTAATTTCATTGGCCCACTTGCCGTCTAAATTGCATTTTTTCCTTTCCTAGTTACTTCATGTTCTCCTTTCCCCTATTCTCTGCTGTTGTCCATGTACTTTTCAGTTACATTTCTCACCTTCAATTTCACCCTCATCTCTTAATTTACCGCTGTTGCCTCATTAGTATTTAGCCTGTCCTTGAATTTTAGCTGAGTATATTTTTCGAGGGCTGTTTGAAAACGTTTAATGACTTCAACTCACTGTTCTACATAAAATTGTTTGCTAGTATTGGTACTCAGTTTTGCTTCCCAAGTTCTATTCCTAGCCTCTCAAAATCACTTTCTCTTCAAACAGTTGTCTTGACCGTACTTCAGTCTTCCTAATTATTACCTCAACTATGTTATATTCTGCCTCCTCTTCCCTTGATGTTTTTAGTTTATTACCTTCTCCAGCCTGGTTCATTCCCATCAGCATTCTCTTTTTGTGCTTCTCACATACTGGGTTAGAAAAGAGCCCTGTACATATTGTGGGATTTTCCTTTCACAATGTCATTGCCTGACTGTTCTGATCAATTATCTTCCAGAGTTGAAAGCCCCTCATGACTAATAATTTGTCTTTTTGATTCATTTCATTAATTTGCTGTTTATTTCCTTCTCCATTTTCCTTCCATTGTTAAGTGGGCTGTACACCAGCTTTATTAGTACAATTGATACTTTTTATCTTTTAAGTCTATTCTTTTCCTACATGAAACCTATTTCTGTCTGAGGGATGTTAGTGCTTTTTCCAAAAACAATTATGTTATCTCTAATAAATAATACATGAGTTTGCATCCTTTTTTTTTCCCTCCATAGCCTTTCTAAAGATGTTGTTCCTTGTAATTTTTAATTTTCAGTCCTGACGTTTCTGTAGTCATGCTACAGTAACCCTTATTGTATCAGGGTCATCAACATATTATCACCTCCAGTTCCTGGTTTTCAACACAATGCACATTGCTGTACAGAGACTATTTCACTCATTTTAAAATAGACATTGCTCTCACTTTATTTTTAATCATTTTTTTACATAATTTATTCCATATCCATATACTCTTCCCTACTTTAATCTATCTAATGTTCTTATCTCTTGTCGCATGCATATCTCAACTCGCGATTTTGGAGAAGATTTGGAGCTCAGGATGAGGTTGTAAGTTTGTTTGCTGAGCTCGTAGATTTGTTCTCAGATGTTTCATCACCATGCTAGGTAACATTATCAGTGAGCTTCTGTGGGCGGCATGGTGGCACAGTGGTTAGCACTGCTGCCTCACAGCGCCAGAGACCCGGGTTCAATTCCCGACTCAGGCGACTGACTGTGTGGAGTTTGCACGTTCTCCCCGTGTCTGCGTGGGTTTCCTCCGGGTGCTCCGGTTTCCTCCCACAGTCCAAAGATGTGCAGGGTCAGGTGAATTGGCCACGCTAAATTGCCCATAGTGTTAGGTTAAAGGGGTAAATGTAGGGGTAGGGGTATGGGTGGGTTGCGCTTCGGCGGGTCAGTGTGGACTTGTTGGGCCGAAGGGCCTGTTTCCACCCTGTAAGTAATCTAATCTAAAAAGAAGTGCTGGTGTTCTGTCCCACTTGCTATTTATATGCCTTGCTCTGTTATGGTGGGTGATGTCACTTTGGTTCTTTTTTTGAGAGGTTAATAAATGGGATCCAAATTGATATGTTTGTTAATGGAGTTCCCGTTTGAATATATCTCAATGTATTTCATTCCTTGTGGATCTCTTCTTCATGCCTAGAAATTTAAATCTATTATTACCTCACTGTTTTAACTTTTCCACTAGAATACTGATAGAAAATCCCATGAAAGCTGATATCCTGTCACCAAGTCACTCTTTAATTACATGTGCATAGTACACAATACTGACCCAGTTAGCTCAGACTCAGTTCCTAGAATGAGCAAAACCCCTGACATTCTTGTTTATATCTATCAGACAGGACTCCCTGATTGAACCAGATTAACAGCCCCAGTCAGAGAACTCATATTCTATGAGGCTCACCCAGTTGACCTCGTTCCAATCACTACAATGTTCTTTCAGGTGTAAGTTGAAACTTTATTGCTGGAACAGCACAGCAGGTCAGGCAGCATCCAGGGAACAGGAGATTCGACGTTTCGGGCACAGGCCCTTCTTCAGGAATGAGCAGAGAGTGTTCAGCAGGAGAAGATAAAAGGTAGGGAGGAGGGACTTGGAGGAGGGGCGTTGGAAATGTGATAGGTGGAAAGAGGTCAAGGTGAGGGTGATAGGTGGGAGTAGGATGGAGGCGGAGAGGTCAAGAAGAAGACATTTCCAACTCCCCTCCTCCAAGTCCCTCCTCCCTACCTTTTATCTTCTCCTGCTGAACACTCTCTGCTCATTCCTGAAGAAGGGCCTGTGCCCGAAACGTCGAATCTCCTGTTCCCTGGATGCTGCCTGACCTGCTGTGCTGTTCCAGCAATAAAGTTTCAACTTTGATCTCCAGCATCTGCAGACCTCACTTTCTCCTCTTTCAGGTGTAAGCCTTGAGAAGGAATCTCTAATCCTTACATCCCAACTTTAACCATCTGTTGGCTCTCCTAATCTGTCCATTCTTATACCAATTTATATAAGACCTGGGCAATAATCCAGGTTATTCTCAAGACTCTACATTTCAATTTATTTCCTAATTCATTCCTCGACAGGACCTGTGGTACATTCCTACTTATATTGTTTATTCCAACGTGAAATATCACAGCTGTCTTTCATCCCTCTCTTCCCAAATTCACAACCAGCGACCAGATACACATTAGAACGAGAATTAGGACTGTCAAAAGTATAAACAAATTGAAATTTAAATGACTTTGCAATTCTTGCACATAAAACTGCAGTAAGTTGCATTGTATTAATAAGAACTAACTTAAAACTGATTTACATAATATGAAAAATCAGACTGAAAGTTATCATTGCATTTCTTATGCTTCTTACTTGACTTTGCGTGACCAATGACTGTGCAAACTTTTAGTTTGGTTGAGAAGCATCAATCTCATGTTTTATTGATATTTAAAATGTTCCACAAATAAAATCAGACACTTCCCAGTGACTTTATGAATAGCAACACTAATTTTCCACATGTTATAACATTCAAATTCAGCTATTCATCCTTCAGATGATAATTAAATGCATGAAATGTCCTTCAACAGACTGTTTAGCCTCGTGTAATGTGGTTGAAGTGTCAAAATCTACAAACCAGAAAAATTTCACTTCCCAGAAACATCAGTACCAGCTGGCTCAAGCCAATATTTCAAGTTCCTGTTCCTTTTTCATTCAAACAGTTAATTACTCAACTAATGATCATGTTAAACAGCCACCCGAATCAAAAATGGTGAATATTCAGTTTTATACTCCCCCTCCCCCAGAATGTGTTCTGCAAAAGGAACGACAGAAATCTGGCCACTGAAGCATGATCTGTAATAATGTTCATTTCACACTGTTCAACAAATTAAATTGACATGTAATTGGATATAATTTAAGAATTCTGGTTCATCCAGCTGTGGAGTCAGAAACTGCTGCAACTTCACTACTGAAATACCCTAATGGAAATTATACAAAGCACAATTTATAGTCTGGGACACAAAGGTTTATGATGCATAGTGCCTTGATTTAATGCCTACTTGCAATTCCAACACATCACTGATAACCCTAGCATCCGTATCTTTGGCTGTTTTGAACTGTGAATTCATGATAGTTGACCTAATCTTATATGACCTACCTGCAGGTGGGACTTAAGAAGAATTTTGAAATCAGATAGTTCCCTGACGCTGCAAACTTAATGTAGAAATACTGATGTTCACAGCCAGCACTTATACTTGAGATGTTATACACCAGAACTGCAAAAAAAAGAACACCTATACAATGTATTCGCCAAAAACAGATACCCCCGCAATTTCATCAAAAGATGCCTAAGGGAAAGACAACGGAACGAGGACATGCCACAACCCAAAGAACTAGCCACACTACCATACATCAAGAGCATTTCCGAACTGACAGCAGGACTACTGTGACCACTAGGACTCATAACAGCACACAA
>NC_057735.1:26543801-26614058 GCF_004010195.1 Chiloscyllium plagiosum
GATCACAGAAGCACTTCACAGGAGGCTCCCAAGCACTGAGGATGTCACCTAGACAGGAGACGAAATGTCTACAATACAAATTCCCAGCTCGGCGAAGAGAACCACAACAACTTGAGATGTTGCTCTGGAAAACCTTAGGGTTTGAGTATTGATAAATGTACATCCTTGAAGCTGCTTTCTTGTTTTGTTTGAGTATCTATTGCTTCATTCCTTTATTTCCATCTGCACATTGTACATTCTCAAATACAGCACTCTGGTGTAGTGTCTAAGACTTCTCTCTTTACAGGTTCATTCTAGACTGTGGTAAGATCACATCATTTTATCTCTATTGTTGGATTGTAGACCAAAATGGTTTAAACTGCTTTAAACCAAGGAAACTATGGAAAGGAGATACTGAAATTTCAAACATGGGTCTGGAACTCGTTAGGAGATATGTTTACACTGCTGCCTTGTTCTAACAGTGGGGGGGAGGATAGCTGAACTCTTTGTCACTCTGGGTGTGTGCTCACAGCAGCTTTGCCCAGAGACCGTCTGTTGGTTGGAAAACCAAACAGGACCAATTGTGTAGGTCAGGAATGCTTAGGATAACCACAATATTCTGATTGGTTCCAGCACAGACAGATAGTACTCCAGACTCTAAAAAGACAACATTTTCTCTTCTTGCAAGGAGAAGTAACAAAGATTTGGAAATTAGTTAGTCACTATTTGCCTATTAACTTTAACCAGAGAATGAGAAATTGAACAATTAGTGTGCCAATCAGCCTGTGTCTTCAATAAAGAACAGAAGTGACTTGAAAAGAAAAGGATTGAAGAACAAAAGGACACCGCATTGAATCCTATGGACTGATGCGATCAAACCATTTTCCTTAAATTCTTTCCCTTTGTCCATAACATTATTTTTTCTGTTTATATTTTTCTGTATGCATATGTGTATGTAGTGGTTTAAAAAGGGAAGAGTTTAAGTTAAAGATAAAACACTTTGAAAAGTTGTATTTTGTTTGCCTGTGGTTAGAACTGATATAATAGTCTCTTGTTAAGTGCAGAAGCCCATTTAGTGCTTTCTATTAATCAGAATTTGTCAAGCAGGTAAATTGGGGATTTTGAGTAAGGTGATTAAACCTCCAATTTTTGTAATGACTCCAGGAAAGGTAGGGATTGTGTAGCAGTGCACTTTCCCAAATGAGCCAAAGACACTGATATTTTCTCCCTTATTGATATCAGACCCATACAATCAGTAACATAATCATGATTTACATGAATATCATTAAACATAATAGAATTGTTTTTCAAATGGAAAGAATGTTGAAGACAACATCCAAGTGGTTGCCAAGAGTCCAATCTTGAGAGGCACTCAGTTAATGGACTGGAGTCACTGTAAATTGTAACATGCTGCAGCACACATCTGTTACAGGAGGGGGAGGGACTTTCCATTCAGGAATACAAGAATATATACCGAGATGTTACTAAAATACAAGGTAGTCAGTGCAAAAGTGTGGTCAACGATTGCAGGAATTGTTTGACATCCAGAGTGATCCCCATGATGCAGACATATATCTGCAATGAGGCATGCTGCGCACAATATTCCTCAGGCATTAGTGGATGTGAAGTGAAATACCACTGGCCATATACAAATTAGACAAATTGTGAGATCAATCAGCGTGTAATGCTGATATGTTGGCATCACTGCCATTTTGGAGCTCAAACATTCCAGTTGATCACATTTCTAATCACACAGCAATGAACACATGTTCAGCAGCAAGAAAGACTCCCACTAGCATTACTTAACAGGATCATCAGTTCTTTACATGTTTGTTACTGGTTAATTTCTCCTGTTGAAATTCTACACATTTGCTACTTTGCACAGCTGTTTCAAGTTGTTGAGATCTATAGGAGGACGTGTGGCACTTAGTAAAGGTAAATGGTAAAGAATCATCTTAAGGCTTCCACACACCCCAAATGCTTCCAGATATGGGTGCACTGTTCGGCATTCCACTTTGAATACAGCATGACTTAGAGAAATAGTTGAGGTCATGTAGATCAGGGCAAGTTACTCAAAGAGGCAGGAGGAAAATGGAGAGAAGATGACCAACAGGAGGCCAGACAGGAATTTTCACTGAAAATCAACAAGTTGAGGTGTGAGAGAAATCTACACTTCAATAGGGATTTTCTTATGGAAATCTGTAATTTGTTGCAGCCAGAACTTTCTGACAGGGCAACACCACAGCACCAGTCACTGGTGAGGGGAGTAGAATGATGATGAAGGTTTCTGTGTTTTATTTCTTCCAGGCTGAAACAGAAGTTGTTCACAATATCTAACAGCTAGTCCTCTTATGTCGCACAAGGGAAATCACTGAGCCTCTCCAATCATTTTGAACTAATTACATTTTATTCTCTTTCATTAGAGAGCAGCAGACAAAATGAACATGTGCCTTTGCTCAGATTGCAGGCTATAGAATGCCACTGACTCCATTCATACCATTTTGTGGGCACCACATGTCAGCGGTTTTATTTTTGTCATGACCAAAAGGGATTCTGGGACACTGCAAATGTCCAGAAAAAGTAACCTTGATACCATTGGCCCTGATAACTCAGACAAGGGCTGCACCATCTCAAAATGAGAGTCTATTTTGAGGACTGGTTAACAAGCAGCAGCAAGAATACTAGTGGAGTACCAGGGATAAGGAGGACACATGTCACTGGAGCCACTGCCACTTCGTGCAGTCGCATATCAGCAATCCTGTAATTTACTGGAGGACAGTTTGCTGGAAGGCTGTGGCTTGAGCGGCACAGTGGCTCAGTGGTTAGCATTGCAGCCTCACAGTGTCATGGAGCTGGGTTCGGTTCCCACCTCAGGCGACTGTCTGTGTGGAGTTTGGACATTCTTCCCTCTGTCTGTGCGGATTTCCTCCAGGTGCTCCAGTTTCCTCCCACAATCCAAAGATGTGCAGGTTAGGTGAATTGGTAAATGCTAAATTGCCCATAGAGTTAGGAGCATTAGTCAGGGGTAAATATGGGGAATGGGTCTGGGTGGGTTATTCCTCTGAGGGTCGGCGTGGACTAGTTGGGCCGAAGGGCCTGTTTCCACACTGTAGGGAATCTAATCAAATTCATACACATGATGGCAGCAGCCTGTGTTTGCAGGAGGTCAGTGTGAACCTACCGGGTACATGTAGAATTCTGCTGCAAGCTATCTGATCTGCAACGAAAACAGCCCAATTTACAAAGTGCTTTATTATGCATCCTCATTATCTGTCTTTCATGCTATCACAATACATCAACAAAGCGCTCATGTCAACCCTGTACGGCAAAGGTCCTATGTGATCTCAGATGAGCTAGTACCTGAATTCCCCTTTCTCCTGTACTAAATACAGGGTACTCATTACCTATCCAGCTCTATTTGTTCTTCTAATTTATGCACAGTGACAGTATCTGGGGATTGTGAGTGTGAAACAGAGTTATGTTGCTGTATGCTTATGATCCCAGCCTTCCTACTGTTCCTGCACATCCTGTCCTGTGCAGTTGAAAAAGGGAAGGCACACAGGTAAAGTTATAATGCAGAGAGAGGGGGAAAATAAGAGTTGCAAACTGCAGTTTGTAAATCAGA
This sequence comes from Chiloscyllium plagiosum, assembly GCF_004010195.1. Classification (NCBI taxonomy): domain Eukaryota; kingdom Metazoa; phylum Chordata; class Chondrichthyes; order Orectolobiformes; family Hemiscylliidae; genus Chiloscyllium; species Chiloscyllium plagiosum. The sequence goes on from NC_057735.1 coordinate 26,547,406, forward strand.
ATAGGGGAGAATGAGGATGGGATTGAAGATAGAGAATGAGGATATTATCATCTTTGATTATTTCCACGCCAGCACCTCCATAGGTAACAAAATACACTGGTACACTTGCACCACTCTGGTTAGCTCAAGCTGTTTCCAGTAATACAACACCTTATCCTGCAAGAGAGAGGACAGTAAGACTCACAGAAGTGGTCAATTTGTGCAGGGGTGGGTGCATATGAATGTCCTGTAAAAGTCTTGATTGTCAGGCATTGCTGGTGGATGAGTGATGGAGCTCTGATGAATTGAGCAGTATCTGAAGCTGACAGTTGGTGGGGAATGACATTTAAAGACCTTGAACACATAAGGGAGGTCATTGAACCTCTTCTGAGACTGCATCCTAGTCTTCATGGTTAGACTGTTGGCACTGGCATCTACAGTTACCTGTTCTCAATATCTTCTGAGTGTTTTCCAAGAGTATCTCCTGTGCCCCTCCAAATACAGGACATCTCTTTTTGGTATCTCCTCTTTCAAGGCCTCTAGTGTAGTATCCAGAAGAGAGAATGTGATGACCCATGTGGTGTCATTCTTGTCTCTTTCCCAGTTCAGAAAAATTTCCAGCACTCACTCTACCCGCAATGTACCTCCTCATTTTGAGGTATAGCTAACTGTACATAGTAAAATTAAGTTTATTCGGTATTGGTCTCTCACTATTTTGAGTGCCTTACTGGGACATGCAGCCATTCCACAGTGTTGTTAATACCCAGCTTTAAGCCACAATCATGTTAAAATGCAAGTAATGCAAAGGCAGTATTCTGGCTCTACCATATTGATTATGCAGAGATACACTTGTTGCAGATTCCTTTGGCCTGTTTGGGGTTTACTAAATTCAGTTCCAATTACGTTTAACTACCGGATGTGCATACAATATTTAAACATTGACATTGCCAGAGGAATAGTACTTCAAATAAAACATTAAACCACTGTCTACCCATTGACTGGTTTAAGTAGGCATTTTCCACAGCATTTTATATAATCTTTGTACAACATAATAGGCAAAGAGAAGGGAAAATATAAATTCTCAGAGATTGATTAGGCCCATGTTTTCATGGGCAAATAATTGATCATTGTTCATGTTAATTAATTATAAATCATAATTACTATGTATCCCAGTGTTAATTTTGTTCTTACTTCATATTAGTTCTTTTGCATCTGTGCATTTGAGAGTTATATTCCTTTGTTCCCTGTTCCTTTCATATGAAACAATTAGCTTGTTAGCCAGTCACTACAGCTTGCCAGAATACACCTCCCATTCCGTTAATGGACTATTACCTGGTGGAATACAACATCTGAGTAATTATAATGGTAAAATTTGTTTGCAGTCCCAGTATAATGAATTTAAATGGGCAAGTGCCATTGTGAATTCAACCCTTATTAATCAAATTAGAAGTAAGGAATATTTTGCTCTATTTTTTCTATACTCAATGGTTTAAAGTCATGAGAAAACAAATTGTTTACTGTTCCTCATTCATTCTAATTAAATTTGATTTATTGACTCATTATGGATCCTATTTACAATGCAGACTTTATTACAAATTCAGCTCAAATAATGGTTAACATATAGAAAAAAGAATCACAATGTGGTGTGTGCTTCAAATTGTGGGTGTGATACTACGAACAAGTAGAATTATATTCGTGATTGTAGGTAACTGTTTATAAATCAAACTCTTTAACTGGAGTGAATGTGAAATGCAGATTAAACTGAATCAAGCTAAATTTAAAAAGCTGATGACAAATTTGTTGTAGATCCAGATTACACAGTGAAAAGAAAAATCAGCCTAACGTTTATAAATTTCAGTGTTTTCTTGTTTTTGAATGCGTCATTAGTCAAGATGTTATGCCTGTTCAATGAGCAGAAAATTAAACCATTATTTCAGGAACTCTATTTAAACTGTTTTGCAATTCTTCAATTCCAGTGCTCTCATCTTATTAGTTTTACCTTCCCGGTGTAATGATTGGAAAGAGGTCAGCCAGGTCGACCTCATAGAGTGTGAATTCTCTGATTTTACCAGATTAACAAACTCAATCAAGGAGCTGTGGCTGACAGGCAAAAACAGGAGTGTCATATATTCTGACATTCTGACGGAGCTGGACCAGTGTCAAGGACTCTCCATGTGTAAATAAAGGGTGATTTGGTGACAAGATACTGGCCTCTGTGGAGTTAATTCAGTGCAATCAGAATGGGACATGTTATAAAGTCATAGAGTCGACCATTTAGATTTAGATTAGATTACTGTGTGGAAACAGGCCCTTCGGCCCAACAAGTCCACACCGACCCGACGAAGCGAAACCCACCCATACCCCTACATTTACCCCTTACCTAACACTACGGGCAATTTAGTATGGCCAATTCACCTGACCCTGCACATCTTTGGATGGTGGGAGGAAACCGGAGCACCCGGAGGAAACCCACGCAGACACGGGGAGAACGTGCAAACTCCACACAGTCAGTCGCCTGAGGCGGGAATTGAACCCGGGTCTCTAGCGCTGTGAGGCAGCAGTGCTAACCACTGTGCCACCGTGCCGACTAGTCATAGAGCTGTACAGCATGGAAACTTGTCGATGCCGACCTGATATCATAAATTAATCTCATCCATTTGCCAGCAGTTGGTCCATATCCCTCTAAACCCTTCCTACTCATATACCCATCCAGATGCCTTTTAAATGTTGTAATTGTACCAGCCTCCACCACTTCCTCTGGCAGCTCATTCCTACAGGCAACACCCTCGCCATAAAATGGTAGGCCCTTAGGTCCATTTTCAATTTTTTCCTTCTCACGTTTAACCTATGCCATCTAGTTTTGAACTTCCCCACCCACAGATCAGTCGGTGTGGTAGTTTATAAGCCTCCTTTGGTCTCATTCCCTGCTTTGACTTACACACGTGCATGGGGCGGTATTTCACACCAATAAAGTGTGCGTGATCTAGTAACTTCCGTTCTGTTAGACAAGCAGTGGATTGCCAGAGAGGTAGTTCATCCTGCATTATTCCTGTACAGGGGTTAAGGTTGCTAAAGTGCAATTAATTCACTACCCCGCCAGCACAGCCTAAACACGCAACTGATTGACAAACCCTATTGCATGTTCACCCTCTTCATGCCCCTCATGATTTTAAAAACCTCTTTACGGTCACCTCTCAGCCTGTGATGCTCCGAGGAAAATAGCCCCAGCCTTTTCAGGCTCTCCCTATAGCTCAAATCCTCCAACCCTGGCACAAGCCTTGCAAATCTTTTCCAGACCTTTGCAAGTTTAACAACATCCTTCCTGTAGCAGGGAGAACAGAATTGCATGCAGTATTCCAATAGTGGCCTAACCAATGTCTTGAATAACCACAACATGATCTCCCAATTCCTGTATTCAATGCACTGACAAATAAAGGCAAGCATACCAAATGGCTTCCTAATTATCCTGTATGCCTGAGACTCTACAGTTAGGGAACTATGAACCTGCAATCCAAGGTTTCTTTGTTCAGCAACACTGCCCAGGACCTTATCATTAAGTGTATAAGTCCTGCCCTGATTTACCTTTTCAAAATGCAGCATCTCACATTTATCTAAATTAAACTCCATCTGCCACTCCTCAGCCTACTGGCCCATCTGATCAATGTCCCACTGTAATCTGAGGTAACCTCTTCGCTGTCCACTACACCTCCAATGTTGGTGTCATCTGCAAACTTACTAACCATACCTCCTATTTTCACATCCAAATCATTTATATAAATGACAAAAAGCAGTGGACCCAGCACCAATCCTTATGGCCCACTTTGTTACAGGCCTCCAGTCTGAAAAACGACCCTCCTCCACCATCCTCTGTCATCTACTTTCGATCCAGTTCTTCCTGAAGAAACTTGTTCACAAAAGTTGTCTTTGGATCAGAGTAGGCATTTCTGGCATCGTGAATTTTTTAGGAAGCCAAAGACTGGGCACAATAGGTGGAAAGAATGTATCATTTTTTCCAGGTAAATGTCATTGGGACAGATGAAAAGCAATGAGTAATTCTCCTGACAGCTTGTGGACCCACAACACTTTCAGTTAGTAGGTGCCTAACTTGCCCTGAGGCACCAGATATTTCAAGAGTTGATAGATTTAGTTAAGAAATATTAAGACCCCAAGCCTCCTCTAATTCCAAGATGCTATAGTTTTTACTCTTTTTTTGACTAGCAGAGGCATGTGACTTTGGTTTAACACTTAATAAGATGTTGAGGGACCAGTTGGTATGTGGGATGAATGACGTAACCACACAAAAGCACCTACTAGCTGAAGCCCAACTGAACAGGTACTACAACTGGCTTAATCCTTGGAAAATGTGGCAAATGGAGTATATGAGCTGAGGGTATTTCAATGGAAGTGGTTGCCCTCACCAGTCCAGCTGAGCTTGGGCAACATCATCTGAGTGAAGGCAATTGCATAATTTCCTTCAGGACGTATTCTGAACAGATGGACTCCAGGTCAGTCCACAGAAAAACCTCAAAACAAAACCAAGCCGCAGCCATAGAGTTCAAATTTTCCTCAGTCATTGGAGTTGCTGCCAGTATGTGGACTGAAATCAGCAAAGGAGTCCTACTCAGCCTAAATTAAATCAGAGAGCTCATAGGCCGGTATCCAGGAAAGTGCACACCCTTGGACGTCCACCAACATCTGGTTAAATTGCTTAGCAACATCCAAATCAGAGCTAATGAAAATAAACGTCTGGTTAAATGGTATCTGGTTCCAATGATCGTAGAACCAATCTGGAACAACAGCCACCCTGGATACCAACCCTTAAGTTTGCACAAGAGCTCACCTTGACGGAGAACCTATACTGGGGAACCTTTACAATTTCGGTTCCAGTCTGTTATGAAAAGCAGCTGGTTCAGTTACCACTGATCATAGTAAATGGTTCTAGCCCAACCTCGATGGGACAAAATTGCTTGTGAAAGATTCGCCTTGATTGGCTCAACATTTTTTGATTAAAAAATGGCTGCCTGAGTGAAGTCCTTATTAAGTACCTGGAAGTCTTTCAGGAAGGCTTAGGGAATATCAAAAAAACCAAGGCCACCTTGCACCTTGCAATTCCACGATTCTGCAAGGCCTCCACAGTGCCACTGCCTTATAGGCAAAAGTAGAGACAGAAATCAGAAGGCTGGAAAGCAAAGGAATCAAAACAGTCCAGTTTGCGGAATGAGCAGCACCAGTCATACCGATTGTGAAGCATGACAGTTTGGTTCACCTTTGTGGGGATTTTAAATAAACCGTAAACTGCTTTTTGCAACTGGATAAATACTCAATCCCTCGCATGGAGGATTTATACTCAAAGCTGCCAGGAGGAGACAGTTCTTCACAAAGTTGGACATGAGCCATGTGTACTTGCAGTTGTAGTTAGATGGGGATTCTCAGATATTTGCTATAATTAATGCCCACAAGAGTTTGTACCAATGTATGAGACTGCTATTTGGGGTATTATCAGCCTGTGCAATTTTTCAGTGGACGATGGAGAATATTTTGCAAAGTCTACCCCAGATTGCCATTTATCTAGATAACGTGCTAATAACAGGGAAGACCAATAAGGAGCACGTAGAGAATGTAGACATAGTCCTTAGATATTTCTCTCAAGTGGGCTTTCACCTTAGAAGGGAAAACTGTGTGTGCCAGGCACCCCAAGTGACCCACTTGGGTTACACAGTCAGTAAGACAGGGTTACGCCTGTTGCAAGATAAAGTGAGGGCAATCAAACGTGCCCATGATCCCATGTCTTTCCTTGGGCTGGTGAATTATTACAGAAAGTTCATACATAACCTGGCTTCCATCCTGGAACCTTTGCATCAACTCTTAAAAAAGGGTCGGCCTTGGAAATAGAAACGTAACCACGCCACAGTTTTCAGGGAAGTGAAGACACAACTATCATTCTCTAAGGTGTTGGCACACTATGATCCCAGAGTAGAAAAATGTGGTGCTGGAATCTTCACTATGATCCCAAGCAAGATCTGGTATTGATATGTGATACCTGCCCGTATGGTATCCAGTAGTATTAGTTCATTGGTGGCCCAATGGAGAGGAATGCCCAATGGTGTATGCATCTAGGACTTTGGCCAGTGTAGAGCATAAATATGCCCAGATAGAGAAAGAATGTTTGGTTGTCATACTTGGAATCAGGAATTTCCACCAATACCTTTACTAATATAGATTTGTAATAACAACAGACCATAAACCCTTGCTAGATCTACTTAAAAGAGGACAGGGCAATGTCACTCAGAGCTTCAAGCCGCATTCAGCTGTGGGCTCTAATACTAAGTGCTTATCATTACAAGTTGGAATGCCACCCCGGAGGCCAAGTAGAAAATGTGGATGCATTGAGCCATCTCCCACTGGCAGATACACTGCTGATGGTACCACCACTGGAAGAGTCTACAATGGTTTATAATTTTCTCGACATACTTCCAGACACAGCTGAAAATATTAGATTTGGACGTAGAAATATCCAGTCCTGGTAAAACTGATACAGCTGGTGGTAAGGTGGGGGACCAAAGGGCCACCACAACCAGAATTGAAACCTTCTTGAACCTGGAGGGACCAGATCACTGTAGAGGATGGCATATTGTTATGGGACCAAGCGCAATTGTCCCGAGCAAAGGCTGCTGCCAGATATTGGCTGAACTCCACCAGGGGTTTCCAAAATGAAGATGTTGGTGAGAAGTTATGTTTGGTGGCCAGGCTTGGATGTTAACAAAGTCACATTAGTGTGGCAGTATCCAGAGTGCCAACAAGGACAAAATTTACCATTAGCAGCTCCCCCACTTTCATGGGAATAATTGGTTAAACCATGGACTCGTTGACATGTCGACCATGCAAGGCCTTTCATGGGCTCAATGTTCTTCATCAATGTGGATGCCCACTCAAAGTGGCTGGACATGTGTAGAGTTCATTTGTCAAACACAGGAACAATGATAGAAAACCTGCATGCATCTTTTGCAATTCATGGACTCCCAGAATTGTTGGTCACAGATAATGGGCCATCATTTCTCAGCAGGCAGTTTGAGTATTTCCTTGAATCGAATGGGATTCAACATTGAATTGAAGTGGCTTTATTGCCACATGTACTCAAAATAAGTCCAGTGAAAAGTACAAGTTCTTAAGAAAAATAATTAGAAAAATAAAGAAATAAGATGTCCAGCATTACAGGTTTTAGATTAGATTAGATTAGTTACATTGTGGTAACAGGCCCTTCAGCCCAACAAGTCCACATCGACCCGCCAACCACCCAGACGTATTCCCCTACATTTACCCCTTCACCTAACATTACGGCAATTTAGCATGGCCATTTCACCTAACCTGCACATTTTTGGACTGTGGGAGGAAACCTATGCAGACACGGGGAGAATGTGCAAACTCCACACAGTCAGTCGCCTGAGGCGGGAATTGAACCCGGGTCTCTGGCGCTGTGAGGCAGCAGTGCTAACCACTGTGCCACCGTGCCGCCCACGGTTGTAGGATTAAATTTTTTAAAATAGAGAAATAACAAGTTCAGAACAACGTAGTCCACCTAGCATCTAGTCCACACTGGGCCTTGATTGCAGACTGTGCTAGACTTCACCCCGAGGATTTCAAGGCCAGAGACAGCTCTGGAATCACCTCGAAGCTGGAAGTCCATGCTGAGGCCACGTGGGGCCGAAAGCTGCCGCACCATGCTAACAGACCACCATGTGCCACCGAGAGGCCGCCACTCTGGGATAGGGGGTTCACCATGAGCTGAGGGGATACCTCACTGGGTCTGCACTAAGGCCAAGAGTCCGAGTCCGCACTAAGACCAGGCACTCAGGCTGCTGCTGAGAAAAAAAGAAGAATAAAGAAAAGCATAAAAGAGAAAAACACGAATAAAGAAGAAACTGATGGACTGGACAAGCTCTAGCCGAAGCGTCCTACACTGCTGCCATTTTGTAATGTATAAGGACAGCTCTGTACCATCCATCATCCAACAGTCTGGCAGAAAGAGCTGTCCAAAAACTTTGAAAGTCGCTTGAAGAAAACCCCTACAGCTTCACTCCATACCAAACTGTCCCATTTCTATGTGATTAAAGGACCATATCTCATGCAACGAGAGACATAGCTCCAGCAGAGTTGCTGATGGGGAGAAGAATCCACACCAGGTTAAATCTGATCTTCCCAGACCTGGGGGGGCAGTTGTGGTGAAACAGCATCTGGATCTCCAATGCCAATGCCAGACTCTGCCAAGCAAGAGAGACAGCTCACTACAGGGGATAATGTTTGGTGTAGAAACCACAGAAATGGCCTTGCATGGGTAAGAGGCACGGTCAATGCAAGGTCAGGACCAACGACGTATAAAGTTCACGTATGTGCGTCGGTATGTGGACCACATGAACATAGCGTGCCCTGCTCCTCTAAACAGTTGGAAAGGCTGTCAGAACCCATGGGTTCTCCCTCTCCATCAAGTGTTGAAGAAACATCTGAATCTGTGATGGACATGGCAGATCTTGCCACCTTGATGCCTCTATGTATCTCTTTCTAAGTATACATGTGAAAAAAAATCAAGAAACAATGATGCTCCTGCAACTTGCTTTGCTGATATATCTACTAGAAAACATGTTTTTTTGTTAATTCTTCATTAATCTCATCTTCCAGATTTCCTTATACATTTTCACCACTTGATCTTTCCCCATCCTTCTGCCACCCTCTTGCCTTCATGATAAGATGTGTTACTTATGTAGGTCAGACCAAGTAAAGATGGCATTTTCCTTCCCGAAAAAAATTAGTCAACTAGACAGGTTTTCTTCCTGACAATCAGCAATAGGTTCAGGGTCTTCATTGGAATTCAACATTTGCTATGGAATTCAAATTCCACCATCTGCTATGTCAGGATTGTGAACCCTGGTCCCCAGAACATTATTTGGTTCTCTGGGTTAATAGTTCAGTAATAAAACCATGAGGTCATTTCCTCCCTTGATGCTCTATTATCGTATGATCTACTTTGAAGTCGACATGCGTTCTTTCAAAACAGTTTTTACACTAAAGACACTATTTTGGAACTAGATGACCACTTTCATTCTAGTGAAATTTTAACATTAGATAGTCTCCAAAAATAAAGATAATGAAAATAGGCATTCAATATGATCTTTGTTGATTATATATCACCTTTTTTAAAAATGGTAAGAAGAATGAACATAAACATTATGAAAACATTTTTTTTCATTTCTCATTGGTCTCTAGCCACATGATCTTACCTGCAGCCTCCAGTCGGATTAAACAATTAAGGACAGAACTCGACCATAAAAGTTCTCATCCAACCATCAGTCTCATGTATGACACAAAATAATAGAAAATCAGCTTAGCAGCACTAAAGTATTGGGATCTTGCTACCCGATTAATGAATTGTTTCATTCCTGCAATTATCTCTTTAAAAATCCTGTACAATGTTGATTATCTGAATAATTTGTAAGCATCAGCTCTGCCTCTGCTCATTCACTCCAAGTTTGAGGCCCACCTGAAGGTTGTCTTAAATCCATGAAAATATTAGTTCAGTTCAACTTCTGTTTAATTTTTCATCTCCTACACTTAAGCTTGTGCATACTCGTTCATTATTCTCCGTTTAGCTCTCACATTCATCAAGGACCTCTCAATCCTGATTGCTTGTCAACAGCTGGGGCTATTTTCCTTGGAGCTTTGGAGACTGAAGGGTGACCTTATGGAAGTTTATAAAATCATGAGGGGCATGGACAGGGTGAATAGTCAAGATCCTTTCCCCAGTGTAGCTGAACCAAAACTAGAGGGCATAGGTTTAAGGTGAGCGGGGAAAGATTTAAAAGGGACCTAAGGGGCAACCTTTTCACACAGAGGATGGTGTGTGTATGGAATGTGCTGTCAGAAAAAGTGGTGAAGGCTGGTACAATTACAACATTTAAAAAGCATCTGGATGAGTAAATGAATCAGAAGAGTTTAGAGGGATATAGGCCAAATGCTTGCAAGTGGGACTAGATTAATTTAGGATATCTGGTCAGCATGGACGAGTTGAACCGAAGGGTCAGTTTTCATGCTGTACATCTTTATGACTATGACTCGAATTCCATGGGAGATCCTGTAATAGACATTGATCAGACAGTATAAGTTTTTGAAAATAACTCATGTATATATAAAGCTTTTAAAATTATTTCCTGCACATAAATCCTTAGAACCAATATGATTCCCATAACTACAATCCTCAGAAACAATATGTTTATATATTTTTTTAAAAAGCCTTGCAACTGAACCTACGTTTTCAAATGAAATTTAATTGCTTCAACTCGTTTATAAATTCAGTGACTGACAAATGATGAAATTTGTTTAAAATTAGATAAAAACAAACAATAATACAGAAGTAATGCTGGGTATAGAACATTTTGCTCTTTGAGCCTGCTTTGCTCAATAAATTAATGTATGATCTTTTAACTCACCACCATCTTCTTGCCCTGTCCCCATTTTAGCAGAAACAAAAGGTATTAATCTCCATTGTAGAAAAGATTAATTCTTTTAGACATTAAATTTTAAAAGAGAGCAGAGTATTCAATCAATTTGCTTTTTATCACCGATTTAAATAAATTGCTGTCCATCGTGGTATCAAATATTCTAATGCATTTTCGAATGCGGTTTGTATGTTTTACAGAACAGAATCGCTCCTGGAAATTGTTCCTCTCCAAAAGTTTGAATATCCAGCAAAGAACATTTATGTAGTCATACATCTCTTCATTGAGAAAAAAAACACTTGGCAGTCACCTCCTTCTTAATTCAGCCAAGTGAGATAAACTATTACAATCAGCCACTGTGACAGCCATTGTGTTGAATTGAATTATTCAACAAGTCACATACATCATTGAAATCTCTCAATGCAAGCTTTGGACAGGAGTATTCTCCACAAACAAGGATTGATAATAAGGCTGTAATATATTGTTGAAGATATTGGCTTTAACACAATTACTCATGTCAAAGATTTTAGGAGGAATCACCACCACAACATTGGGTCAAACAATGGATTCAATGTGTACAGTACATTGCAGTCCACCAACATAGGGTCAAGAATTACACGCATCCTGCAAGAATTGATAGTTGGCCTCTACTTGCTGGTGGTTGTATTTTTTTGTTGCTTATTATGTTGAATTTTGTTGAGTTGGTGCATTGCAAAGAGCTATTTTCAGTGCTGATGTGGCACAGTTGTTAAATGGATCAGTCCTGCACACGTTAAGACTTTGTGGTACGTACCTATGGAGCAGTGAGGATAAGCAATTTGGATTTTCCTGTACCAAATCTCTCATTTTCTCAGGGTGTCGCAAATCACCTTACAGGTGAGGTGAACAAACTATTTTTTGATGCTGTCATGGTAGCAAGCCTAGCAGCTAATGTTGCTCAACTAATAAACATGAGGTGAATAACTAGACAATCTGCATTTGTTTAGAACTCTTGCATTAGACAACACTCAGAGCACAAAATCTGTTCCAACATGTCATTACTGGTGAGTTACACATGTTCCTCCTCCCACCTTGCTTCATCCAACTCCATCAAAATATCCTTTGCTACCATTCCAGAAGAGACAACTAATCTATAAAGTGAGATAATTTCCCCGTCAGCCAACTAAAACAACTGATGGACAAGATTTTAGATATTTTTAATTGGCTTGTTCACTTCTCCAGCAGGTGGAATTTGAATCCAGCCCTTCTAACTGACAGGTTGGGACATTGCCACTGCATCACAAGACTGCCATGGCCATGATTTTATGCTTTGAGATTTTTACTTAAACAAATAAATGAAAAACAACATTGCATGGCAGAGAAATACTTCAACAACCTAACTAACACAACAGAAACATTACTTATGACACATGGAGTCATGGTGTACAGCATGGTCCATATCCCTTCCTATTCATATACCCATCCATTTGCCCTGCAAGTGTTATAATTGCACCAGCCTCCACCACCTCCTCTGGCAGCTCATTCCATGCACACACCACCTGAAAAAGTTGCCCCTTAGGTCCCTTTTAAATTTCTCCCTTCACACCTTAAACCTATACCCTTTAGTTCTGGACTCCCTTACCCTGGGGAAAAGATCTTGACTACTTACCCTATCCATGCCTCTCATGATCTGTGTGGAGTTTGCACATTCTCCCTGTGTCTGTGTGGGTTTCCGCCCACTATCCAAAGATGTGCAGGTTGGGTGAATTGGCCATGCTAAATTGCCCATAGCATTCAGAGATGTGTGAGTTAGGTACATTAGTCAGGGGTAAATATAGGGCAGGGGAATGGTCTGGGTGGATTACTCTTCAGAGGTTTGGTGTGGACTTGTTAGGCCAAATGGCCAAATACCACACTGTAGGGATTCTATGATTAGCTTGCTTTATGTATTGAAACAATGGACTGTGGTTTAAGCACACAGTCTTCAGACTTAAAGAAGTCTTGAGCCAAATTAATATATGTTGATCATAACAGCGTTCAAATAGTTAACATGGCCATATAATGTTCTATCCACTATTAGAATATAAAAATGCATAGATTAGTATCTGGATTAAAATAGCAAACAGAGGAATACTTCACAAACAAATCAAATGTTTATTACCACCAGTAATTACTCGCCTCCAGGGATTGAATGATATTTGCCATTAAAGACGGGACTATTTCCAAACAGCTTAACTTATCAATAGACAATCGGCACAATATCTAGCCCAATGAATGGCTTCACTCATTTTGATTGCCTCATGTTATTCATTTTTGTTTGCATTACTACAACGTTCTGATAACAGAACTTTTTTTTGTGGATAAGTAATAATTTATAATTGTCAATTTTTAATTCGCTGATTTTTTTCACAAGCCCACAGAAATGAATTTCTGCCAAAACTGGAGGACAACAGAGCATATTTATTAATATTTTACATTCTTAGAACAAGTCAAAACCCATAATGACTCACAGCAAACTAAATAGCCTAATAATGCATTCTTCTTCTGCGTTTGTATGTCATTAACTATTCACTCATTAAACCCTAATTTTGTGAGGTGATCTTTTTACTTTGATTCTCACAACTGTACTCTATTGTGTTAATAGAGAGAGAAGTACATCCGTCAAGTTCTGTGATTAGAGTTAAGTGCTGGAATCTGAAATGATATGAAATGTTGACACAAGGGTGTATGTTTATTTGATGCACTAAATTATTCACCAACACTAAATGTCATTTATTTTGGGTACGTAATGTAGCAAGATTTGAGTGATATAAAAATGTTACCTAATTTCCATGGTCTATTTCATCCACCTGCTATTTATGGCATTCAAACTAATTTTCTTGCAAGTAACTCAGTTCAGAGACTTTACAATTCATGAGACTGAAGTCCTCTGTAGACTTCACCAAATGGTATAAGGTCTGAAAAAGTTTTCTTCACAAACTAAAATGCTAAGTTTATCATTATCTGATTTTTCCTGAACAAGACAATTGCCCTGTAGATTAGGAAAAGTTTTACAATTCATCCAAAGGCTGATGACTGTTCAGTTTAATCATGGGAAGGAGATGACCTACTCAGTTCAAATCTGCTGGATCAAACTATCCGGTATTTTAGGAATTTAGGAACAGGAATAGGCCATTCAGCCCCTTGAGCTTATTCCACCATGCAGTGAGATCAATGAGTTTACATTTACAGAAGATGGCAGACCAGTACTGAATGGAAAAGATCTTTAAAAATCACTTCCATTATTTTAATACTCATGCAGCAAATACATTATGTTGCTAAAATGCAGCTGAATGAAAAATATTTTCCAGGCTATTCAACCATTCTTTCTCAATTAATGTCCTCCCAGCTTTTCAATGTTGCTGGTGTGCTGAAGCATTGACAGTAATAAAACATGGTAGGGAAAAGCTACAAAATTAGAACTAAAGGTAACTACCATGATGTAGTGGAAGTAGTTAGAGGTTAAAGAATAATCTGTTGACATTTGGACAATTTGTAAGCATAAGTACTTCATTGAATACAATTTCTATTTTATAATAACTATAGTTAAGATTTTTTTTAAATTGCAATGGAAAATCTGTTTTGAATTAGTTAAATTTTGTGTTAGTCTGACTTGATTAAATGCTAATATTTGTATCCTATTTCAAAAACACTGCTAATTGAAGACTCGTTTGTCTAATATTTAATGTGTTGCTATGGAAACAGTAACAGGACATCTCAGTCTCTTACAGATCACACCATATTGTCCATTTCAGTATTGGAAATAGATTTTAAATACGTTTTCAGAATGCAAGGTCATGTCTTTGAGCTGAAGCAGATTTATTCATTTGCATCTAACGAAGAATATGTGTATAAAACCATGAGAGACATATAGGTAATCAGGCAAAGCTTTTCAAATGAAAAAATATTGACAGTGGACACAGTAGATCAGAAACTATGACCAGAATCTTATAGAGGTCTGAGTGACATGCACTAGGTTGTGATATATGGTCGAATCAAATGAGAAGTCTAGTGAGGTTGATTTCGATGTCAGAGGCACGTAGTTACATCTTTGTGCTTTAAACAAGTGGTATGCTGAGTTTCTCGCTAGGGTAGTGGTCAGTTGCCAGTTAAGAGGTACTTTGACTTGGTAAACACCTTATCAATAGCCCTTAGCAATTCAGTGTAATATGCAGCTTCCCATCCGACCAAATTCACTAAAAAAAATTAGACATTGAGAAATTCCAGCACCGATATCATAGATATCATTCATCAGACGAATTCAGCTCATTGTTTGCTCTAAAAGGGCCTCCATGTAGGGCACTGGGTGCATTCGTGGGCATCTGCCACAAGCACATCCACAAGTATTGGCATTCAATGTGCCAGTCTCTAAAACCCCTCATGGATCCTCACCAATCCACTTATATTTATTGTCTGCACTTCAAAATTGCTCCAGCCCCCATTAGTGAAATGCTGCAGCAAGGACACTATACACCCAGCTCACAGAGTAGACCAGGCTCTTATTTTGGCTGTTGCTCGCTGTCAGAGCACTCACATACTCTGCATCTACCTGGATGCTCACAGCCCTTGTGAACGTCTCTCCCAATAATCTGAGCTACTAGTTTCATGGTCTTGCCTTGCCATTTAGACAAGACGTCAGGAAGTTATCATGAGTTGTCAAAGGCATCAATCTAGTCAAGGGGGTTAACGCAAGGCTAGCTGGCACAATATGTTAAACACAATCTCTGATACTCATTCACAGGCTTGAACTCAGACAGTCAGCCACTTGGGGCACTCAGAGTCAGGAACCTCTCCAAATACGGGCTGAGGAGCTGAATGCCCAACAACCCACTACTTGTCTTGATGTTACTACCCAACTGTAGACTGGTTTTGCCTGGAATGAGAAAGATGCAGGTACTACGGGTTAATATTGAGGTAGGGAAGCAAAGTTCCAAGTAAGCAAGTGGACAGCTCAGAGGTCATGGAGGATGAGTGGTATTAGAGATTGGGGTGGTTGGCAGTGAGTGAGGGAATATGTAGCGGGTATGTAGGGACAGGTAGAGCATGAGCTTTGGTGGGAGGTAGGTGCAATAGCAGAGATAAGCTGAAGTTGAGATGTCAGAGGAATGTGATGACATTTCAGTTCGTGGAGTGGAGCAGAGAAGGTCATTGACATTGTTCCAACAGATTTGGCTGTTCTCCTTCCTGACAGCCAAGATTGCAATGACCCAGGTGGCAAATTTGGCCAGGGTGTCATGGCCTCCACTGTGAGTCCTGGGGGTGGGGGCGCATGGAACAAAGATGGGGAGACAAAGTCTTGAGTCTGCACCAAGACTTCCAGAACCCTGCCCATAAACCAGGGTACTGATTTTCACCTATCTACCATTCCCAGAGCAAAACATCTGGAACCATGCAGGGTACCTCTGGACTGACTGTTGGCTGGATGTACAACAAGTTTTCAAAAATGGCACGTATGCAATAACTGCCAGTCTTTATGCAGATATCCAGTGAGTTTTGATGTGTTCCAAGAATGGCATGTTGTAAGATGGGACCAGTATCAGAAGTAAGGGAGGGCATAGGGGTGGGGTATGTGGATAATTAATCATGTTTGGTAAAATACACCAAGAAATCTTATTGGGCATCTTGGCGAGAATCCTCCAAAAACAGCTCAGTGGCTCAGTGGCTAGCATTACTACCTCACAGAACCAAGGGATTCCAGCCTTGAGTGAAGGTCTGTGTAGAGCTTGCATTTTTTTCCCGTGTCTGCATGGGTTTCCTTCAGATGGTCTGATACTGTCCACAGTCCAAAGGTGTGCAGGTTAGGTGGATTGACAAGGTGAAATTGCCGTAGTATCCAGGGATGTGCAGGCTAGGTGGGTTAGCCAAGAGAAATGCAGGGTTTTCAGTGTTGGGGTATAGCATGTGTCTGGGTGGGATGCTCTTTAGAGGGTCAGTGTGGACTTGATGGGCTGAATGGCTTGCTTCCACACTGTAGGGATTCTATGATTGTAACTTGGTGCCAACTTGCAATTAGCTAAAAGCTCAAAATCAGGCCTACAAGGCTGAATCCTAATCTATGGATGTAAAATTTGTTCTGAGTGAGTTAAATCCTGTTGTGAGTTCTCTTTAATCTGCTTTCAGGATAAAGTGTTGA
Organism: Chiloscyllium plagiosum; assembly: GCF_004010195.1. Classification (NCBI taxonomy): domain Eukaryota; kingdom Metazoa; phylum Chordata; class Chondrichthyes; order Orectolobiformes; family Hemiscylliidae; genus Chiloscyllium; species Chiloscyllium plagiosum. The sequence continues at coordinate 26,564,023 of NC_057735.1, forward strand.
AGTTATAGTCATACTTTCTCTCCTTTTCTGCCCTTGTTTAGTTATGTTTTTCTGTTCCTGAACTTTCTAAATTCTTTCTTTTCTTGTTTGGTTCTATATTATCCTTTCATTTCAACCAAAATGACTGCCGAATGCACTTTTTGGTGAATGGGTTACAGACAAAAATGATCCTGAAGCTCTCAATGGCACCTTTTCCAGCAAGTCTTCTCCTTCAGTCAATTTATGCATCACTCCCACCTCTTTGAGCTACTTGGCAGATAATCAATAGAGGTCAGACCTGACACTTAAGACTGGCGATCCAATTAAGGTGTCACATGGTGGCCTGACAGGCAATTTTTTTATATCAATGCAGTCATTTAACCTTGGAATGCCATTCTGTCATGATGGTTACAGCTAAGTGTTAGATGTAAATGTAGCATTTTAATAATTAAATGTCTTCAGGAAACCTTTGTGTGGCAGATTTCACTGGAACATGTAACTTATGTCAGGATTTTAGTTTATTACTATCTCCGGTGACCTTACTCACTGTCGTTCCTATGATTGTTGAAACAGGCTGCCTAAGGTCGGCATGCTATCACCAAAGAAAATAAGTCAGACTTCACTGTTACAGCATTACCCACTGATCTCAGTGTGAAGCAATGACAGTGTTAGCAACTCACAGATATTATATGTGGGTGTATGTTATAATTAGAAATAATAGCTAATCAACTATGGCATTGCCTACAGTGAATCAAAAAACAGGTTGGCATAGCAAGTATTTTATGAGGAAAAATTGAGGCTCAACATTGATGTACTGCAGTAGTATTCCGTGGGGAAGGGGCATTCGGCCTTGGAAGTGCAGAAAAACATTCTGAAGGCTTCAAAAATCCTTCAGATAAAAAGCGAGAGAAACGCATTTAGATAGGGCATCACATCTCCCTCATTCCTCCCCACCCCTCGTTTACATCTCTCCTTGAATGGCTCCTGCTGTCACTGCCTGACCAGAATCATTTCTCCAAGTGGTTTGTGAATGCTCCAGGTTAACCTTGGGCTGACTCATATCATTTCTGCCCTGTGCTCAGTTTATGATCAGGAGAAGTTTCTCCTCAATTAGTCAAATCTCAGTCAAGATGGAATGGTATTACAACTGCAAACAATTTTTATACCGCAGTCAGGCACTCTTGAATTCCTTCCAAAATCATTTAATTTACCTTTCCCTGTTGAGAAAATTTGTAACATTTATAATAAGAAGAAGGCATATTTACTGGATTACAAGTTATTATTGCAGTCTTTCTAACAAGTCCAAAATGCATGCAGTACTTCTTCATATCTGGCAAACTAATAGGTGTACAACCTACCTTGAATTTACCAAAGCTAGCTCGAGCATTTGTAATCAATTAAGGTTTTCAATCTCAATTCTAATCACAAGAAAGGTTTACAACTTTGCAGCCTTTGAAGTCAAAACCTTGGAAAGAAGAATATTCAAATACAGAAAATGAATGGCAACGATCTAATGATCTGCTTGACTCAATTAGTGAGCTACAAAAATAATTTCTGAAACATCTACTCAAAAGCTGAGAATTGGCTGCAGCCCTGTTAATGGTGGCCGATTGAAAAAATATGTCAGTATGCCCATGTTTAATTGTTCACTTTGCTCTGTTGTAAAGCCTCATTGCAAGACACCTTCAAACTCAATAGCACGTACACAGAACAAATCAAGTTGATAAAGAAGTTTGCAATTGCATATTAAATGATAGTACATTTTAGACTTCCAATCAACAATTCAACTCTGATCCTGTTGTGAATTTAGTAAGCCTAGCATTTCCAGTATTGGAAAATTAAGTGGATGCAAATTTCATGCATAATGGTATTAAAATATTTAGACTTCATTAATTATACCTAAAATTCCTGTGACCATATCATTTTCACCAATATAAGTCAATTTGGTTTTAAGCCATCATATATCAGGTATCTCAATGAAGAATGAGACAAACAAGGTTGTCAGTGAACCAATAATCTTCTGAATTTCCTTACAGTAATGCTGCATTTCAATTTTAGCAAATAACCAAAAGGTATCCAGGTAATCTTTTAAACAAATGGGCAACTGTTCAATCCACACTGCCTTCAATCCAAAAGCAAAATTACTCCAAGTTTGGTCATTGAATGTCAGTATACAAGCGATACTGTGTGTGTGTGTGCTTACTCAGAAACTGAGCACCAATCTGAAAAATGAACATCCTCCTGGAAAATTAAAACTCACACAACACCAGGTGATAGTCCAGTAGCATACTCCACAACCACCTGATGAAGGAGCAGCGCTCCGAAAGCTAGTGCTTCCAAATAAATCTGTTGGACTCTAACCTGGTGTTGTGTGAATTTTAACTTTGTACACCCCAGTCCAACAATCTCCACATCATCCTCTTGCAAGCTGTTCCTAAAGCACAACACTGTCCCCAATTGATTACATTCAACGGTGAAATCCAAGGTAATGTGGTTAATTTACAGTAGTTTGGGAGTATCTTCTCCAGGAAAGCAGACACAAATGATTAAATGCAACATTGTTTCCAATTTTATCAAGTCAGCCTTTGACTGAAGAACCAAGAAGTTGAGGACCAGCAAGTTAAAGCAGAGACTAACATTATGGGTTACCTTGCAGTAGTGATCACCATACTCCTGTCTGCTTTTGAGGCTTGGGGCTGATTATAAGCTGAGGGCAGATAACCCAGCATCACTTTTAGGTTGAGTAACTCTCTGCTAAGCCAGGTCGCTCTCATTTAATTTTTCAGTTCAATTGCCTTTATTCAGGCAAGAGTTCAGAGAGGAGTATATTTTGTTCACTGGTGGGATGTGGGCAACATTGACTGACCAATATTTAATGCCTGTCCCTCATTGCCTTTGAGAAGATGATGGTGAGATGACTTCTTGAACCATTGCAGTCTACATGCTATAAGTTGATCCACAGTGCCATTAGGGAGAGAGTGCCAGGAATTTGACCCAGCAACAGTGAAGGAATGGAGATATATTTCCAGGTCAGGATAATGAGCGGCTTGGAACTGGCTGTGTTCCCATGGTTCTGCCCTTGTCCTTCTAGATGGAGGGTATTGTGGATTTGGAAGTTGCTGTCTGTCAATCTTTGGCTGATTTGTGCAGTACATCTTAAAGATAGTACATACCATAGCCATTGAATGTCCATGTAGGGAGTGGATCTTTGTGGCTATGATGCTAATCAAACGGCTGCTTGTCCTGGATGGGGTCAAGTTTCTTGAGTGTCGTTGGAGCTGCACTCATGGAGGCAAGTAGAGAGTATTTGATCACACTCCAGACTTGTGCCTGATAGTTGGTGGACTGACTTTGGGGAGTTAGAAGATGAATCACTCAGCACAAGATTCCTAGCTTCTGACCTGCTCTTGTCATCAATATATTTCTATGAATTTTCCAATTCAGTTTCTGGGCAATGGTAACCTCCAGGATGTTGATAGTCTGGGATTTAGTAATGGTAATTCCATTGAGTGTCAAGGGATGATGGCTAGATTCTTTCTTGTTGGAGGCGGTCATCACCTGGCACATGTGATGCAAATGTTACTTGCCACTTGTCAGCCCAAAGCTGGGTATTGTCCAAGTCTTGTGCATTTGGACATGGATAGCTCCAGTATCTGAGGAGTCATGAGTGATGCTTAACATTTTACAGTTATCAGCAAACCTCCCTATGTCTGACCTTATGATGGGTCATTGATGAAGCAGCTGAACATGTTGGACCTAAGACACATAACCTGAAGTATCCTGGAGTCAAGGTGATTTGTCTGTAACAACATCCATCATTAATTTTCCTTTGTGCCAGATATGACACTAACAAGCAGAGATTTCTCACCCTGCTTTCCAATGATTCTAGCTTTGCCAGAGATTTTTGATGTCACACACAGTCCAATACAGCCTTGATGTCATGGGCTGTCACTCTCACCTCACCTCTGGAATTCAGCTCTTCTGTCAATGTTTTAACCAAAGCTGTAGGTGGTCTTGTCAGAGCCAGCCAATTGGAAGACATCTATTCTGTACAATGCCAATATTTGTGATCACTGCAGACAAGTGGCCCTGGAGAAGGAGGAACCATAGATGTCCCCAAACCCAGCTGAGTTTATGACGTCACGAGGCTGGGCTGGAAAACCACATCAAGGGAAATGCTGGGAGGGTATGTTGGACATGGCAGATGGAGAAGGATGGATGCAGGAAGACAAAACCATGTTGGGAACTTGTGATTAATACAAAAGGTCCGTAAAGGAGGCACTCCTTGTTTCATGGTCCAACAGCCCATAGTTCTTGCTCTGAATGGCAGGTTAACCTGCTTCAAGAGTGTGATGATGGAAAAGCACAGCAGGTCAGGCAGCATCCGAGGATCAGGAGAATCAACGTTTCAGGCATAAACCCATCATCAAGAAGGGTTTATGCCTGAAACGTCGATTCTCCTGATCCTCGAATGCTGCATAACCTGCAGTGCTTTTCCAGCACCACACTCTCGACTCTGATCTCCAGCATCTGTATGTAGTCCCCACTTTCTCCAGGTTAACCTGCTTCCTCGCCCAAACCAACGTGTCCTGTATTACAGCATTAATCACCAAAAAGCAACTCCACTGGGAGGCTCATGTCATTTGTATGCCTGATACTGAACTCTTGAGCCAAATGATCCAGTCAAAACTCACCTGACGCAGAACTGAGAAGGACAGTAGAAACTTAGAGATGTCCTCAAGACACCTTTGAAACATCAAACATCCTGATCGACACACAGTAGCCACTGGCATGTGACTGATTGAAATGGAGAAGGTTTCATCAAGATTGATTGAAAATATCAAAAGACCTCATCAGGAGCACATAGAGGTGAAACATTGGAGGGAGCATACAAAAGTCCAAATACCTCTCTTACCAGAGCTGTCAAGCAGCATCATCACACACATGGAGAATCTACAAATCATGCCCAAGATTTATCAGGCAGTTCAGAACCCATTGAACAAAAATTGGCAACAAGTTATCTTTGACATAAAGAAGCTGCATAAGAAGAGTAAGAAAGAAAGATGATGCCTGTGATTATTCTGCAAATTCTGTAAATTGACTTGACAGCAAAATTCCAGTGAAAACAAATCACAATTTCTTGTTCATAATGATGATAATGAATTTTCAAAACCTATGATACATCAACATAACTTAAAACCTGACATAGTGACTTTGCTAGATGTAATGGTTTTAATAAGTTGATGGTACTCATCACTTTCACAATCTCATTGCTTTGACAATTTGGATGTCAATTGTAATATTTCAGTTTCCTGTAGAATTGTCATGTGTAGTGAGGATTACACCACATTGAAAAGCATAAGGTGTCTATTATTATTCTATTTCCTGCACTGAAAGTTTAGTCAAAAAGAAAAATGAAGCGCATTTAAGGAAAAATGAAACCAGACAAGGCCCCTGAGGAATATAAAGGAAGCAGGAACGAATTTAGCAGGGCTATAGGGGCCATAGAGTCATAGAGTCACACAGCATGGAAACAGACCCTTTGGTCCAACTAGTCAGTGTCGAACATAATCCCAAATTAAACTAGCCTCACCTACCCACTCCTGGCTATTTCACTCCAAACCTTTCCTATTAATGTATCTATGCAAATGTTTCACCACTTCCTCAGGAAGTTCATTCGTATGCGATTCATCCTCTGTGTAAAATATTTTGCCTCTCATGTCTTTTTTAAATCTCCCTCCTCTCACCTTCGTAATGTATCTTTTAGTTCTTGAAATCCCCATCCTAGGGAGAAGACAACTTCCATGAACTCTATCTCTCCCTCGCATTATTTTATAAACTTCTATTAAATCGCCTATCAACCCCCTACACTCCAGTGAAAAAAATTCCCAGCCTATCCAGCCTTTCTTAAAAACTCGGCAACATCTTGGTAAAATTCTTCTAAACCCTCTCCAGCTTAATAATATCCTTCCTACAAATGGGTGACCAGAACTGGACAACAGTATTCCAGAAGAGCCCTCATCAATATCCTGTACAACCTCAACATGATTTCCAACTCCTATACTCAAAGAACTGTCCTTAGCAAGTAGGATTTAGTTGAATCCCAAGACATTTTATATGTAAGTTAGGAGCAATTGGGTAGATAGGAAAAGGGTAGGTCCACTCAAGGACAAAGGAGGGAATTTACATGGAGCCATAGGAAGTGGGTGAGATCCTTAATGAGTATTCATCAAAGAGAAGAACATGGATGACAGAAAGATTGGAGGGTTATGTTGATATTAAGAAAGGAGGAGGTGTTAGGTCTCTTGAAAAGCATTAAGGTAGATAAGTCCCTAGGGCCTGATGGGATCTATCCCAGGATACTGAGGGAGGTATGGGAGGAGATTGCTGGAGCCTTGACAGAAATCTTTGTATCCTATTTAGCCACAACAAAGCCCCAGAAGACTGGAGGATAGCCAATATTGTTCCTTTGTTTAAGAAAGGCAACAGGGTATATCCAGGAAATTATAGGCCAGTGAACCTTACATCAGTGTGGGAAATTATTAGAGAAGATTCTTAGAGACAGGATTTACTCAAATTTGAAAAGAAAAATGATTTATTCGGGAGAGTCAGCATAGTTTTGTGCAGGAGAGGTTTTGTCTCACAAATTTGACAAATGTGAGTTGAAGAATTTTGGGAGGTCAAATGCAAGAGTAAAATATATACAGTAAATGGCAGGACACCTAGGCATGGGAGATCTTGGATACAAGTCCATAGCTCCCTGAAAGTGGGAACAGAGGCGGATAAGGCGGAATTGAAAGTGTACTGAAAGCTTGCTTTCATCAGTCGGGGCATTGAGTATAAACATTGGCAAGTCATGTTGCAGCAGTATAAAACTTCATTTAAGCTACACTTGGTGCATTGTCTGCAGTTCTTGTTGCCACATTAGAGGAAAGATGCGAGGAGCATGAAGAGGGTGCAAAAGAGATGGATCAGCATGCTGCCTGGATTGAAGTGTATTAACTGTCATCGTCATCGTTGAGGCTATCCCTTGAGGTCAAGGATGATGGTCCTCGTTCCATTGATCTATTAATGGTTTCTCAGGTGCTTATGAGTCCAATCTTAGCTTTGCAAGTTCTTCCGCATTCAGGACAAGTAGTTCCAGATGGCAGATCCGACTTTGGTTGTCATTGCCTCTCTTCCTATTTTCTTCTCAGTCTTTACGCCTGTTGGTTTCTAAAGTTGCGGTTCCTTCTCGGATGATGGTTTGCCAGAATTTCCTTTCCTTGGCACTAGTTTCCCAATTGTTGATGTCGATGTTACATTTCTTCATGTCGGCTTTTAAAAGGTCTTTGAAACTCTTCTGTTGTCTGCCTCTTTTACATTTGACTTTGTTTAGCTGGGAGTAGAAGATTTGTTTAGGCAGACGTTTGTCTTTTAGCTGAACAACATGACTGCTCCATCTTAGTTGGTTCTTGATGACATAGGCTTCAACGCTTGTTGTTTTTGCTTCACTCAGCATAGTAACAATGGTTCTTCTATCTTCCCGGCTGATATTGAAGGTGTTTCGCAGGCATCATTGATGGAACTTTTCAGATGTTATCAGTCTGCTGTCCAAGATTCTAATGTATACAGGAGCATTCGGATCACCACTGCTTTGTGCACTAAGTCTGGATGTCACGATCCTGAAAGACTCTTGTTTGGAGATGTCCAAAAGCTGTTCCATTAAAGCGCATTTAAGACAAACTTGAATTGTTTCACTAGACAGAGGTTAGGGGTCAAGTTGATTAAAGTAAATAAAGTTATGAGAGGCATAGATAGGTTGGATAGCTGGAGTCTTTTTTACACGGTAGAAATGTCAAATACTAAGGGGGCATAGGTTTAAGGTGAGAGGAGGAAAGTTTAAAGGAGATGTGTGAGGCAAGTTTATTTTTACACAGAGTGGTCAGTGCCTGGAACGTGCTGCCAGGAGAGATGGTAGAAGCAGATTTGAGAACAACATGTAAGAGACATTTAGACAGACACATGGACAGACAGGGAATATAGACAGGGACTATGGATCATGTGCAGACTGATGGGATTAGTTTAGATTGTCACCGTGGTCAGAACAGACATGTTGGGCCAAAGGGCCTGTTCCTGTGCTGCACTGTTCTATGTTCTAATACTTCAATTGATTGCATACTTTGCCTGATGATATCATGATGCTGGCTGTTTGGGGATCTCCTTGTAGTCAGGTAACCCGTGACCTCTGGGATTTTTACAGAAATATTGGCATTTTTTTCCATGTGCATGGATAAAAACTCAAAATGTGGAAGCCAAGTTTAAAGTTAACCAGACTCTGCAATTTGCAAACTGTGGAGGTGGAACAGACTGAAACTTCCTTAGACAATCAACTTCCTGTCCAGACCAGACAGGCTTCGAACTGCCTGACCAACTGCTATGGCCACACTGTTTCAGACGAACCATTGCTGACACCTCCAGTGAACCTGCTTTGTTAGAAGAATGCTACACTGACTTGATTTCACCCAGGTCAGTAGGAGGCCAGAGACACAGCGCGACAGGAACAGCACATGGCAGATGAAGGTATAAATCCATGTTCTACAGCCTTCAAGTATGGAAAACAGTCATCTTATTGGGTCTTCACCTATCCCTGCCTGATGCTAATGTTGGACACACACCACAAGATCATTGAGAAGAAGATCAAAAGCACGATAAAATGGCTAACATGGAACCCCAGCACTCTCTGCTTCTTGCACCGTCTTCTACAGCGTCTCCAGAAAGCCCACCTCGGTGAGGCAATCTAAAAATCAGAAACAGCCCTTGATAAGAGGGGAAGCCCAAAATCAACAAATACAGATCCTGAAATATCAGCCAACCTTCAAAGACTGAGGAACAGCCTGTCTCAGTCTCACTGAATGGGCATTACCAGTTATTTCAGACAAACAGCCCCAGTACAGTGGTTAGGGACCTGTGCATAGGGAAGCACGTGTCAGAAGTAGACAGCTAGTTTGATTTGAGACTGTTTATTAAGAGATTTAAGGCTGTTTACTGAGGAGATTGATAGAGTTTGATAGAGTTTACTTCAAGTACAATAGTAGATTCTGATAAATATTGTTTTTTCTTGATAAAGTGTGCAATAAAGTTGTGTTGGACATTGTCCTGACTCTTGTGTCTTTTGTCTATCTCACCACATAATGCAGCCGAGTTAAAAAGGGTTACTGCAAACTGGTCAAGGTTAGTCAAGGTACATTTTCATTTTACAGTATCCTTTTACCGGGTCCAGACCAACTTATCATCAGGGAAGGTGAAATCCTCACCAAAGAAATTATTAGATTTTGTGGGGAAAAATGCAAAATGTCACCACTTCACCATCAATGACAAAGTCTTAAATGTTTAATTTTACAATAGGCATTCCTGGAGCTTCTAAAATTTAAATACCAAATATAAACCATAAATGAGAGATAGCACCTCCACAATGACTTTATATTGAAGTTTAATCAGCATATTCGTCAAAAGTCAACTACCAGATATACATGATATTGAGGGTTCAGATCAGAGTGGTGCTGGAAAAGCACAGCAGGTCAGGCAGCATCCGAGGAGCAGGAAAATCGACATTTCGGGCAAAAGCCCTTCATCAGGAAACGTCGATTTTCCTGCTCCTCAGATGCTGCCTGACCTGCTGTGCTTTTCCAGCACCATTCTAATCTAAACTCTGGTTTCCAGCAACTGCAGTCCTCACTTTTGCCATACATGATATTAACCCAATTCTTAGCATTCCCAATCTAATAATGAGTGATATAGCATAGAATAAATAATACTTTTTCTTCCATTCTATGATTCACAGCATTTTATGTAAAATTTGTAGTGTTTTGCATTATTTTGTGACGGCAACCTAATATACTGACTCTGTTAGGTAAGCTGAGGCTTTAGTGAAACTCATCGTTTTTTTGTTCAGCCTCATGATATTGGAACCCCAGATGACCTACACAGCCAATGAATACAATGAGTATCATTAGTTGCATCCAGCAATAATTCAAACTCTTTTCTATCTTCCAATTTTTTCAGTGCAAATTATTTCCTGGATATGAATGGTCATGCTACATATTCCCTCAGCCTCAAAGGTTAAAGTTAGGATTTAAATCTTTTCATTGGCTGTCTATCATTGCATCATATCAATTTATTTTTAAATGAAACACAATGGGCAGACACCTCCTCACCTCTAAACGATGTGGGCAAAGGTGACTGAGCTGGGTGAAGATGGCAAAATTGCAAAAAAAAAGTTTCTTTACTTCAAGAGAAAATAATCAACTTTCCATCCAAAATTTTAATTGTTAGTTTGACAATCTCACTGGCGAGCAATGAGGAGCCTATTTGCATGAATTGACAGATTATTATCCAGTTTTACCTTGTTAAATGCATTGTGTTATTTTTCCAGGCACTGGAGAGAAACTGGATAGTGCCAATTCCTGATATAAAAATCTCAGCAGTTACTTGATGGCTCTAGCTTCCTATTTGTGCCTCTGGGTTTCTATGTTGACAAGCATTTCCCCCTTCCCTGAGGATAAGCTCCATGAGCAGCAAATTCCTGCTCCCTCCATCAATATACGTCAGCATAGATCAAGCATCAGCCTCACTACATCAACAAATCACAGCTCCAAACCACTTATGATACAGTCCATGATGTCAATCCTGCATTCTGAAGATCACTGACTCCTTTCATTGTTACGATGTGACCTTTCTACATTTTGGAATTTAACTTGTTTTTTAGATTTAAGCTATAGAACCAAAATAAATTGGACAAAGTTGTATTGTGTATCTGAAACATCCTCATTTTTATTTCCTCTACATGAATGCAGTATAGCATCAATTTAACAGACACTAATTTTAACAGACTTTTCATTTGAAACCCAATTTGCACCTACTTTGCTCTAATGGATCCATTTTAAATAAAATACAATCTGTACATGTTTAATTATTCAACACTCTCTGCAATGAAATGTGTTGAGTGAGGTCTTGCCTTCTCCATTTTCAGTATGTAATTGTAAATGATTAGCTAAAGTTTTTAGAGCATAAATTCCTTAGCAGCTCAGTGAAGCAATTTTTCCAGTTATAAATAGAATTGAGGGAAATGCATAGTGAATTATATTTGACCCTGATTTGTGTGTTATCTGTGATGTCATGAAGTCCATCTTCTTCCAATTCTGTCACATCACCTGACTCTTTACCTGCCTCATCCCAACTCTGATCAAAACCTTCATCTATGTCTTTGCCTTCTAACCCTGATGGTTTCAATGTGTGATGATACTGTGCCTTTAGGAGATGTTCTGTTCTGATTCTCTCACAGAGGGGTGTTGTCACAGTGGTACTGAAATGCCTCCTTAAACATGCAGTTGGGAACAGCTTTGACTTCTCCATGAGTATTTACAAAAGAATCCTGAGTGGGTCAGGTCAGGCTCACACAGACACAAAAGGATTTTGTTTTTTGCTTTCACTGGTGGCTTTTGCTGACTGCAGGAACTGAAAGCTTGAGTTTTGTGCTGCTGGACTGAAGTCTCAGACAGCGATGCTTCCTCTTCAAAATCAAAAGGGGCAGATTGTTTCTTTTGGTGTTACTTTCTCCTGAACTGGACACAGACTGGATGTGAGAATAATAGCTGAATTGCTGAAGTGCCTTTGCAAAGAGTTACGGAGGTGAACCCCTCCATTAATTAAACCAAACACCCAGAAAAGCTCACATCACCTCATAGTTTGTTAAAATATGAATGACAGAGAACTCTCAAATTACACTATTTAAAGTAAATAACATTAATTTATTTTCAAACTCTAAAAGTGAACATTAAACAAAAACTATTCACAAATCTAAGCCCCCCTTTTTCTTAACTGCTTACAATCTGCCTTCAACTATATAACAATATACTGTTTCAATAGGACACTTTTTAAAATTTCATCAATTTAGTTTCAAAACTATTCAATCGCTGTCCTCTTCTGTGTCTTCACTCTTCTGGCTGATGATCTCCCTGGGTCACCTTCTTTCTTTTTACTGTGAGTATGTTTCACATGAAAAGGCATCTTTGATAGAGAGTGTTCTCTAATTACTTGGAGAGCAAATGTTAGTTGGGTAATTATCTTTTCAGGATTTTCTTTCTTTACAGCTCTTTCACCCCCTTGAATGATCAGTGGATGTATTCACCCCAGACCTCTGACTGACTTCAATAAGCAGCTCATAGACATATGACCAGATGCTTGACCCCTTGCACGTCCCCGACCGATGATAATGATTCCTTTGACTGCTGGTGGTGGTCTTTCAGGACTGACTGTTTCCCACTTACTGCACCCTGACTGGGAGCAGCAGTAATGAGAGTTTTGGGTTTTGGCTGAAGCACCAATGAGTTAACCAATACATCAAGACAAGGCAAGGGATTGATGTTGCGAGCATTCAGGTAGGAGTTAGGTTGAAAATCGAAGACAGCGAATGCTAACAGAACAAGAAAGGGCCTATGGAGAGACCTATGCTTAATTTGTCTGTGCATGTTTCAACCTTCAAAGTGCTGAAAAATCTTTTGACTGAGTAACAGGTGTTAAGTAACACTCTCAAGGAAAGGAGTATAAAGTAATGAAATCATCTTAGAACACAAAATTTTTAATCCCAGAATGGAATACTAGGATACACAGTCAGTGGAAAAGAAGTTTTTGATGTTTATTAAAAGGAAATTGAAGCTGCATCAGGGACAGGAAGGAAGCTCAGTCAGAAACACAATAATATTTAAGAGTTATCTATAGTTCCAGCAGATGACTTGAAATTTTAATTACTTCAAACTCAAAGTAATGAAAAACAGAGTCTCTCCCTCTCAGACATGAGATAGACTGTTTTGTTTTTCTCTAGAGATACAGCACTAGACGTTCTTAGCATTGCAACAAGGTTTGTAAAGCTGTATCAGAGTGTACTGATCCCAAAACAATGCTGTGGTTTCTGTTCAATCCATACAGAGTAATTGTGCTATTTCACTGTGAGTCTGTGATATAGAGGATTTGAGTTGCTTGATTTCTTGTTTATCTTCCTCTCTGTTATTAATACATTCTTGTTTTGTTTTATCGTTAAAACAAAAATTACAAGATTGTATGTCTGTATTTTGGTAAAAGATCATTTTGGTAACAAAATTTTAAAAATTACGATCTATCCAGCCAGGTTCTTGTCAGGGATTTTATTAACATTCACTGAACATATATCCATAACAATTAGCATGATTAGATCATAATAATTTATTTTTTCTTTTTCTTGAGGAGATGTTAATCAGTATCAGTGCCTACATTATGCTATTGTTGCTAATATAATCCTGTCATAAATCTGCAGAATTTGGGGAATTGGAGGATATAAACTGAGGTAGTTTTAATTGTAGGTCTTTGCAAAGATGTACAAAAACATCTGCTTAGGGAAGTCTTGTGGGACGAGGCGGCTAGAGCATCAGACAAGTGCTTTGGCATCACAGTTAAAAAAAAGTTGCCCTGCCACCTTTTTTCTAACTTTGGTCCTGTTTTAGTGACAACCACTATTCAGGCTGTGTGTTGATACTGTTCTCTACTCACCAGGCCCGATGTTTTCTCCTGTATCAACACTTCTGTCTAACCAATCCCTGTTCCAATGCTGTCTGTTTCCAGAATGTCCCCTGTATTTTCCATACTGATCCATTTAATTTTTCTTTACCCGAGGTTACTCCTGCTTTGGTGGCTATCCCCCCACCAGCCTACCTCCATATCTTCTCCACATCGTATTATAATTTCAATTAAAGATAGCGCCTTTGTTAGCAGAGCCACTGTTGTAGAGTCTCCATTGTACCTGTCCACATGGAAGCCTGTTCCTGCACCTGAAGCCAGCCAGGAAATCTGAAGAACTGCCTTGGTCACAGGCTTTTGATCTCCCATCTGGGGTTCATATCCAAGCAACTATACTGCCTGGATGTTAAAACTAGTAAAATATTGAAACATGCTGGTCCAACCAGTCTTTTATATTTCAAAATGGAGATCCAGTATAACCAAAATGCTCACTTACAACTATTAGTGGGGGATTTTTAAACTGGCATCTCTCTCTGGGCTGCTGTCAGATAACTCTGGGAGCTGAAAGGCTGATGGAAAAGCTCTGACACTTTACTTGATTCGGGATTTAATGGGATCAATTGGCAATCTGCCATTTGCAGTTGGAAAGCCCTAACATTCCCCTTCCTGCTCCCAGGAAAATAGTTCAGCCAGGTGCAATGGTGCCATCAAACAGGGACACTAGCCAACAGCACGATTATGCACACCAGCCATTGTGCTTTCTCCCCATCAGGGGCAAAATTCCTCCTCAAAAACATTACTATCATCATTTGCAAGAGCTGAGCTGCTGACATTTTGATGCACAGTCAATGACAATCACAGTGCTGCTTAATTCTATGAGAATGACATCACATGGCAGACACATGTCTTCATCAATTACTTTAACATGTTCAAGGCTCGATTTCCAGCACACTACCCCAGTGACAGGTGATACATTTTGGGGGCTTATCCAGGGATGATTTGAAACCGAGGCAATAAGGATTGGATGTGATATTAGTATATAACACAGTCACAGAGTCACAGAGATGTACAGCACGGAAACAGACCCTTCGGTCCAACTTGTCCATGCCCTCCAGATAGCCTAAATTCATCTAGTCCCACTTGCCAGCATTTGGCCCATATCCCTCTTCACCCTTCCAAATAAAGAAAAATGCTAGATTCTGTACTGCATTTAATTAATGGCACTGAAAATGGCGAATGATTTCCTGAGAGGTTGGTGGAGACAGGTAGAGTCATAGAGTCATACTGTCATACAGCATGGAAACAGACCCATGCATCCTACCAGTCCATGCCGACCATGTTCCTGAACTAAACTAGTCCCAGCTGCCTATGTTTGGCCCATATCCCTCCAAACTTTTCTTATTCATGAACTTATCCAAATGTCTTTTAAACATTGGAACCTGTATTCACTGCTTACTCTGGCTGTTCATTCCACGCATGAACCACTGTATATAAAACAGTTGCCCCTCATGTTCTTTTAAATCTTTCTCCTCTCACCTTAAAAATAGACCCCCTAGATTTGAACTCACCACTCTAGAGGGAAGACCCTTGCTATTCACCTTATCTATGCCCCTCATGATTTTTAAAGCTCTCTAAAATCATCCTTCATCCTGTTGTACTCCAGCCTAACAAAGTCCCAGCCTGTCAAAACAAGAAAGAACAAGAACAAAGAAAATTATAGCTCAGGAACAGCGCCTTCAGCCCTCCAAACCTGTGCCAATCCAGATCCTGTACCTAAACCTTTTGCCTATTTTTTAAGGGTCTGTATCCCTCTGCTCCCTGCCCATTCATGTATCTGTCTCGATACATCTTAAATGACACTATTGTGCCCACCTCCACTGTTAATGCATTCCAGGCACCCATCACCTTCTACGTAAAGAACTTTCCATGCATATCTCCCTTAAACTTTTCCCTCTCACTTTGAACTCGTGATCCCTAGTAATTGAGTCCCCAACTCTGGGAAAAAGTTTCTTGCTATCTACCCTGTCTATACCTCTCATGATTTTGTAGACCTCAATCAGGTCCTATCCAATGTCCATCTTTCTAATGAAAATGATCCTAATCTACTTAACCTCTCTTCATAAGTAGCACCCTTTATACCAGGCAACATCCTAGTGAACTGCCTCTGCACCCTCTCCAAAGCAACGTAATATGGTAATGTGACAACTAGAACTGTACGCACTATTCCAAATATGGCTGAACCAAAGTTTTATATAACTGTAACATGACCTGCCAACTCTTGTACTCAGTACTCCGTCCGATGAAGGAAAGCATGCCGTATGTCTTCTTGACCACTCTATTGACCTGTGTTGCCACCTTCAGGGTACAGTGGATCTGAACACCCAGATCTCTCTGTGCATCAATTTTCCCCCGGACTTTTCCATTTAGCGTATAGTTCGCACTTGAATTGGATTTTCCTCACATTTGCCCGGATTGAACTCTATCTGCTATTTTTCCGCCCAACTCTCCAATCTATCTATATTCTGCTGTAGTCTCTGACAGTCCCCTTCATGATCTATTACTCCACCAATGTGAGTGTCATTTGTGAACTTGCAAATCAGACCACCTATACTTTCCTCCAGGTCATTTATGAATATCACAAACTGTAACACTCTATTCTTGGCAACATCCCAGCAAATCTTTTCTGAACCATCTCCCATTTAACTTGCTATAACTGGGTGACCAGAACGACACACAGTATTCCAAAAGAGACCTCACCAATGTCTTGTACAACCTCAACATGATGTCACTGTCAAGCTGGAAAAGCATTACAGGTCAGGTAGCATCCAAGGAGCAAGATAATCGATGTTTCGGGCAAGAGCCCTTCATCAAGAATGAGGCTTGTGAGCCGAGGGGGTAGAGAAATAAATGAGAGAGGTTGTGGGGCTGGTATCTGGGAGTGTGATAAGTAGATGGAGGTGGGAGTAATAGTGATAGGTCGGAGAGAAGGGTAGAGTGGATAGGTGGGAAGGAAGGTGGGCAGGTAGGACAGGTCATGAGGGCACTGCCAATGTGGAAGGTTAGAACTAGGATAAGGTGGCGCAGGGGAAATAAGTTCTATAGTTCCCTGGCTTGTCCTTACCACCCTTCTTAAACAGTGACACCACGTTAGCCAATCTCCAGTCTTCTGGCACCTCACCTGTGACTATCGATGATACAAATATCTCAGCAAGAGGCCCAGCAATCACTTCCCTCACTTCCTACTGAGTTCTTGAGTACACTAGGGATTTATGTGCTTTAATGTGTTTCAAGATATCCAGCACTTCCTCCTCTGTAATATGGACATTTTACAAGATATCACCATCTATTTCCCCACATTCTATATCTTCCATGTCCTTTTCCACAGTAAACACTGATGCAAAATACTCGTTTAGTATCTCCCCCATCTCCTGCGGCTCCACACAAAGGCCACATTGCTTGATCTTCAAGGGGCCCTATTCTCTCCCTCGTTACCTTTTTGTCCTTAATTTATTTGTAAAATCCCTTGGGATTCTCCTTAACTCAAATACAGTTAAAGAATCCTGAGCATGAGGAGAAAGTAAAGAACCTAGATATGATTAAAAAATATTAAGAAAGGGCAAAAATAATGGAAAGGGAGATGGAAATTTAAAAGAATGGAAATGAGTTGACTAGAAATAGAATGACAAGGGTTGCACAGTGGCTCAGTGGTTAGCACTGCTGCCAGGGACCCAGGTTTAATTTCACCTCGGGTGACTGTCTGTGTGGAGTTTGCACGTTCTCCCTGCATCTGTGTCGGTTTCCTACCACAGTCCAAAGATGTGCAGGTTAGTGAATTGGCCATACTAAATTGTCCATAGTGTTCAGGGTTGTGTAGATTAGATGCACTAGTCAGGGATAAATATAGGGTAGGAGAATGGATCTGGGAGGGTTACTTTTCAGAGGGTTGGTGTGGATTTGTTGGGCAGGAGGGTCTGTTTCCACACTGTAGGGATTCTATGATGATTCTAAAGAGCAAAAGGGTGAGAGAATACTCATATAAGCTTAAAATGATGCAGTTCATACAGGAGACATCAGGTGTTGTTACAGGCTTTGATAGGTAGAATCTGAGTTCTAATTTTAAACTCCGCAAGGAAATATTTAAATTCGTATGAGCACTACCAAAATTTTGAGAAAAGCATATGGAGGAATTTTTCATTTCATTTGAGAAAATAACAAGACAAATGAACTGTACAAAAGAGCACTGTATACAGCTGCATATTGGTATTGGCTGCACATGAGTTAGTGCCTGAGGCACGTGGGCAAAAATTCTGGAAATCAAAAGGAAACAACCAGGGATAACCGACACTGAATTTGAAAGGGTTAAGCAAAGTAAAGTAATTTTGACAGATGGATACAAGCATTAAAACCTGAAACCATATATGAAGCTTTTAATCAGGGTATTTAAGAAATTACCTGTGGACAAAGTTGATTTGCTCTTGGGGATTGGTTTAACAAGAGTGAAAATTATAGCTTCACCCTAGAATCAAAGGCTAAAGAGATGGAAGAACTTGTTCTGGTATTTTCCTCATCATATGTAGTGACCACAGCAATGACTAAACACAGTCCACTACCAGAATTCACAATAATTCCACAAACCAATATTAGCTGAAACTCGATTTAAGAATAAGGAATATTCAAAAGAAATATTTGGCATACCTTCATTGATTAAGGCTCAGGAAACAGATCTGGAGTTAAATAAGTTAGCACAGACAATTCTTACTAAGGCTGAAGGAGCTCAGGAGTGGTATTGTGTTAAAAATGGAGTGCTGATGGAGACATCCTCACATGCCTGAGGATGAAGAATGGAAGTTCAATGGCAAAACAAGTAGGAATACTTGCGCGGAAAAACATGCATTTTCCGGACTAATGAATTCATAAAGCCAAAGTGCTGTTTTGTAAAACATGTCAAACAAGACAGATAGTTGGAAAACCTCAACATAAAATCAAACCACCATCTTTAATATCCATACCAGTTTGTAAAGAAACATTCAGTTGGTAAATTGTATAGAACCACTACCAAAAATGAAAGAAGACCATCAGTATATCGCTACAATTATTAAATATGATGGCTCGATTCCCAGAAGCTTTCCTTTAAGGACAATTAGAGCTAAAAAGGAACAATTAATGCTTTTTTTTTATTTGTTAAGGACTATCAATTTAGATAAAGTCAGAACCTTATTAGGTTATATGCCTAAAATTTTTCAGGAGATCATTTGCGGTTTAGATATACCAATTTCCTGAACAATCACTAACAGAGAGCGTTGGAGAAATACCATCAGAATCTCAAAACTGTGATTAAGGCACATTTTCATAAATATCCACAGGATCAGGCCAAAAGATTAGCTTTCTTACTATTTGCTACCAGAGATACCACAAATAAATATTCAGGGTTTAATCTATTTGAGTTGATTCATGGTCATGAGACTGGAGGTCTATTCAAATTGATTTGGGAGAAATTCTTAAAATAAAAGGTTAATCTCAATGTTTGGTTATGTGCACATGTTTCTAGTAAGACTCACAGGAGCATGTCAGACGCACAAGAGCATTTGAAAGTTTCACAAGTAAAAAGTGAAAAGACAGGCAGATAAAAATTCAGTAAGTAGAATGTTTCAGGTGGGGGATGAAGTATTGGTATTATTCATTTTGCAAGTCATATCTTTGAAAGCAAAATTCAATTGTCCAGGGTTCGTGAAGTGACTTATCTAATAAACATTATCTCTTCCTAAGATCAGGAGTATTTATGTTAAACAAACATGTTGAAAAAGGTGTCATCATAAATAACAGGATAAGGAGAACAAGTGTGGCAGGTAATAACAGAAATGGAAAATAACAGACAACAAGAGCGAGCCAGAGGGTAAAGGTAGACAGCTCTTAAAGTGAACTTCCTACAATTGAATTAGCTAATTTAGAAATACTGGGGCAGTTTAGCACTGTGTTCTCGTTTTGAAGGAAGGACAATAGGAGGATCTTGTGAGACTATTTAGGAAACTAATCCTCAGAGATACATCTAAATGCATTAACTAGCACGATGTAAATGTTGCAGAATCAGTGCTGATAAAAACAGCAAAGTCATTGGTTGAATTCTGAAAAACAAGCTCAGTTAAAACCAGATTCAAATTCATTCTGGAAAATCATTTGACTGCACCCAGTCAAAACAGCTGTAGTTCATCAGTAGTGTTATTTCCAAAACTGGATGGGTCAACTGTATTTTGTATAAATGTGTAGCTCCCGCCCTCCTACATGGCTTTGAGATGTGCAGCAGATACCTCAAGATGCTGAAGCCATACCACCAACGCTGCCCATGCAAGATCTTGCAAATCTACTGGGAAGAAAGACACACCAACACCAGCATTCTCAACCAGGCTAACATTGAGGCATTGAAACCACCCCCCTTGATCAGCTATGATGGGCTGGGCATGTCGTCTGCATGGCTACCACAAGACTCCCCGAGCAGGTGCTCTATCCCTAGCTCCAAAATAGCAGGCGAGCCCCAGGTCAACAGAGGAAGTGCTTCAGTGATCCTGCAAGGCCTCACTGGTGAAGTGCGGCATTCACACAGATTCCTGGGAGTCACTGGCCCAAGACTGTCCAAAGTGGAGGAGGAGCATCCAGGAAGGTGTTGAGCACCTCGAGACTTAACTGTTGGGAAAAAGCAGAGGCTGGGAGGAAACAACGAAAGGAGCATGCTGCCACACCAACACCCGACCCACTGCTTCCTGTGACCACTGTCTGCCCCAAGTGTACCAGAGCCTGAGGTAGCCATATCAGTCTGTACAGCCCCCTGTGGACTCCCCCTGAGATTGGAAGAGGGAGGGACTGCCAATTTGACGATGATTTATGAAATGTTGAAAGGTTTGAAGTTCTCATGGATAAACAGCTGTGAAGGTTGAATCATCCCTTTGTCCCCCTTTCATCAATGCTCATTCAATTCCCCCATTTACTGTGACTGGAAGTACTGCAATGGCCTAGTGGCATTAATGCTGGATTGTTAATGCAGAGACACGCATAATGTTCTGGAAACCCGGGTTCGAATCTCACCATGGCAGATGGTCAAATTTGAATTCAGTAAAAAAAAGTCTGGAATTAAGAGTCTCATGATGACAATGTAATCCATTGTCGATTGATAGGAAAACCCCATGTGGTTCTCTAATGTCTCTTAGCGAAGGAAACCCCCATCCTCACCTGGTCTGGCTACATGTGACTCCAGACCCAAAGTGATATGTCTGACTCTTAATTGCCCTCTAGGCAATAAATCCTGCCTAGCCAGTGTGGCCCTCATTCCATGTATGAATAAAAGAAAAGAAAACTTGCGGTTGCCAGGATAGCCTGGGATTCTCAATACCAACACTATGTATTTCCCTGGTCAAGAGCCAGTCTGCAGCTAGACAGCACTGTAGGTGACATTTGCCTTGGACATAGCAGATAAGAGGGAAACTGATGCCCCACTTCGCATGATATGACAGGGGCCAGGAGGTCTTGCTGGATGAAATGGTGCTGACTGGCAGAGGCCACAACACCAGATCCTGCCAGCCCGATCTGAAGTTGGCACCAAAACCAGTGTGATCTCAGCCATCTAAAGGAATATCAAGCAATGCAAGAAGATCAATCACCTTCTCCACTCCCCCAGCATAAGTGACATCATCTTTTCTCTGTTATCTTATGCTCACTCCATCTCTGCAACTGTACTCCCCTCACTCCAAGGTTTATAATCTCATGATTACATGCAACATCTTCTCTGACTGGTTTTCATCCACCCACTTCTCCCATGCCGCTAACCCTGCATGGTCTCTCCAACTCCCATTCACCTTACACCCATCTACACCAAGTCTAAGAGCTGTGCCCTCCACTTTCATCCCACTCAATCCTTCCCTTTCTCTCATTCCAGATCTCAATTTGGCAGGGGTCAGCCTGACATTTAGCTCTTCACCCACTCCGAGGAGGAACTCCTGTCCTGGACTGCCCTGAGCAGTGAATAACCATGCCCAACCTCCTGAACAGACAGACATTGCCTTGAACAGACAGTCTGCCCTACTAACATACAGGCAAATGTGAGCACTGCAGATGCTGGAAACCAGAGTCTAGATTAGAGTGGTGCTGGAAACGCACAGCAGGTCAGGCAGCATCCGAGAAGCAGGAAAATCGACGTTTCGGGCAAAAGCCCTTCATCAGTGGCAACATACATATAAGGATAACAGTTCCCACCTGAAGTTAATTTAGTTACAGTTCCCGTTTTTCTACTGTTGCTGTGCAGGCTGTACATATTTTGTTCTCCTTATTGTCACAACCTCAGGTAAAGACAATTAGTTAAGATTGGCTAAGTAGTCACAGATTTCCAGAGTTCCTGAAATGTGTGTCAGCACCATTTTATTTAATGATGTGTTAACATGGTTACTTATTTTCTCCTTTTCATTTTTACTCTTCTCATCTATCTGTGATTCACGACAAGCCTTTAACAATTCAATGTGATAGTTAACTTTTTTACATAATTTCATAAAGGGACACTGAGAAGATTTGAAGACTTACTCCTGGGAAGCATACAAAACTGGGCAAATAATAGCAAGGGTAATTATTACACATGAAGAATGCAATGATTCTTGTGTAGTGGCTAATCCTGTTCCTTTCCACCCTTCTTCAAGTGTGCCTATTCGGTTTTCTCCTGAAAGCAAAAGCAAAATACAATTGTGGGACAATTTTGCAAGACTAAACTTTTAAATGGAGTTACAAATGAATTTGTGAATTCCATCCCCAGGGTCAGGATGCCACAGTGACTTTCTAAATAATAAAAAAAGGGTGAAGTGAAGCAAAATCAATGTTTGCAAGACCTTGCAAAGTCACAGCCCTATGCCTTGAGGAATGATTTCCTCATAATTGCTGTCCGCATTCTGGGAAATTACAAATCATGAGGAGTAACTAGACTGATTTGTTTTATTGATAGGAAAAACAGGGAAATGCAATAAACGATAAATCTCTCAACCTTATTCCCAACCTTGTTTCTCCCACTAAAAATATACATGATCTTACAAAGGGTTTTGCAAGTTGTGAAAATACGAAGAACAAAATCTGTAAAACCTAGACAGCAAGAGGTCAAAGAATTTGAATGTTGAGGTGTCAGCAGTGGACTGGGGCGGACAGAAGTTAAAAATCATACAACACCAGGTTATAGTCCAACAGGTTTATTTGAAAGTACAAAGAGTCTGAAGTATCAGCTGGATAGATATAATTCTTCCTCCAGTGGATGCCTTCATTCCTGTACTTAGTGAAAGCTTAAGACAATTACAGGCGGACAGGAAGGTGGAGACAAAATAAAGAAATTGTTGCACAGATTTTGATGCTCTTAAAAATAACCAACTCTGACAGGAGTAAATGTGACATTATTTGACTGTGTCACATACAATCAATCGGAAATTAATGATACTAACTGACCCTGTCTCTAATGTCATGAGAATGGCACTTAGAATTATTCACTTCTTATAAATTATTGTCAGTGAATCAACAGATTCTAATCAATCTCTATGGACTTGGTAATGTAATAATAGACAGATAGCTTTATGTTTTCAAATTAATGAACATTTTATGTATGTGAGTCCCTCAAAAGTATTCAGAAAAGAAAAGTCAAAAGCACTGGTTGTAATGAGTATCAGAGCATCACAGAACTTTATTAGATCATGAATTGTCTTTGTCAGGGAACACTGTAACTCTCGGGTCACAGGTTTAACCTTGTCAGATTAAGGTCCTTGTATTATCATTGGGTGAACTAAATTCTTAAAGATTTATAGATGATTCCCAACCTTCATTTGATGCAAATAGTAATTCTTCTGAGAGTTCTTCAGCGAGTTATGCACCATGTCACACTTTGCAGGTGTCCTTTTAACCATTTACAGTTCTGCGTACACCAAAATGAAGACTTATAATTTAGAAAGTCACTGTGGCATCCTGACCCTGGGGGTGGAATTCACAAATTCCTTTGTAGCTCCATTTAAAAGCTTAGTCTTGCAAAATTATCCCATAATTTTATGATGACTGTTGATGAAATCTTAGGGGTCTGAAAGAAGGGGACCACAGTGAGATATGCGATGTAGCAGAATCTGGCAATCAAGATCATCTCACATCATCTCTTCAAGCTTTTCACAAGCGGTGTATCTAGATTTTCACTAGGCAGCGGCAAGATGCCAATTGACAGTCATTATTTTTTGTTCGATACCTCACTAACACCACAATGTGCCTCACTTCTAAACCAAACTTTCACACACGCTTTATCAATGTACATCAGCTGCCAGCATCTACCAAACTATCTTTTTTCCTATTCACTTATGGGACATGGGCATCACTGGTTGGGCAGTATTTATTGACCATCCCTAGTTGCCTTTGAGAAGATAATGGTGAGCTGCTTTGCTGAACCACTGCTGCCCATGTCCAGTAGGTCAACCCACAAAGGAGAGGGTGTTTCAGTATTTTGACCCAGTGACAGTGAAGGAACAGCAATACATTTCCAAGTCAAGATAGTGATAGGGAATCGTTTTGGAGTAATTTGCAGATGACATTCTCATGTATCTGCTGCCTTATCCTTCTAGATGGTAATAGTCATGGATTTGGAAAGTGCTGTCTAAGGATCTTCGGAGAACATCTACAATGCATCTTGTAGATAGTACACAATGCTGAGTGTCGGTGTGGAGGGAGTGTTTGTGGTGCCAGTCAAGCAGGCTGCTTTCTCCTGAATGGTGTCAAGCTTTTTGAATGTTGCTGGAACAGCAATCACAGTATTCTATTACATTCCTGACTAGTGCCTTGCAGACGATAAACAGGCTGTGGGGAGCCAGGTGAAGAGTTACTCACTGCAGTATTCCGAGCCTCTGGCCTGCTCTTGTCACCACTGTATTTATATGGCAAGTCCAGTTCAGTTTCTGGTGAACTATACCCCAGGATGTTGATTGTGGTGGATTCAATGATGTTAACACTGTTGAATGTGAAGGGGCAATGATTGGATTACCTCTTATTGGTGATGGTCATTGCCTGGCATTTGTATGGTGTGAATGTTACTTGCCACTTGTCAGCCCAAGACTGGATATTGTCCTGATCTTGTTCCATTTGGACACGGACTACTTCAGTGTCTGAGGCATCATGAATGGCGCTGAACATTATACATTGTTGACAAACATTATAACAGAGGAAAGATCATTGATGAAGTAGCTGTGAATTATTGGACCAAGGACACAGTCCTGGAAAACTCCTATAGATATGTCCTGGAGCTGACGTGATTGATGTTCAACAACCCTAATCATTTTCCTATGTATGACTTCAATCAGTGGAGAGTTTGTCCCATGATTCCCATTGATTTCAGTTTTGCTAGGGCTCCCTCATGTTACACTTGGTAAATTGCAGACGATGTCAAGGGCTGTCACTCTCACCTCACCCCATCTCTGGTAGTCAGCTGTTTTGTCCATGCTAGAACCAAGGCTATAATGTAGTCAGGAGCTGAATGGCCCTGGCTTAACCCAAACTGGGCATCACCAAGCAAGTTATTGCTGAGAGGGTGGTGCTTGATAGCACTTTTAAAGTCTGAGAGTCATAGAGATGTACAGCACGGAAATAGACCCTTCAATCCAACCCATCCATGCTGACCAGATATCCCAATCTAATCTAGTCCCATTGCCAGCACTTGGCCCATATCCCTCAAATCCCTTCCTAGTCTTATACCCATCCAGATGCCTTTTAAATGTTGCAATTGTACCAGGCTCTACCACTTCCTCTGGCAGCTTATTCCATACACGTAACACCCTCTGCGTGAAAAAGTTGCCCCTTAGGTCACTTTTATATCTTTCCCCTCTCACCCTAAACCTTTGCCCTCTAGTTCTAGACTCCCCTACCCCAGTGAAAAGACTGTCTATTTACCCTACCCATGCCCGCCTTGACTTTATAAACCTCTATATGGTCACCCTTCATTTCACAACATCCTCCTAATAGAAAGGAGACCAGAATTGCATGCAATGTTCAAACGTAGACTAACCAACATTCTGTATAGCCGTAACATGACCTTTCAACTCCTTTACTCAATACTCTGAACAATAAAGGAAAGCATACCAAATACCTTCTTCACTATCCTATCTACCTACGACTCTACTTTCAAGGAGCTATGAACCTGCACTCCAAAGTCTCTTTGCTCAGAAATACTCCACAGGACCTTACAATTCAGTGTATAGGTCCTGCTCTGATTTGCTTTTCCAAAATGCTGCACCTCGCATTTATCTAAATTAAACTCCATCTGCCACTTTACAGCCCATTGGCCCATTTGATCGAAATCTCATTGTAATCTGAGGTAACCTTCTTCGCTGTCCACTACACCTCCAATTTTGGTGTCATCTACAAACTATTGATGACACCTGGTATCACTTTAATAATGACTGAGAGTAAATTGATGAGGCAGTAATTGATTGGGTTGGGGTCCTGCTTTTTCTGCATGGGACATTCCTGGGCAATTTTCCACATTGTCAGATAAATTTCAGGATTGTAACTATCCTGGAAAAGCTTCGCAAGGAGAGTGGCAAGTTCTGAAGTACAACTCTTCAGTATTATTGTCATGCTATTGTCAGGACCCAAAGATTTTGCAGTACAAGTGTCTCAAACTGTTCTTTAATATCATGTGAAGTGAATCGAATTTGCTGAAAACTGGTATCTGTGATGTTCTGCAATTCAAGTGGACTGAGATGTATCATCAACTTGGCACTTCTGGCTGAAAGTTGTTGCAAATGTTTCAGCCTTATCATTTCCATTGATGTGTTGGGCTCTCCCATCATTGAAGATTGGGATATTTGTGGAGCCTCTCTTCCATTTAATTGTTGAATTGTCCACTACCATTCACAACTGGATGTGGTAGGACTGCAGGACCATTGGTTATAGGATAACCTAGTGCTATCACTTGCTGCTTGTGCTATTTGGCACACAAATAGATCGGCTTTGTAGATTCACCAGGTTGACACCTCATTTTTTGGTGTGCCTGGTTCAGCTCACCTGGCATGCCCTCCTGCACACTTCATTCAACTAGAGTGTGGGATATGACGGGCCGTGAGGTTACAAATTGTGTTGGAGTTTGACTCTGCTGCTACTGATGACCCACAGCACTTTAGAGATGTTCTTGTGTTGCTAGATCTGTTTAAAGTCTGTCCTAATTAGCATTGTGCTAATGCTGCATAACACAATGCAGGGTATTCCCAATGCAAAGATGGGACTTGGCTTCCACAAGATTTGTGCATTGATCATTCTCATCAATACTGCCGGATGCATTTGTGGCAGGCAGACGGGAGGGGATGCATATTTTTCTCCTGACCATCGTGGTGCCTCATTGATATACCAGTACTGGCAAGGTGCTCACAAAGCACAGATGTACATAGGAGGGCACAACAGCAGTTAGCACTGAAAAAGTTATTGTTACAACATTTTGTGCATATAGACAGATGTCAAGCTTAAAGATTTGACCAAGCTGCATCACAGGGTTGTTTTCTTAGCACTTGCTGCCTTGTGCTGATTCCCACCTGCATTCTAGCACCATCTATGCCATGCTTTTTCTGTGCAATACCTGTCAGAACAATTGCACTTCAGCCAAAAGCAAAGGCCATCATTGCTGCCACTTCCAAGAGGCTGTTTAGCACAGTCACACAAACAAGCTGCTGGTCAGTAGCCAATTGTCCTGGAGGAGGATACGGGAATATTTTAGTAAACAGAAGAACAAAATGGCAATGTAACACCTGTAGCATGTACCAGCTGCCTGTTCTAGAGATGAGGTTCTATTATAAAATAGCTGGAAAACTAGTCAGGAAATGTGGAGTACGTGTCAGTTTGACAGCAAAAGTATAAGATTCATGTATGCTGGATGTCAATAAATTGTAACAACAAAAACACATTAGCTTTTTTTTTCAAAAACAGCTACAATGGATTTGCAATAATTGCATCTCCTGTTTCATATGCATTCAGATTAAGGTTAGATTCTAGTCAAAGGCAGTTTGTTATATGTTATTGGTGTTTGCAAATGGAACTTGGGCATCTCAATGTTGTTGAAGTGAGCAGCAACGGCTGTATAAAAGGTCAGTGCTAGCTGAAGAGAAACCCATTATTTGTTCAACTTCAAAAAGGGTCTCATACGAGCCAAAGAATTTGTGTCCTCATCTATCACGGTTCTGTGCACTGAATGCAGTGATTGGTTTAGTATTTTACATGGGTGTAGGGTTTATGAAGGTGAAGATTAGAGTGGTGCTGGATAAGCACAGCAGGTCAGGCAGTATCCAAGGAGCAGGAGCAGGAAAATCGATGTTTTTCTGCTCCTCGGATGCTGCCTGACCTGCTGTGCTTTTCCAGCACCACTCTAATCTTGACTCTGATTTCCAGCATCTGCAGTCTCACTTTCGCCTGGTTTAGGAGGTTGATTGAGTGCTGCTGGCAGTGCATTTCACTGAAATGTTGTCACCCCATCTGTATGGTAACATTAGCAAGGAATGCGCATGTACCATAGAGATATATTCACCCACTATCTATATCCAGCATGTGTCACTGTGCGGTCATTTAAACTGACAGTCATGAGGCCTGCTGCTGGTGGCAAGTTGATCATGTGGCTGTCTACTTAACAAAGGCGAAGGCAAATGCAGGAGGACCAGGGTTAACAACAATGTCAAGAGTGTGGTGCTGGAAAAGAACACTGTGGCACTGAGGTCACACCACAACATTACAGTTAATCAACAGGAAAGAGATCCATTTGATTAATGTTCAGGTAGCCAGTGATCACAGTTACCACTTTGTGGAGGAGTGACACCACTACCTTAGCAGCTGTAATGACATTCTGGAGCTCTCATGTACCTGGCACATTTGAGTATCCAAGTGTCTTATAAATACCAGTTACCAGCAGACGAGGGATTTGACCTTGGCTCCAGACAACATTGTGCAACCCCCTGACTGATGAAGAGTACAGTTACAATGTTGCCCAAGCTTCACCAGGGACATGGTGGAGCAAACACGAAGGGTTGTTGAAGGTGTGGTTCCGCTGCTTGGACTGGTCATGGGCTTGGCGTCTCCAGTGTAGTTCGGACAGAGTGTGCTGCATCATCCTGACATGTGATGTGGCACTCTGCACAATTCGAACAGGCAATGAGGTGATGTCCTGCATGCAGCAGAACTGGGGGAGCAGGAGCAGTCTCGAGAGGTGGACAATAAACATTCTGGGGAGAAGAAAGCTGACGTTGTCCATGACAGAACGCAGCTGCATTTAAAACCTTATTAGAACCATGTTAAAAAGTTAGACCAATCTGAGGCAAATTGAAAAATATAAATTTTCATTCTCTTGTTTAATAAACACCAATTGACAAAAATCCTTCCAACTTTAAACAGCTGCCACAAAACTTAGTATTGAGAAAAGTTTAGTTTAAGTAGTCAGTCAGTCCAATTTACACTAGCTTTGCATTTTGGTACACCAACAATGGTAGGACATATATAATTAATTATAGGGCCATGGGTAGTGTTGTGGAACAGAGGCACCTAGGGATGCAGGCACATAATTCTTTGAAGCTTGTGTCACATAGACAGGGTGATTGATAAGGTATTTAGCACGCTTGTCTTCCATTGCTCAGTCCTTTGAATATAGCAGTTAGAAAGTCATGTTGATGTTGTACAGGACATTGGTGAGGCCTCTTCTGGAATTCAGAGTCCAGTTCTGGTCGTCCAGTTATAGGAAGGATATTATTAAGCAGGAGAATCTTCAGAAGCGTTTTACCAGGATGTTGCCGGGTATAGAAGGTTTGAGTTATAAAGAAAGGCTGGATAGGATGGGACTTTCTTCACTGGAGCATAGGAGGTTGAGAGGTGACCTTATAAAGGTTTATTAAATCATGAGGGGTGTCGATAGGATTAATGGTAGGTGTCTTTTCCCTAAGATAGTGGTTTTCGAGACTAGGGGGCATATATTTAAGGTGACAGGAGAGAGCTTTAAAAAAGACACAAGAGGCAAAATTTGTTCACATGGAGCATTGTACCTATGTGGAATGACCTTCCTAAAAAGAGGTGGACATGGGCACAATTACAATGTTTAAAAGATATTTAGATAAGTATATGTATGGGAAAGGCTTGGAGGGATATGGGTCAAGCGCAGGCAGGTAGGACTAGTTTAGTTTGGGATTATGGTCGGCATGGACTGGTTGAACCGAAGGGTATTTTTTCCATGCTGTATGTCTCAATGACCAGGACTGGTCATTCACTGTTAACATCAACATTGTAGACAAAGAGCAGATGTTCCTGGGCAATTCAGAATGCCTGACATAATTTGAAGATTTCTGTCCAGTGTGTGTAGATGCTGGAGTAGTGACAGGAAATGTTGAAACCATTATAAAATCCAGCCAAAGTTGAGAGCATAACTTGCTGTCACGAATAATCGTGAAAATAATGGTATTACCATTTTTTTGTGTGGCAATGCTACAGTTGCTTCAGGCAAAGGCAGATGAGTCATTAAAATACAGAAATCCACAAGGGGTAGTGCCTTTGCAATAGTTGTGTGTGAACACAAAATCCGTTAAAAGGGTTGAAGGCCATTTCTATTTCAAAAGTCTTTCATTGGCCTCAAAGCATTTTGAAATGTTCAGGAATCATGATTGACATGGTAAAAACAAGTTTTTTATTTCAGTTCTGAAGAAGGGTCAGTGGATTTGGAACATTAACTTTGTTCTCTCCACAGATGCTGCCAGACCTGCAGAGTTTTTCCAACAATTTCTGTCTTTGTTTCAGGCTTCTGGCACCTGCAGGTCTTTATTTCTTGTGGTTAATTTACAAACACAGATTAAAACCAGAGGTGGGTGAAGAAGAAACAAAGAAGAAGGAAGAATTAATTTTAAAAAGGAGTCCAAATGTTCTGATGTAATTAACAGAATTTTAGAATAGCATTTGCCACTATATTCAACAGTTAAACATAAAACCATGGTGTCCACTGTCAGGATCATTAAACTCATATCAATTCATAATAGACAAGAGTTGAAGCTGCTTAAAATATCAATTCTAACATAATTAGCTTAGATTTATTAGCCTTGAAAATCCATGGACCTAGATCCATTGGTTTAATTTCACTGGAATGAAGATTATTCTTTTTTTAAAAAAACAGGTACTTTGAGCTGTTTAATCTTCAAAATTGAATGAATATTTTGGACAACGTTTTTGAGTCCATAAAAACATTAGATGAGTATTATTGATACAATGTCAGATCCTGAACAATGCATATGATGTGGTATGGGAGGGTAAATGATGTTACTTTATTTCTCTTTATTTAACAGAGTTTTGTAGTGATTGGAACCAGGTAGACATTGTTGACTATGAGGTCCTTGATTGGGGTTGTTAACCTGGGACAATCCGGAAGCCCTGACCGACCAATACAAATAGGGGATTTCACTAAATTCTTATTCTAACATGAACAAGAGACCAACACATGCTCAGGAGTTGTGTCCTCAAATTATTTTAAGGAGGCTGGATGCATTCACTTTTAACATCATTTTTATGTTTAAAGCCATCAGGCGAGTTTCCCAGGCAAAAAGACAAATAGGGAATTTAGCATCCTGTCAGTTCAGGGGACTGACTTGCCACAACCAGTGTATTGTGCATAAGTAAACAAAGGGTGACTTGGTGATGGGATAGCTGCTTTTGTGCATTTATTTCAGGTTTACAATGGTGGAGCAACACTAAGTGAATTGTAGCAAGTAAGAACTCTCAACAATATAGTTAATTGCATGTTAGCAGTTAGATATAAGCTATGTTAATTGGTTAGAGACACATTACCAAGATTATTGGGAAACATAGCTGACACATCTATTCTGTTTATGATCCAGAACTGTTCTCCAAATTTCCCCATCCAAGACTGTACGGGTTCTTCAGGTTGCATTAATCTCTATCACATCTCCATTATTAACCTTTTCAGAACCATTGTGTGTTACAGAACTGGAAAAAAGGGACTGCTGCAAGTGCACAATCAGTAGGTTTTGCACGAGTAGTTTGGAGACAGCACATCCTGAGTCTGGGAATTTGGTGCAGAGGGGAAGAGGTATATTTTGCTTTTTTTTTGGTTCATAGTTTGTAAGGACTATATTCTATAGTCATGAGGATCAGGGAATAAGAGTCTGAGAATGATCAATATCATTTGACTTTAGATTCGTTTAAAAGGGGCATAAGCTATGGCAGGAGAGCTCAAGGCTGTGGTGTGCTCCTCCTGCTCTACGTGAGAAGCCTGGTACATTCCAATGCCAGGGGCCAGCACATGTGCAGGAATTGTCTCCAGCTGCAGCTCCTGTAAGTCTGAATTTGGCAGTTGGAGCAACGGCTGGGACCACTGGAATATCTGATTCGGAGACTGTTGTGGACATAATGTATAGAGAGGCTAGGACTCCATAGACAGGAAAAAAGGAATCAGTGACCACCAGGCAGAGGAAGAGGATTAGGAAAGCAGTGCAGGAGTCTTCTGCACTAAAGCTTGAAGGATGAGGTTTGGTTTTGGAACCATGGAAATGCCCCTGTATGGAAGCAAGGTGAGGTTGATGCAGGGTCAGGTCCTGTGACTTACAAATGTTGGATAAGTGATACAGTCCTGAACAAACACATGCACCACCTGGAAAGTGGTACTTTTCAAAGGAGGCAGGAGCAAAACATACCTGACCCCCCAGAACAGTCAGAAGGCTTGGCAAAAACCCCAGGTGCTACCCCTCCAATTAGTGTCAAGGAAACTTCTGAGTCTGAATTGCATGCAACCTCAATACCATTGCCACCAGAAAAAGAGGAAACTCTTTTTGAGACATTTCAGATGCAAGTGATGGCCTTCAGTCTGGTACATGTTATCCATGTCAGAGTCCAAGACTCTGGGTCAGAGTCCAAGAACCGGACCTGGGGTGAAAGCTTCACAAGAGAAGCTACAAGTGAAAGACCAGGCCTACATCCCTAGATGGAACAAGGACCCGGTTGAGCTCATTGACAATGCGATCCTTGATTGGATTTGTTAACCTGGGCCAATCAGGAAAGACTTGGCTAACCAATATAATTAGGAAATTAGAATCTCCTCAAATGAGGGCTGATCATGAGCTGACTGGTCACAGCCTATGGACTGTGCATTAGTAAAGAAAGAGTGATTTGTTGATGGGGAACTGGTCTCTGTGCAGTTATTTCAGAGGATGAACAGCCTTTGGTCATGATACAATGGATACAAATGACATAGGTAGCATAAAAAGAATGAGGCCATGAAAGCAGCAGATAGGGAGTTAGGAAGTAAGTTGAAAACTAGGACCTCAAAAAAGGTAGTAATCTTAGGATTGCTACTTGTATCACATGCAAGTCAGAGGAGAAGTAGCAGAGTCGAAGAGTGTGGGGCTGGAAAAAGTACAGCTGTGCTTTTCCAGCACCACACTATCAACTCTGATCTCCAGCATCTGCAGTCCTCACTTTTACCAGAGTAGAAGTAGCAGCACATATCAAATAAATATCAAATGGCTGAAGAGGTAGTGGGAGAGGAGGGTCTCCAGATTCCTGGAGTATTGGGACAGGCTCTGGGTGAGCTGCAACCAATACAAAGTAGATAATTATGGCTTTGTTGTTCTTGCTCATCTCACTTCAGCTCAGGTTGGCTGAAGTGTTTGGCAGATATTGAAAATGGGATTAGCAGGAAAAACAGAATAATGATATTTTATGTTGCAAATTAGGTCATTGTCGCGGAATTATATTGAGAGATCTGAAAAGGAAAGTGAAGATCTAACCGAATGTGGAAAGAATGTGTATATATATGATGAAGCTGTAAATACAGAGTCCTTGCAGAACAGTCCATTGTCTCCAACAGTATTACTCTGGGGAAAATAAACACAATTAGATCCCAGACACACACAATATGGTGACAGCAGTAAAACAAAACAAAAAAAAAATCAGCAACTCAAATAGTGAGTTCTATGGAAGAGTCAGTGGACCCAAAACATAAACTGATTTCTCTCCACAGATGCTGCCAGACCTGCTGAGCTTTTCCTTCAATTTCTGTTTTTGAACTGAAGAAATGAACCTTGCAATCAAGAAGAGCAGAGATATATTTTGTGAAGAGTCCCAGGAACAATTTGGGACTGGACAACAATAAGCAATAATGCAAAGCAATGCGGACTGGGACAGACACAGTAGCAGGTGCAGGATAAACTTATAGAGCTTTGAAGATGCATGGAAGCCAAGCTGCCAGGCCCAGAAACCCTTCAGGCTGTCAAGAAATTATTCTATTCCAAGAATGGGAGCAGTGGAAGAAGAAAGAAAGAAATCAACTTAGTATAGCACTGCTTCGGAATTAGAAGGACCAGGTCTTCATATTATATTATACTATGAGAACTATCATCATGACATAGTTGCAAGACCAGGGCATTGATGAGAATGCAGCATCATATGAAGAGGTTTTAATTGACATTTCACATTTATTTCAGTATCATTGAAATTTATTGAACAGGTGAAGTTTACAGAGGCTTGGATTATGTTGTGTTTTATAAAGAGCTAAAGCCAAATTTCATTTGCAACCAGATCGTAAATCAGTGTAGCAGTCAAAGGTTTGTCAGGTATTTTATCAAAGAAGATTTAATGTCAGAGAAAATAGCACAAATAAAATCATTCAGCAATTGGAACATTGCAAACAAAGCAGGGTATTAATATGAAGAGAAGTTATACACAATAGAAAATTAAAATTGAGCTGCATTAGATGACTGTTCATAAGTTGCAGAGGAGAAAGTATGTGAGAGAATCCATAAAGTAGCAAGGTCCTGGAGGAACATCATTGAAATTGAGAGGTCAATTCATGGCAATACTCAGACGCAAGGGAACGGAAATCATGGAATCCCTGTCAAATCACAAGCATGTTCTCTACTGAGCAGAAAAACATGCCTAAAATGGAGATTGATCTGTGGCTTTTGAGAGATTGCAGAGATGGAGCAAGCAAATTAATTTCAATGTGAGTTCCCAATCATGTTCTCAGATTTGGAGAGAAATTGGAATCAGAGCAGTTACCCACAGGGTGAGCAAAACCAATCTCCTTATACATGCCGTGAAAAGTGCCTCAAACACTCTTGGGTTAAGTTGGAAGAGAAATAAAGAATAAACTACAACATGAATAGTGTTATGATATGGTTATGGTACAAAAAACAAATGGCTCAGTAAGAATCAGTATGGATTTAGCTCAATTAACCAAAGCAGTAGAATGTGAAATTCATCTAATGGTTTATGGATGAAAGACTGGATAAACTAGTCAACTATTCAGTAAACAATTAATTTTGTCAATTACTGCTTGATGAAAACTCCAGAAAGTTAATAACATTTACTAATCCTTTTGTTTGTTATTGTTTTAATAGGTGTCCATTCCTGAAGCTTTTGAACAACAATGCCTATGATGTTAGAAGGTAGCCGCTGGCATAATATGACACATGGATGGCAATTTTTTTTCTGAATAAAGTGTAGTTTTTACAATAAAAAACATACAAACCAGCAAAATATAAAGGAACATGTCTGACTAGTTAGAACAAAGATTAAAATTCCAAAAACATTGGCAATAAAATTTCTTGGGAATATTTATCCAAGATACTGAAATTATGGATGATCCACAAAAGCTATATGCAAATTTCTACCACCTAAGAGCACTACAGAACTGCAAAGATTCCTTGGGGTAGCAACAAAAGGTGGGAAAGTTTCAAACAAATGTGGCAGAATTTAACAAGCCTTTGGGAAAGTTTTTTATGCCTGGGGCAACATGTGATGGAATATCATCAAAGTAAAGGCTCTTGACAAAACTCGAGCAACCCCTGATCTCTTTGCAAAATCTTAGTACACGATAATCCAAATTTACTAACTATAGTGGCAGCTAACATCATCAAGAGGATTTGGGGAAAGTATAATTGCCAATGCAGAAAATGATATACAGAGGCCAGTCCTTAGTGCTTCTAGACAGAAAACCGAAGTGTTATGCCTCAATTCCCTTGCTGCATTTCCCCTCATTAAATAAATAGCCTTGTATTTTTCCAGATTATTGAAGCCAATTTCTTCTGTACTTTGGATAGTTTCTTTCAGCAAAATGTGCTCTAAATGTCTGGGGTGATTTCTACCTCATGCTGCCTTGAACAAGTGAATTAAGAACATGAAAAAGCCATTCAGTCCATCGGACCTGCTCCACCATTTAATTACATCAGACAACATCTAATTACCACATTTCTGCCAACCCTGCTAACCTTCCACCCCTGTGCTCCACAATCTGCCTCTGCCATGAAGATTTTCAAAAACTTTGCTTGCACCATCTTCGAAGGAAGAGCATTCCAAGACACAACTCAGAGAAAAAAAAAATCCTGATCTCAATCTTAGATGGGCAACCCTTATTTTTATAAATAATGATGCGTAGTTCTAGAATCTTCTTGGAAACACCACCACCTGCAAGTTCCCCTCCAAGCCACTCACCAACCTGACTTGGAAATATACCGCCATTCCTTCACAGTCATTGGGTCAAAATCCTGGAATTCCCTCCCTAATGGCATTGTGGGTCAACCCACAGCAAGTGGATTGCAGTGATTCAAGAAGGCAGCTCACCACCACCTTCTCATGGGTAAATCGAGAAGGGCTATCAATATTGGCCAGCCAGTGATGCCCAAGTCCCACAAATGAATTTTCAAAAAGTACCAAAAGAAAATCTGGTCATTTTCACTTTGCTGCATGCGAGAGCTTGTGGTGCACAAATTGTTATGCAATGCACATTACAACAGTGACTACTCTTCAATCAGACTTCATTGTCTTTAACGTACTTTTGGATGTCCTGAGGTCATGAAAAGAACTAAAAAATGCAAGATTTGTTTTGTTCTTCCAACATCACCAAGTTTAAAAATGCACTAAAGGACACATAGAATGTGGATTGTGGGCATTGCTAACTAGGTTAACACTCATTATCTGTCACTGACTGCCCAGTTAAAGTCAAACACAATATTGTTGTGTAGAGTCACAAGTAGGCCAGACCAGGCAATGCTGACAGGTTTCCTTCCCTAAAAAAGGACATGAATGAATCAGGTGGGGTTTACAACAATAGCTACATTGTTGCCATCAGGATAGCTTTTTCTTAATACTCCAGATTTTTAATTGAGTTCAAATTTCATCACCAATTACGTAGAGTTCAAGCCACTAGCCCCTGAAATATTAACATGATGTCGTAAGTTACTAGTCCATGAGATTAGTACCATACTGTACCCCCCCACCCCGCCCACATTGTGCTTCTGATCCATTCCAAGACTTAATTTTGTTGTAGTTTATGGATTTTGTTGATGGCAGAGAGAGTGGTGCCATATTTGTCAGTGAATTCAATGTATGACATTTTACCTGGTGTAATGATAATTTCGAACTGCAGGGTAAAGTTCAGATTTTTAAGTTTGTTTTTAATTGGATTCTATTGTCACAAATGAAAAATTGCTTAATTCGCTATATCAACCCCTTGTACTAAATAACCACACCTCTGCTACAGGAAGAGGGAGCAATTGTGAGCAGGTATCCAGTCACACCATTCTATAATCATTCAAAATAGAAAACACAAAAAAGTTGAGCTTTACACACTGACCACATGCTGACACCAAGAGAATATAACATATTTACCAAGAAAAAGAGCCACAATCTGACAAAAAGAGATGCACATTGATAGAAACAACTATTTACAGAGATGGAGAGCAACACACTGAGAACAGAGATATGGCCTGATAGAAAAAGGGTTAACATAATGAACAGCACAGATTGGTAAAAGAGAGAGTACAGTCAGTTCTGCTATAATGCGATAGTTACATTCTTGTGCAATCCCATGTTATGAGAAAATTGCGTAGCAGCAGCACCATTTAAACTATTGGAGCCACTTTTGCATTATGACCAACATACACTTTAAAACTTCGTGCTTTAGAAACAGTGTCCCCAATTTGTCAATCGCGTGATAGAGAAATTGTGTTAATGAAATGCGAGTTGTGGCAGAACGACCTGTACTAGATACCATCTGAGAGATATACACAATGGTGAAGCTGAAAGGAAGACACACATCATGAAACAAAAAATTATAAATTGTCTGGGAACGAAGTACCACAGTATCATTAGTGAGTAAAAGAGGCCTTTCAGCCCATCTTGTTTGCACCAGCTTTCTGAATGAGCATTATGAATTCCTACCATTCTTCTGCCTTTCCCAAATAGCGCTGAATATTTTCCTTCTATTTAGTAATCAAGATCATCTGGAATGGAACCTGCCTTCACCAGACTTCCAGGCAGTGCATTCTACACCCATGCCACTCACTATGAGAGAAAAATTATTTTCCAAATTAGCTTATCAGTATCCTCTCATTCTTATCTAAATCTAATGAATCCCAGAACACTTTGGGAAGAAAGGGATGAAATTGTGAGGCCCCTTGCAGAAATATTTGTATCATCTATAACTACAAGTGAGGTGCCTGATGACTGGAGGGTAGCTAAGGATGTGCTTTTGTTTAAGAAAGGTTGTAAAGGAGATACCGGAGAACTACAGACCTGTGAGTCTGACTTCAGTTGTGGGTAAATTGTTAGTGGTGATTCTAAAATATAGATTTATAGACATTTAGAGAAGCATACACTGATTAAGGATAGTCAGCATGGCTTTGTGTGAGGAAAACCACATCTCACAACTTGATTGAGCTTTTTTTGAGGACGTTACCAAAAAGATTGATGAGGGTAGAGCAGTAGGCATTGTTTGCTTGGATTTTAATAAAATATTTCACAAGGTTCTGCAAGGTAGGCCAATTAATAAAGTTAGGTCACATGGGATTCAGGGTGAGCTTGCCAATTGGATACATAATTAGCATTAACTGTAGGAGACAGAGAGTGGTGGTGGAAGATTGTTTTTCAGACTGGAGGCCTGTGACCATTGGTGTTCCACAGGGATCGGTTCTGGGTCCTCTTTTGTTTATCACTTATGTAAATGATATAGATGAGAATATAGAAGGCACAGTTAATAAATTTGCGGACGACACCAAAATAGTAGACAGTGAAGAAAGTTTTCTAAAATTAAAAAGGGATCATAATCAAATGGGTCAATGGACTGAAAAATGGCAGATGGACTTTGATCTGGATAGTATAGCATATTGGTACAACAAATGGGCCAAGACCTATACAAATAATGGTGTGGCCTTGGGTAGTGTTCTAGAACAGAGATGCCTAAGGGTTCAGGTACTTAATTCTTTGAGGTTAGCATCACATTTAGATAGAATGGTTAAAGAGGCATTCGGCATTCTTGCCTTCATTGTTCAGTCCTTTGAATTTAGGAGTTGAGAAGTCATGGTGAGGTTGTATAGGGAGTTGATGAGGCCTCTTCTGGAATACTGTGTCCAGTTCTGGTCGCCCACTTATAGGAAAGATATTATTCAGCTCGAGAGCGTTCAGAAGAGATTTATCAGGATGGTTGCCGGGTATGGAAGATTTGAGTTATAAAGAAAGGCTGAATATGCTGGGATCTTTTTCACTGGAGCGTAAGAGGTTAAGAGATGACCTTATAGACGTTTAATAAACCATGAGGGGTGTAGATAGGGTGAATGGTAGATGTCTTTACCCTAGGATGGGTGATTTCAAAAAGAGAGGACATACTTTTAAGGAGAGAGGTGAGAGATTTAAAAAAGATATGAGGGGTATTTTGTTTTAAACACAGAGGGTGGTTTGCATGTAGAATGAACTTCCTGAGGAAATAAATGGGAGCACAGTTACAACATTTAAAACACATTTAGGTAACTACATAAATAGGAAAGGTTCAGAAGATATGGGCCAGGAGCAGGCAGGTCGGACTAAGATAGTTTGGGAACATGGTCAACATGGACTGGCTGGACCGAAGGTTCGGTTTCTGTGCTACATGGCTCTATGATCCTTCTTGAGAAGGGACAGTCTGTCCATATCTACGATGTTCAACCCCCTTGTGATTTTGAAAACTCTCATCAAATTGCCACTTGGTTTTCTTCTGTTTGTTTTCCTTAGACAGTCACAACTACTCCAAATTTATCTTTGTAATTAGCATTGCTCATTGCCGGACCCACTTCTATAAAAGCTCTTTGGCACTCTGTCCAATGCATTCACAACTTGACAAGTGGCACCTAGAACCAGACATAATCCCCCAGCTTAGGTCCAGATAGTGTCTTATACAAGTTCAACATAATGACCTTGCTCCTGTAATCCAGATATCTATTAATAAAGCTGAGGCTATCGTATACTTTATTTATCGTTTGCTCTACCTGTCCTGTCATTGTTACTAATTTATATGCACCTACACCCAAGCGTCTCTGCTCCTGCACATCCTTTAAGGTAGTATGCTTTCTTGTATATGTGTGTGTATATATATATATATATGTGTGTGTATGTATATATATGTATGTATGTATATATATATATATACACAGGCAAAGCAAGGGTCCAAAAACTGAACCCTGGGGAGCTCCACTACAATTGTTCTTCAAGGGCAAAAAAATTCATTAACTATTTTCCACTGTTACTTATCCCTCCACAATTTTTATGTCCATGTGCTGGTGTCTAATCCATTTCATGAGC
Organism: Chiloscyllium plagiosum; assembly: GCF_004010195.1. NCBI lineage: Eukaryota > Metazoa > Chordata > Chondrichthyes > Orectolobiformes > Hemiscylliidae > Chiloscyllium > Chiloscyllium plagiosum. Next base: position 26,604,145 of record NC_057735.1, read on the forward strand.
TAGAGCTTTCTCATAAGACTGTTATCTGGCACTGTATCAAAGGCCTCTTCGAAGGCCATGTACATTATGTAACATAATTACCCTCATCAACTCTGATACATCTTCAAAAACTTTAGCAAATTAGCTAGATATGACTTTGTGCTTAAGAAATCCTAATTAAGTTGCATTTTTTCTTGTAAAATCATTGCAAGACATTTCCCCACCACTGGAAGTTACACCAAGCTGCCTTCACCAAATAAACTCTTGAGGATCAGACCCACAGCTATTGCTTGACCCACTGAAAACAGCAGAGGACAATCCAATAAAATAGCATGTGGACCTTACATCGAAATGTTTTAGTCATTGGTGAACTTGTTTGGCTATTGGATTGGTAATTTAGTAATTTTTATGGTTTTCTAAAGGAAATTAAAACGTGATGTTAGTTGGGCCAGCCTTTATTGCCCAACACTAATTGCGCTAGAGAAGGTGATGTTGAGCTTCCCACCTGAACTGCTTCGACCCTTGTGGATACTATTAGGGAAGGAAAGGCAACATAGTTCCAGGTCAGGATGGTGTTCCACATGCACCAGTCCACTCAAAAAAAGAGAGAGTATTTCATTCCAATGCCTTGTAGATGGTGGACACACTTTGGGGAAGTAAGGAGGTGAGGTACTTACTGCAGAATTGCTAGCCTCAGTATTTATGTAGCTGATCCAGTTCAGTTGCTATCAGTGGTAACATTCAGGATGTTGACACTGGATCTTTCACTCAAATTCTCTTTGTAATCTGTTCCTGCTTCTTCACTTCACCTTCTTCATTTAAGATATTCCTTAAACCTATCATCTTTTGGACCATAAGCCACATTAGGAGATATTGGGACAACGTCAAGTTCTGCTTGATAACACTTCTGTGAAGTGTTTTGCCATGTTTAATTTTCATTAAAGGCATAATATAAAAATGCAACTTATTGTTTGCATGCTGTTAGGCAAATTATAACATTACACGGTTATAGCAATGTGCAAATTCAACTGCTCATGAAACATTCCTAAACACAACTAAGCCCACTAATCAGTCTAGCATTATGTGGATCATAATAATAGGTGACTTAACATTACGAGAGCTCAACTATAATTGTATTTCTTCCACTAGAATTTCTTTCTACTGTGGCAGCTGAATTAATTCAAACAGTTTCTTGGAAATTCAAATTGATTTTTCTTTCCTTCAGGAGTTTCAAACTGATTCATTCCTTTTCTAAAATTTTCAAGCTGATGTTTTGATTTGAATGGCTCTTTTTAGATTGCAGAAATTGAATTTCCAATGTCTCACTATTCAGTTTTGGAAAGGAACTGTCAATCACGCGCAAGGTGAATCAATCACACACCAATGTTTACATTGGAATTTTTACTCTCTCTGACCTATACAAGATGAATTTGTAACATTTTATTCAGGCAAGCTTGGTCCAGAACTCTGTACTTTTATCTTTTGAAACTATTATTTAATATGGCTGGATTTGAAGGAAATCATATGAATGCAAAATTAAAAAAAATTGTCTCAGAGAAAGAGGAAGGTTAAGAGAATGAGAAGTTAGAATGTGTATTGACATCTGTATGTGAGCCAATGAGTTGGAGACAGAATGGGACTTATCCAAAGACTGTCTGTAATTTCACACAAAATGAACTTGATGACTTTTCTACAATCCAGTGACTAGATTGTGAAACTACATCATCAGCTGTAAAGTGTTTTGGAATGCCCTGTCGTCATGAGAAGCCAGAGAGTAACTGATTGTTGGATCCCAGTCAAGACGTCAATCAGGAACTAATTATTTCCTTGGTAGCAACTTTATTGCCATGCATGTAGTTCACAGATCTGTTGCCCCAATATTTCAACTATCACCATTTAAGAAGTATTGAAATAACCTGTTCAAACATTCCAGGGATGATGGAATTTGAACCTAGACTTTCTTGCTCAGGCAGAAGCATTACCACAAGAATCACCCAATTAAATTAAATAGATTATTCATTAATTAACACCCTGTTTTCGTTGCTCTTTAACAATGTGCATGAGGGTGGTGAGAAAAGGGGAATCAGGGGCAGGTTGGCTCTAGAAAGAAACTAAATCCTTACTTGCACCCAAGCAATTAGTACTGGATGACAAGGTCCTTTGGAAACTCGCTCAACTTACCAGATATTTAAAAAGGTCCTCGAGTTACTCAAGGGTCTCAACTCACTGATCATCTGCCTTCTCGGTGGGTGAGAAACCCAGCTAGGCTCTGAACTGGGAAAACCTGCTGACCTGCCTTCTAAGAGAAAGTGAGGTCTGCAGGTACTGGAGAGTCAGAGTCAAAAAGGGTGGCACTGGAAAAGTACAGCAGGTCAGGCAACATCCAAGGAGCAGGAGGATCAACATTTTGGGCAGAAGCTCTTCATCAGGAATGTGGAGGGGGATGGGGATGAGATAAATGGGAGGGGGATTAGGACTGGGGGGAAGGTAGATAGAAAGGCGATAGGTGGATGCAAGTAGGAGGTAATTTTGATAGGTCAGTGAGGAGGGTCGAGCAGGTAGGTGGGAAGGAAGATGGGCAGGTAGGATAGGTCAAGCAGGTGGTGCTGAGTTGGAGAGTTGGATCTGGGATGAGGTGGGGGGGGGAGATTTGGAAACTGGTGATGTCAATGTTGATGTCATGCGGTTGAGGGTCCTAAGGTGAAAGATGAGGCATTCTTCCTCCAGTTGGTGGGTGGCTTTGATTTGGTGTTGGAGGAGGTCCAGTGACACTCCCTAAAGGACATGTAAGACCAAGGTCTCTTCCACCACCAAATCAAAGCCACCCATCAACTAGAGGAAGAATGCCTCATCTTCTGCCTTGGGACCCTTCAACCACACAGCATTAACATCGACATCACCAGTTTCCAGATCTCCCCTCCCCCCAAATCAGCACCATCCTCTTGCCCTGTCTTACCTGTCCATCTTCCTTCCCATCTATCTGCTTCACCCTCCCCACCAACCTATCACAATTAGCTCCCACCTGGATTCACCTATCGCCTTCCCGCCTACCTTCCCTCCCAACCCTACCCCTACCCTGCTATTTATCTCTCATCCCTCTTCCCTCTCCATGTTCCTGATGAAGGGCTTATGCCCGAAACATCAACTCTGCTGCTCCTCGGATGCTGTCTGACCTGCTGTGCTTTTCCAGCGCCACCCTTTTCAACTCTGAACTGTCAGAGTTAAGGGGTGTTCTTTTGCTCTGATCTGGGGGCAATTGGAGCTATAGATTTGGAGTGGAGGGTGCAAAAAGGTGGCATCTGAAAGCCACACTCTTGCCAACCTCGCTCCTCCAACCCTCACTGAAACCACTGTCCTATGCAACAAGAAAGAAAATCTCACCCCTGCATTCCCCAAAATGAAGGAAGCAACCAGAGTCCTTAGGACCCAGAAGCTGCCAACCTCTTTGACCCGTGGTAGTGTGAAAGCCTCTGATGGGGTGAGATACTTGCTTTCGTACTGCCTGTCAAATCTCAATAAGTTTCTGTTAGTCAGATATTCAGAGAAAATATCAGGATGTTGCACCCAAAGTGTCTAACACAACATTAGTAGTGAAATTAGGTGAATTATTCCTTTGAAGAACGAACATGGATGTAACAGGTCAAATAGTTTCTGTCTTGTAAGTATTCTAAGATAGTATGAAAGACACTATAGAAATAGAATTTGCATTTTATTTCCATTCAGCCACATTAAACAGTGCACTACTGGAAATAGTCAAAAGGGGATTTTTTTTTAAGTCTCACCAACTACAGCAAACAAAACTGCTGTGATACATTTGGGACATTTAAGATACTCTTGGATAGACACTTGAATGACAGTAAAATGAAGGGCATTTAGGTTAGTTTGATCTTAGAGTAGGATAAAAGGTCGGCACAACATCGAGGGCCAGAGGGCCTGTACTGTGCTGTACTGTTCTATGTTCTATGTTCAATGCCTCAAAATTACCTCTAATGTGATTTCTCCAACAAATTGCCATAAGTGAAGGATAGTTATACTTACATAATAATGACGAGCTCTTATCGGTCAGTTATGATATTTATACCTCAGAGGCAGAAAGCCTAAGTTGGAAGCCCACCTGCTCCTGAGATGTGTAATAATATCTCTGAACAGGTTGATAAGAAAATACCAGTGTAATGAAGATGACACCCAGAAAATTGGAATAGAACAATATGTGCATTCCTAAACATTTCAGGTCGGGGGAATAAACATCAAACCTACTATCTTAGCAAAAAGAATATGGAATTCTCTTAGAGGGAGACAAAACATGTTTTCAAGACATCAAGGTCAATCGGTACCAAATGGAGTCTGTGCAGGCAAAGAAGTATTCAGTTCATTAACTATAAGAACCCTTTCAGATTTAACTTACTGTGGAGAATCAACTTCCTCTGGAAGGCTTCATTTCCATGTTTCTTCTATAAACAAAACAAAAATCACAAGTAATACAGTCATTAAACAGCATCAGCACGGTACAGCATGGAATCAGACCCTTCAGTCCTTTCATCTACGCTGACCAGATATCCTACATTAATCTAGACCCATTTGCCAGCACTTGGCCCATATCCCTTTCAAACCTTCCTATTCATGTACCCATCCAGATGCCTTTTAAATGTTGTAATTGCACCATCCTCCACCACTCCCTCTTGCAGTTCATTCCATACACCACCCTCTGTGTGAAAAAATTGCCATTTAGATGACTTTTAAGTCTTTCCTCTCTCACCTTAAATCTATGCCCTCTAGTTTTAAACTCCCCTACCATGGCATAAAAGGCCTTGGCTATTCACCCTATCCATGCTTCTCATGATTTGATAAACCTTTATAAGGTCAACACTCAGCCTTCAATGCTCCAGGAAAAAAAAACCCAGCCTATTCAACCTCTCCCTACAGCTCAAACCCTCCAACTGACTGTCAATCAGGGTTGGTCCTTTTGCCATGCCATTTTCTCCTTGCACATATTGTAACCTGTAATGTGCTTAAGAAATTATTTTCATGCTCCTGTCAATGTATACAGCTTTTATTATTCTATATCATTCCCTTTTTAATAGCATAATCTGGGTAAACCACTTGCTATCACTATGCTTTTTGATAGATTAAAATGTATTTAAAATTTGGCACCCATTCCATGCTCCATTGTGAGAATTGTATTGCATACAGCTGTCAAATTATACTCTATAGAAGCCTTATTAAAAGATGAATATTGATAGTCAAAGGATCATTTCTGGAGTGAAAATGACCAGCCCAGATGGTTATTAAGTAAAGTAACGAGAAATGCAAATGTTCTAAATCCAAAACAGTAACTCATAAGAGAGCAAACAGGTTGCAGGATGTACATGCAACATCCATCACAGCATGCAACATCCATCTTCAGTGTTATAAATGCATGATTAAAAGCCTTCATTGACCAGGAACTACTATTTTCTAGCTGTGGAGGTATGTGAACAGTGATAAGAACTAGTCTGCCCATCCTCGAAAGTTTGTGAAAGAGATCATTATAAGGATAACTGTGCATGATTCAACACTCTGTAGATGCAAAGACCACTTAAGCAGCAAATTAACTGCCTTTTACTCACCAAGCTAAAAGCTAATCTGTTGACCACTCAATCAAAGAGGCTAGTAGCCGAGAGTCAGAATAATAGCACGTGAGTAAAATTAATAAGCTTCTTCTAGTATTACATCTTGGAACTGATTTTCTTTAGTTGGTTTTGCCTGAGAATATTGTTTGTTATGTACTCACAATCATCCGATTGTAAAACGTGAGACTGTGAGGTTATGCTTTTATATTGTACAATTGAAGAATCTATTATAATAAAAGTCAGTTGTTTTGGGATAAACCTAATAATACTCTCTCAAAACTTTGCAGAGAGTCAGGTAGAATCAGCAGCGTATAAACAGAGCATTTTGTCCAATTCATCTGCTGGCTTTTGTACTTCAGGACAGGATTCTCCCACTCTAATTACCTTTTCCAATCATGCCTCCACAACCACTTATCCCTTCTCCCTATGGATGTATCAAGTCTCTCTTTAAATGCAGCAAAATTATTTGTTTCAACAGTCCCTCAGAAGCAGAAAATTCCACATTCTCTGAATCTCTGCACAAAGAAAAGCCTATCAAAATCTTTATTTGATCTGTTACATTTATGCACACTTGTGTTGAGCTCATTAACAATTGGTGACAGTAAATCCCTCCAAAATCTTGAAAGGCATTTAACAAAAATCTTTCTCAAACCAGGTCTCTCATATGATTTCAATCAATAAAGAATTCTTAACAGAATTAACAAAAATTCTGAGTCATCGAACAAATTCTTTATCACTTCTGGCTTTTACAGCTTGATTAAAACAACCCTTTTATTTCAGTGTCTTGTTATAATCAGAATTGACTACTCCCTTTAAATGGCAGCTAGTCCTCAATACTTGTACCTAACCACTAAAGTGGAATCTTGTGATATAATCAAGACTTCAACACAATTTTAACTTGGTGTATCAAAACCTGCTGCTCAATAGAAAACTACATCCAAGTTGGATGGACTTCATAAATGGGCTGACAGACTGATTTAAACTAGCCTCTCTGATTCAAACTTATTCAGATGCAGATTCTCAAATTGCTAAGTCTGAGGCAGTTCAGAAGCTTTGATTTTGTTTGTGAATTTGTTTTTCCTTTTTTAATAATGCTGCCTTTCAGGTTGCTTCATTTCTTCAGCGAAGGGGGTGGTAGGTGGTTTACACTGTACTCGGAAGAGGAACACCAAAAACAGCAGCTTCCACAACCATGATATGAGAACAATGGAGAGAAGGTGGAAGGTCCAACCCAACCCAAGGGTTGTAGAGGCCAAGGGACTGGTTTGGTCTGAAAAAACAATGCATTAGAAGGAAGTGTTTCATTTGCAAATTTTGCAGATCTGGCCTCAGCATGGACTTCCAGTCTCGAGGAGATTCCTCAAACTGCTGTCCCACAATGGCAAGCATTTAAGAAAGACTGTAATATTTGAACATTTGGCTTTATTTCTTTATTTTCTACTTAAAACTAAGAAGATCTGCAATGTGTAACTAAACTTTCTTTTGTATGTTGCACACTATACTATAATTACTACAATATTTAAACTTTAACTATGTTCTTTCTTTCTACCTTGTCTTTAAGATTCTGTGCCGAGGTACTTGTCCCTAAGATAATGCCTTGTGTGGTAACATTATACACTTTTCACTGTATTCCTCTCTTTTTGCACTTGAGTAGGCATGAGAATAAAATCAAAATCTAATCAAGATCTATGCAGTCTTCTACAGCAATACGTGTAACCAGTTGGAGTCAGTTGTCAATCGTTGCCTATGATCGACAAAGTCACCACCACTCTCAATAACTTCACCTCACATTCCTTCTAGTTTGCTCCTGGGAATTCCTGCGTCTCCCAGCCTGCAGAGATTAACTGCCCAGTTCATCGAGACATGCTTTTCTATTTCCTTTCTCTAGTGATTGTAACAAGGTCTGCCAGGTGGACTCATAGAATATGAGTTCCCTGATTGGGGCTGTTAATCCAGTACAACCAAGGACCCCTGGCCGACAGATATAAACTGGAGCATCAAAGGTTCTATTCACTCTCAGAGCTGGCTCTGAGGGAGCTGGATCAGTGTCAAGGACTCTCCACATGTAAATAGAGGATGATTTAGTGACAGGATACCAGCAGTGGAGTTATTTAACTTTCCAATAGAAGCTGACCATCAGATAAATAGAACTGAACAATCTGTTTCAGAGGTTGGATTCTGCACTTCCAGCTCATACTACACTGAGATTGGTTTAGCGATTGATTCAAAAGCTGCTTCTAAAAGATAAACAGAAAAGGAATCCTGCAGAAATTGGGAGGTAAGGGTAACCACTAATGTCCCTGCTGACTACATCTGTGGAAAGTGCACCCAACCCCAGCCCCTCGAAAACCCCGTTAGGGAACTGGAGCTGGAGCTGGATGAACTTCGGATCATTCAGGAGGCAGAGGGGGTTATTGAGAGAAGTTACAGGGAGGTAGTCACTTCTAAGGTACAAGAAAAAGGCAAATGGGTTACAGTCAGGGGACAGAAAAGGAACCGGCAGGCAGTGCAGGGATCCTCTGTGGCCATTCCCCTCAACAATAAGTATACCATTTTGGATACTGTTGGGGGGGATGGCTTACCAGGGGAAAGCAGTGGGGTACAGGGCTCTGGCACAGAGTCTGTCCCTGCTGCTCAGAAGGGAAAGGGGAAGAGGAGCAGAGCAGTAGTAATTGGGGGCTCCATAGTTAGGGGGACAGGTAGAAGGTTCTGTGGGGACGAGAGAGACTCACAGTTGGTGTGTTGCCTCCCAGGTGCCAGGGTTCGTGATGTCTCTGATCGTGTTTTTGGGATCCTTAAGGGGGAGGGGGAGCAGCCCCAAGTCATGGTCCACGTAGGCACCAATGACATAGGTAGGAAGAGAGATGGGGATTTAAGGCAGAAATTCAGGGAGCTAGGATGGAAGCTTAGACCAGGACGAACAGAGTTGTTGTCTCTGGTTTGTTGCCCGTGCCGCGTGCTAGTGAGGCAAGGAATAGGGAGAGAGAGGAGTTGAACACGTGGCTACAGAGATGGTGCAGGAGGGAGGGTTTTGGATTCTTGGATAATTAGGGCTCTTTCTGGGGTAGGTGGGACCTCTACAAGCAGGATGGTCTTCATCTGAACCAGAGGGGTACCAATATCCTGGGGGAAAATCCGTTAAGGCTATTGGGGTGGGTTTAAACTAATCCAGCAGGGGAATGGGAACCAAAATTGTAGTTCAAGTACAGAAAAGATTGAGAGTAGGGAGGTCCGAAATCAAGTTTCAGGGATGCAAGATGGCACCGGCAAGCAAGAAGTTGGTTTGAAGTGTGTCTACTTCAATGCCAGGAGCATCCGGAATAAGGTAGGTGAACTTGCAGCATGGGTTGGTACCTGAGACTTAAATGTTGTGGCCATTTCGGAGACATGGTTAGAGCAGGGACAGGAATGGTTGTTGCAGGTTCCAGGATTTAGAAGTTTCAGTAAGGACAGAGAAGATGGTAAAAGAGGGGGAGGTGTGGCATTGTTGGTCAAAGACAGTATTACAGTTGCAGAAAGGATGCTTGGGGACTCATCAACTGAGGTAGTATGGGCTGAAGTTAGAAACAGGAAAGGAGAGGTCATCTGTTGGGAGTTTTCTATAGGCCTCCGAATAGTTCCAGAGATGTAGAGGAAAGGATAGCAAAGATGATTCTCGATAGGAGTGAGAGAGACAGGGTAGTTGTCATGGGGGACTTCAACTTTCCAAATATTGACTGAGAACACTATAGTACGAATACTATAGATGGGTCAGTTTTTGTACAGTGTGTGTAGGAGGGCTTCCTGACACAGTATGTAGACAGGCCAACAAGGGGCGAAGCCACATTAGATTTGGTACTAGATAATGAGCCCGACCAGGTGTTAGACTTAGAAGTAGGTAAGCACTTTGGTGATAGCGATCACAACTCTGTTATGTTTACTTTAGTGATAGAAAGGGATAGGTGTATACCACTGGGCAAGAATTACAGCTGGGGGAAAGGCAATTGCAATGCGATTAGGCAAGATTCAGGAAGCATAGGATGGAGAAGGAAACTGCACGGGGATAGGCACATTAGAAATGTGGAGCTTATTCAAGGAAAAGCTACTGTGTGTCCTAGATAAGTATGTACCTGTCAGGCAGGGAGGAAGCTGTAGAGCGCGGGAGCCGTGGTTTACGAAGGAAGTGGAATCTCTGGTCAAGAGGAAGAAGAAGGCTTATGTTAGGATGCGATGTGAAGGCTCAGTTAAGGCACTTGAGGGTTAAAAGGTAGCCAGGAAAGACCTAAAGAGAGAGCTCAGAAGAGCCAGGAGGAGACATGAGAAGTTGTTGGCGGATAGGATCAGGGT
>NC_057735.1:26614895-26720789 GCF_004010195.1 Chiloscyllium plagiosum
GGTAGGTTGTGCCTCACAAACCTTATTGAGTTCTTTGAAAAGGTGACCAAACAGGTAGATGAGAGTAAACCGGTTGATGTGGTGTATATGGATTTCAGCAAGGCATTCGATAAGGTTCCCCACAGTAGGCTATTGTACAAAATGTGGAGGAATGGGATTGTGGGAGATATAGCAGTTTGGATCAGTAATTGGCTTGCTGAAAGAAGACAGAAGGTAGTGGTTCATCCTGGGAAATGCTCATCCTGGAGTCCAGTTACCAGTGGTGTACCGCAAGGGTCAGTGTTGGGACCACTGCTGTTCATCATTTTTATAAACGACCTGGATGAGGGCATAGAAGGGTGGGTTAGTAAATTTGCAGACAACACTAAGGTCGGTGGAGTTGTGGATAGTGACGCAGGATGTAGTAGGTTACAGAGAGACATAGATAAGCTGTCGAGCTGGGCTAAGAGGTTGAAAATGGGGTTTAATGTGAGCAAGTGCGAGGTGATTCACTTTGGACGGAGTAACCGGAATGCAAAGTACTGGGCTAATGATAAGATTCTTGGTAGTGTAGATGAGCAGAGAGATCTCAGTGTCCAGCTACACAGATCCTTGAAAGTTGCCACCCAGGTTGACAGGGTTGTTAAGAAGGCATACAGTGTTTTAGCTTTTATTAATAGAGGGATCAAGTTCGGGAACCATGAGGTTATGCTACAGCTGGACAAAACTCTAGTGCGGCCGCACTTGGAGTATTGTGTACAGTTCTGGTCACCACATTGTAAGAAGGATGTGGAAGCTTTGGAAAGGGTGCAGAGGAGATTTACTAGGATGTTGCCTGGTATGGAGGGGAGATCTTACGAGGAAAGGCTGACGGACTTGAGGCTGTTTTCGTTAGAGAAAAGAAGGTTGAAAGGTGACTTAATAGAGACATATAAGATAATCAGAGGGTTAGATAGGGTGGACAGGGAAAGCCTTTTTCCATGTATGGTGACGGTGAGCACGAGGGAGCATAGCTTTAAATTGAGGGATGATAGATATAGGTCAGATGTCAGAGGTAGTTTCTTTACTCAGAGAGTAGTAAGAGTATGGAATGCTTTGCCTGCAACGGTAGTAGATTCACCAACTTTAAGTACATTTAAGTCATCATTGGACAAACATATGGACGCACATGGAATAGTGTAGGTTCGATGGGCTTCAGATTGGTATGACAGGTCAGCGCAACATCGAAGACCGAAGGGCCTATACTGCGCTGTAATGTTCTATGTTCTGTATACTATCAAGACACAAACAAAATCAGAAATTGCTGGAAGAGCTCAGCAGGTCTGGCAGCATCTGTGCAGAGAAAACAGAGTTAACATTTTGTGTCCAGTGACCCTTCATCAGAAATTATTGTAGCCAGGAAAAGATCGGTATACACGCCAAAGAAGGGACTGAAGAGGGGTAAGGAGAAAATGATAGGAGGAGATGGAGCCCCGAGAGAGACAAAAACAGTTGGGTAGACAAAGGAATGGGTAAAGACCAGCCTGGTTAATGAATAGCTGTTCATGGAAACTGTTAGTAACTGACAATAGGTTGTTTGTGGTAACAGTCAAGATTAGACTGGTGCTGGAAAAGCACAGCAGGTCAGGCAGCATCTGAGGAGCATGAAAATCAATGTTTCGGGCAAAAGCCCTTCATCACCACTCTAATCTCCAGCATTTGCAGTACCCACTTCTGCCTGTTTGTGGTAGCAGTCAAAGGCTGGTGTGTGGGGTTGTGGTAAGTTCATGGAAGAAGGTGCTCAGACCCTAAAATTAGTGAACTCAATATTAAGTCCAGAAAGCTGCAGGGTTCCCAAGTGGAAATTGACGGTGTTGTTCTTCCAGTTTGCTCTGAGCTTCACTGGAGCACCATAGCAAGTTTGAGACAGAGATATTGGCCAGGGAACATAATGGTGTGTTGAAATGGCAGGCAACTGGAATTTCAGGATCATTTTTGCGGGCAAATCATAAGTGTCTGCAAAGCGATTGCCCACTCTGTGCTTTGTCTTCCCAGTGTAGAAGAGACCATATTGTGAGCAGTGAATACAGTAAAATAGTGAAGTGAAGGTAAAGCGCTGCTTCACCTGATACATTGCTGCTTCACTATCAAGGCATCATTGGGCTGTGACCATTGCCGATAATGTACATGTTCTGCATTCAAACCTGTATCAGCTCACCCAACACTAACCATTTGGTGGGAGAAGAATCCAAAGAGTACTGTACTCTGAAAAATTGCATGACTTTTAATAGTACCTTTTTGTACATTGAAGAAAGATAATTTATCTATTACTACATTTCTCATAATTTTATGGTCTGCCCATATGTGGATTTATATGATGCTATGGGAAGCTGCTGATGAATGCCTGTGCAATATTATCTGCCAACTCAGTATCTCAGTTCATATATCTCAACCTTCAAAATGTGGGAAGTGAAGTTAAAAAGAAATCTTGCCTGAAGAACATAAAATGTAATAAGACAAAAATTATTAAAATGAGGTTCTATTATGTGTCATAAGATGTGCAGAGTAAAAAAAAAGCCACAAACAATCAGAGTAGGATGGATGATTCTACATTACAAAAAAGAAATGCAATATGGGAAAATTTGCTTACACTAGGGACTCACATATATCAAAACTAGATGCAAATGGATTTCACTGCATATCAATGCAGAGTAAACCAACAAAACAACAGCAAACAAAAAGATTCAAATAGGCAGAAAAGATGCACTTTAACCCATTTATACAGAATATACACAGATGAAGAGAACAGTTGTCAGATATATCTCCCAAATTAGCATTAAACTGAAAAGCTATCACTAACAGCAAACAGAATCATCGGGTAGAATTTTTACTGATCTGATCTATGGCGAGTATGAAAAGCTGCAATTTGATCATGGAGGTGGAGGAGAGAGTGGATGACCTTTTTAAATTGGACTGGGCTGCTGAATGGATGGGCTGCTGATCCTGGAGTAAACATTAGAAGCCTTTGATAAGGTTCCACATGGTAGGCTGATGGCAAAATGCAGAGGCATGGAATTGAGGGTGATTTAGCAATTTGGATTAGAAATCGGCTTTCTGAAAGAGGGTAGCGAGTGGTGGTTGATGGAAAATATTCAGTCTGGAGTCCAGTTACTAGTGGTGTGCCACATGGATCTGTTTTGGACCACTGCTGTTTGTCATTTTTATAAATGACTTAGACGCAGGCATAAGTGGATAGATTAGTAAATTTGCAGCCGACACTAAAGTCGGTGGAGTAGTGGACAGTTTGGAAGAATGTTACAGTTTGCAGGGGGACTTGGATAAACTTCAGAATTGGGCTAAGAGGAGGCAAATGGAGTTCAATGCAACTAAATGTGAGGTGATGTACTTTGGGAAGAATAACAGGAAGGCAGAGTACTGGGTCAATGGAAAAACACTTGGTAGTGTGGATGTGCAGAAGGATCTTGGAGTCCATGTGCATAGATCCCTGAAAGTTGCCACCCCGGTTGATAGTGCTGTTAAGAAGGCATACGGTGTGTTAGGTTTCTTTGGTAGAGGGATTGAGTTCCGGAACCACAATATCATGCTGCAACTATACAAAACGCTAGTGCGGCCACACTTGGAATATTGTGTACTGTTCTGGTCGCCATATTTTGGGAAGGATGTGGAAGCATTGGAAAAGGTGCAGAGGAGATTTACCAGGATGTTACCTGGTCTGGAGGGAATGTCTTATGAGGAAAGGCTGAGAGACTCATTGGAAAGAAGAAGGCTAAGAGGGGATTTGATAGAGACATATAAGATGATCAGAGGATTATATAGGGCAGACAGTGAAAGAGTTTTTCCTAGGATGATGATGTCAGCTTTTACGGGAGGGCATAACTACAAATTGAGGGGTGATAGATTTAAGACTGATGTCAGAGGCAGGTTCTTTACGCAGAGAGTGGTAAGGGCGTAGAATGCCCTACCTGCTAATATAGTTAACTCAGCCGCATTAGGGAGATTTAAACAATCCTTAGATAAGCACATGGATGATTTTGGGATCGTGTACGGGGACGAGCGGAGAATAGTTCACAGGTCGGTGCAACATCGAGGGCCGAAGGGCCTATACTGCGCTGTATTGTTCTATGTTCTACGTTCTACATTCTATAGGGATGGAGAGTGAGGTGGAAAAGGGGTGGTGGGACTTTTAGAGAGATAATGATACAGGATATTGGAGGTCTAGAAGGGAGAGTGAATCAGAATCTGGTGAGACAGAGAGGCGTCACAGCTGTATTGGAGGCGTTGGCAAAAGGTCACTAGGAAGAGTGTTGTTTTCAGCAGGCACTTGGAACCTGGAGGTATCTATGAAAGCACTCACCTCCAGAAATCTTCAATTCAATATTCTGCCAAGTTCCCAGTAAATAAAACTAGAACCTGCCTAACAATGAGACCCACCATTTTGGAAACTGCAAACTACCTCCTTAAATGAAGTTGCCCACTACCCACTTTTCAACTTCAACTAATGGCTAGAAATGGCTGGTTTGGGGACAGGTTTAGACTAGATTGTTGCATGCTGAAACCCCTAGCTGACACAAAGCCAAATAAAATATTGTTGAACATTCCGCATATATTCAAACATGAAATTGTAAAGAAGAAAGAAAGTAATTGAGAACCAATCCACTCTCAAATTAATTAATAGAAATTTACATTCTGTCACCAAATGGATCATCAAATTTTCTCTTTTCCTCTCCTCAAGATACAGATCTATATTTTTGAATGATTGTGTGTGGACCACAGTTATCATGTTGCTAGCCATTATTCCTGCATCATCCTTGATGGCTGCCATCATTTTCAATCATATGGGGCAGAACTCAGTAGGCTGTGATCCCCAATAACGAGTACTGGTACAATTGCAATATGCCACTATTGACCTTGCTGAATTGAGCTAACTCAGCACAGATGATAGATTGAACTCACAAACTTGGTCCATATGTTTTATTTCTACACAGCCTAGAGCAATTACTAACTAAGTCATTTGGGAGCACAGTGCAAAGCTGTATTACTGATGTGATTGTCTTTAAAACACATTATCTATAATTCAAACATTAAAGTTGTGTAATCTCCAAAGATATCATTTTATGCTACAATGATCTCATGGGACCTTGCAAAAGGTATTCATTTTGTCAAATCCTTGAAACATAATGCCAACAATCAGAATTTTACAACATTTATGCATTAAATGAAATCTAGCATTCTATGATACCTCAGTCATTCTCAAACACCTTTTGGCTGGTGGTTACAAATGAAAGATATCTGACAATAATTTAGCTAGAGACTTTTACACAATGTAAAAACAATAAGAAAGGAGAGAAAAATACAAGATGTGCCAAAAAGCAGAACGGCAGAATACTCTAATGGAGTAACCCTGTGATCCTACATTCCCACATACTTCACGGTATCACTGACAAATTGTGATACAGAAGGAGGCCATTGGCCCATCGTGTCTGCATCAGCTCTCCAAAGAGAAACAATCTTCCAATGCCTTCTTGCATATTTCAATAGAATCTGACTTTACCACATTTTCAGGCAGTATGGTGCTGGAAAAGCACAGCAGGTCAGGCAGTTTCTGAGGACCAAGAAAATTGATGTTTACAGCATCAGCCTTTCATCAGGAATGATGAAGGACTTATGCCAGAAACATCAACTCTCCTGCTCCTCGGATACTGCATACCCTGCTGTGCTTTTCCAGCACCACACTCTGGACTCTGATCTCCAGCATCTGCAGTCCTCACTTTTTCCACATTTTCAGGCAGTGTACTCCAACCCCAGAAGGGAGCTGTACTTTCATAGGGCAATTTAGCTAACTTCCCTACCTGAGTTAGATCATTGAACACCATAATATCAAGATTCTGACAGTCAATGATCAGAATCTGAACTGGACTAGTCCTAAATATGGTTACAAGGGCAGATGAGAGGCCAGGAATCCCTCAGCAAGTAACTCACCTCCTGGCTCCCAAAAGCTTATCTACCATCTGCAAGGCAGAAGCCAGGAGTGTGATGGAATATATCCCACTTGCCTGGATGAGTGCAGTTCCAACAAAACTCTAGAAACTTGAGACCATCCAGGACAAAGCAACCCTGGCTTGATTGGCAACACAGCCATAAATATTCATTTCCTTTACAACTGATGTTCAGCAGCAGCAGTGTGTACTATTTACAACATAAACTAACACACCAAGGCTCCTTAGATAGCACTTTCCAACACTACAATCTGGAAGGACAAGCACAGCAAATGGACCACACCACCCACCTGCAAGTTTATCTCCAAGCCAGTTTCCAATCCTGATTTGGAAATATATCACTGTTCCTTCAGTGTTGCTGGGTTAAAATCCTAGAACTCCTTTCCTAACAGCATTGCAGCAATTCAAGAGGACAGTTCATCACCACCTTCTCAAGGGCAATTAGCAATGGGTAATAAATATTGCCCAGACAAGGAAGGCCACATGACCTGAATAATTTTTAAAGATCAGTGAGTGTTGGGCATTTGGTGTTGAAATTCAGTGACAAGCCTTTTTAAAAGACATTGCATAACAATGGACTTAATTCTGTTCGTGTTTTGTTAAACACTCTTCAGGAAAGGTAAGAGAGGAACACTGGGAAAAAGAACTGCAATAATTAAGCTAGTGAGAAGGAAAATTAATGTGTGTTAATTTATGAAGTGTTCAAAAGCTTGTTGAGTAATTGTGTTGTTCTGCAAACTATCTATTTCCTCTGTAAATTCCACAGATATAGAATGCACCAACATTACACCTATGGTCTGTTTTAACATTTTTAACATGTTAAAGCCAAATGTAAATTTTAAATACAAAACATATGCAAATGAGCATTCATAACCTGTGTTTTGTTGTCTTTGAATCCCCATTAGCACAGTGAGATTCTAGATCAAGAGTACATGTATTGTCTAGTCCTGGTGTGATAGGAGTAGAAGGCTGAGAGTCCTGTGCTTGCTGAAGCTATTCTATTATGAATCCAACACAATTTCCCAATGTTGAACTAACTATTCATTTAAAGCTCTTCGTCCAGGTTTAGACCATCAGTGGGATTAATTCCTGTGTGGGGGGGGGTCAAAAAATGGTGCACAGCTGCTCTCCAAACACTGTTGATGCTGTATAAAGGAAGGTGTTGCTTGTTGGCACAAAGGAAACTGCTGGGCACGAATCCTCTGTTCAAAGTTGGAGCTGAACAGATAATGCTGCAGGCAAAGCTCTTTCTAAACTCTTGACATTTTTTGTTCTTGGTGCAATAGAAATGTGGGAGGGGTGAATTAATTTCCCTCTTTATAGCCCCTAAAATGTGGTGTTAGTCAAAAGTATGGGGACAATTGCAAAGAGTTCTTAAACAAAAGAGAGATTTTACTTTGCATACACATAGACAGTAAGCAAATAAAGTTTAATAAAAACACAATTTTTTTCAAAAATGGGGAGAACATCTAATATAAAAAAGGATATTCAAGAATACTCAATTCACAGTATCCTCAGAGTCCATGTTGTGTTCGGGTTTAACCTGAGACCATGTTGTTTATTTGGTAACTTGTTTCCTCAGCAGCAGTGAAGTTTATAGATATCTTTGAGCTCTTGTGAATGAACAGTTGTCTAAGTTGATTTATCACCAGGTACTGTTTACTGATTGAGAGAAAGCATCTTCCAATTCTGTGATAATTAATCTATTTTGACATCTCTGCTCTGCCCCAAAAGCAATTGGTAGAACACAGTTCACTTGTGTATTTGCACACTTGGCTTCATTGCTTTTCATGGGGAGTAATGAATAAATGTGTGCTGATGATCTTATTGAGATTTTTTGTTCCCTCCATTTTAATATGGATTGACTGGCATTGCTGATCTTTAATGCAGTAGCTTAGAATAAGGTTAATGTGTATAAGTATGAAGGCCTTAACTGTTGCTGGCGGTCTCAATCCTGTGGGAATCAACTTCAAGCAGATGGTACAACTTCATCAGTGTTTCCCTTGTGATGTAGAATTTGAAAAGTTGGTTTTCTTTAGACATCCATAAGTAGTGGTGGCTTGGATCAGAAGTTATGTCAACATAGGTACATGTAGGATCCGTATCTTTCAATTGAATATATGAGACATCCATCTTTTAATTTCTTCTTCCTTCATCAAGTTGGCGAAAAATAAAGAAACTCATAGACTTGACTTCCAATTGGGAAAATCCAAAATTAAGTTACCAAAATCCAGTGAAGAATATAAGCAAGGAATAAACTCAAAATAATCTTCCAGTTTTTTTAGAAATGCATCCTTAATGTCTAATTTCAAAAATGGGTGTGTCAATAATCCACCTAATGCTCTAATCAGTAAGCTGTTACCTGTGCAGACCTGAGCACCATTATTTATTTCACATTGGGAGGATAGGGCTGAAGAATGGGACTAGCAGGATAGCTATTTCAGAAGCCAGCACAAACATGCTGTGTTGAATGAGCTCCTTCTGTACTGCAAAACAATTCTAAGGGAAACCAATCAGTGAACATACCAGTGCTCCTTATACTGATATTATCATGTATTTAAATACAAGAATGTTTTTGCAATATATTTTACAGAAATGTCAACTCTTGCGAGCTTATTGCAACTGAGGATCTGATTTCTCAATAATAATGAGTCTCACTCATGATCTAATTAAAAGATTCTAAAATATCAAGATAATTTTGACAGTCTAAACAATCCTTTCCAAGCCTGCTCTGTGAATCACATCACAGTAAGGGCAGCCTTTCTCTTCATCAGAAACATCCATTTTCTACTTGTCTCTGTGAAAATGTTGGAAGATTCACACCCCATTCATCTGTCACTTGAAAAATACAATTGTGCAGCAAAGTTAGTGGCAGCCTGGATTGAACTTAATTTGACGAGCTACTCCCATGATGCAAAAAATGCATTAATCAAAGGAGAACAATTATAAGCCTTATCCCTGTCTTGCTAGAAATGTTGGATTTTCATAACTGACAGGAAAAGAGAGCACAGAATTCAAAAACTGGAAAAATCTTTGGAGATGCAGTTTGCACGACATTTCCATAAGGTATTGGCACAGAATTTTCTCCAAGATACAATGTTGGATACTTATACAACTCATCAGTAATCCAATGGGTGATTTAACTTAAAAACATGAAGTTATGACTACTGAGGTAGTGCTAAAATTGCAATTGTCTGGCTGAATGACCAGAAGATTGGAAGATGGTTCAGTGTTTCTTGAGGCTATCTGCACAACCATCTACTGAATCCTTTAGTTTTTAAACAGCTAGTAATAGAGTCATGGAGTCATAGAGATGTACAGCATGGGAACAGACTCTTCAGTCCAAATCGTCCATGCCGACCAGATATCCTAATCTAATCTAGTCCCATTTGCCAGCCCTTGGCCCATATTCCTCTAAACCCTTCCCATTCATATACAGATCCAGATGCCTTTTAAATGTTGTAATTGTACTAGCCTCCACCACTTGCTCTGGCAGCTCATTCCATACATGAACCACCCTCTGTGTAAAAAAGTTGCCCCTTAGCTCCCTTAATTTTTCCCCTCTCACCCTAAACCTATGCCCTCATGTCTGGACTCCCTCACCCCAGGGAAAAGACCTTGTCTATATACCTTATCCATGCCCCTCATGATTTTATAAACCTCTATAAGGTCACCCCTCAGCCTCTGACACTCCAGGGAAAATAATCTTAGCCCCTTCAGCCTCTTCCTGTGTGTTCAAACCCTCCAATCCTGGCAATATCCTTGTAAATCCTTTCTGAACCCTTTCAAGTTTGACAACATCCTTCCTCTTGGAGGGGGACCAGAATTGCCCACAATATTTCAAAAGTGGCCTCACAAACGTCCTGTACAGTCACAACATGACCTCTCAACTCCTATACTTAATGCTCTATCCAATAAAGGAAAGCATAGCAAATGCCCTCTTCACTATCCTATCTACCCGCAACTCCACTTTCAAGGAACTATGAACCCGGACTCCAAGATCGCTTTGATCAGCAACATTCCCCAGGACCATCCCATTAAGTGTATACGTCCTGCTTTGATTTGCCTTTCTAAAATACAGCATCTCACGTTTATCTAAATTAAACTCCATCTGCCACTCTTCAGCCGATTGGCCCATCTGATCAAGATCCCATTGTACTCTGAGGCAACTGACTTTGCTGTCCACTACACCTCCAATTTTGGTGTCATCTTCAAATTTACACTATACTCCTATGTTCACATCCAAATCATTTATATAAATGTGACCTGGTGCACTCAGCAAAATTGTCTTGAGGTGCCAGAATTCTCTGCTTTCTTAAAAATGTGCATTATGGATGCAAATACCAGAATCTAAAAAGATTTCAAATAAAAGTTGGATAGGGGAGAAAATAGTCAATGACAAATTGCTTTACTGGGACTATTGTCAACCAGTTAATGTAGGTAGTCCAGATATATTGAAAAAAGAAAAGAATAGACAATAGCTTAAACCATGGGGAATGTTTAAACTAGAGATATTTTAGGAGCAAAGAATCTCAAAATTACATTTAAAACTGCCAGAGGCATCCACAAATGCACTGACTGATAACAGAGATAAACGTCATGCAGATGAAATTAAAAACTTATAAGCCGACAAAGAGATGTGTGTAAATGCATTTTATATTACATAGGTGCAAGCAAGTAAAAGATGAAGTCACTATAGTCCTACCAGATCATAGGGCTGGTCTTTCACTATACAGAGATGACCAGTGGTGGTTTAACCTAAAGTTCATAACACCTTCGGTTATCTCAGTTAGTGCTGAATTGAAACCATGTTATTGGCATTACTGTGTATTCCAAACCAGCTGTCCAGCCATCTGAGTTTACTGGTGCTTAGATATGTTTATATCTGACACAAATGCTCAAAAAAAATTTATAATTGTAACCAAATGAATTCAAGTGTAAGAGAGATACATCACTGTAACATCAGTACCTGGTAACTGTAACTTAACTCTATGATGTTTGTGGCTACTGCTATGGACTCCAGTCAAACATTAAAAGAAATTTCTTGTGCAATGTGTGTGGGAGCTTTTGAGATTGGACTAAATCAAATAGAAATAAGTCATCAGAATGATTCTTGTATGTTGGGAGAATCTTCCAACCTGAGCTCAATTAAACCACAATGGTGCAGAACAACAAGGAGCAAATAATTAATGAGCAATAGAATATACTTTCTGATCAGATGTGAGCTTCGAGCAATTTATGCTGAAATTTATTGCACTTGCATAAGTGCCGCACAAAAGGCTAATATACAAGGTAAAATCACATGGAGTTGGGGTAATGGATTAGATTGGATAGAGGATTGGTTAACCAACAAAAGCAGAGAGTTAGAAAAATTACATCATTTTCTGATTGGCAAGATGTAATTACTGGTATGCTTCAGGATGCAGTCCTCAGGCTCCAACTATTTAAAAACTACCTTAATGATTTGGATGCAGGGTAGAAAGTACCACGGCTGAATTTTCAGATGACATTAAAATAATTGGGAACATAAGTTGCAAAAAGAAATAAAGCACTTCTAAGTGCCAGTGAATGGGGCAAAATTTGTCAGATGGAGTTTACTGTGGATAAGTGTCAGAACAGAAAGGCAACCTGTTATCTAAATGTAGAAAAACTTCACAGTGCCTCAGTACAGAAGGATTTGGATGTCCTTGTGCTTGATTCAAGAAAACTAGTATCCAGGTACAGACAATTATAGGGAAGGCAAATGTAGTTTTGGCATTTATTGCTAAATGAATAGAATATGAAAGTAGGAAAGTGTTACTGCAGATGTGGAAGGCATTAGTGAAATTGCATCTAAAGTATTGCGTAGAGTTTGGTCCCCTTACTTGAAGAGGGATGCAGATGCATTAGAGGCAGCTCAGAGGAGATTAGCTAGATTGATTCCAGAGATGAGGATTTTATTTTATGAGGAAAGATTTAATAGTTTAGGCCTACACGCTGTAGAGTTCAGAAGAATGAGAGGCAATCTAATTGAGATCCATGCGATATTAAGAGGAGAACAAAAAGTCATAGTTTTAAGATAAGGAATAGCAGATTTAAAACAGAACTGAGAAGGAATTACTTGTGTCAAAGGGTTCATGAATCTGCAGAATTCATTACTTCAGAATGCGGTGTGCACTAAGTAAATTTAAGGAGGGGATGGACAGACTTTCAATAAGTAATGGGTTGAAAGGTTATGGAGTTGAGGCTGGAAGAGACCAGCCATGATTATATTAAATGGTGAAGCAGGCTCAAGGGACTGAATTGACTACTCCTGCTTCTAGTTCTAACATTCTTAAGCTTGTGGTTGCATGCAAGAAAGCATATCAAGATAAAATGTCTAAAACAAAGAGTTTGCTCACACTCTTCTAGATTATTTGAATGCCAAGGAAGGAAACAAAAACAGAAATTGCTAAAGAAACTCCGATCTGGCAGCATCTGTGGAGAGAAAGCAGAGTTAATGTTTTGGATCTAATGATTTTTCCTTTTGTGTGGGTGAAGGGGTTTTTAGACAAAGAAATAGGCCTGAAGGTGGAGGCGACGGATGAAGAGTTCAAAGTCAAGGTGCAATCAAAATTCAGTGAGGTGGGGGCACAGAGAGATGCAACTAAGAACTTTGTTAGGTATGGAACATTCAGAATCAGAGAGTGGAGGTCAGAAGGGATAGTGAATATACTACAGGAGGTGGGGTTGGGAGAGAGGATGAAGTCAGAGGGAAGGAGAGAGGACGAAGGTTCCAGAGCGACATAGGTGTCTTTGTGTTGTCCCATCTTGTGTTCCTTAATGCCTGAAAGGAAAAGATACAGTTTCTTTTTAGAATGTTGAATGAGCCAGAGGACGAAGTGGAATTGGGTTGGAGGTTGAGTGGGGAGTGGCTCTGAGCCGGTGTGAGGCAGTGTTGAGGCAGAGAGAGGTTGAGAGTGTGAGATGGCAATGAATGGCACTGAGTGTGAATCTCAGAATGAGGAGAGAGCAGCTGTAGAGGAGCATTGTATATCATAGAGATACCGGTGATCCTGGGTAGATTCAAAATACAAAGGAGGAAACTTCAAGCGGAATCCGGGTGGGGTAAGCCTGAGCAAAGCACAGACACTGAGAAATGTGCTGCGGCTGTGGAAACCAGTTTTGGTAAATACTTTGTCAAACACAAGGAAACAAAATTATTGTATTTTATGATGTTTTCACTGTCAGTTGCAATTAACAAAATCAATATTCCTAAGATTAAGAATTAAATCAGTGGTTGCAATACTGAAATTAAAAAGAACTGCATATTTTAATGAGACCATAAAAAGATCTGAACAGGACTAACTCGATTTCATTCGAGACCACTTCATCCTGATATCTTTAGTGTCTCAAAAGAATGATCTTTTGACTGTATCTGCTTCGAAATGCTGCAGAAGATAACAAAATGGCGTCTTAAACTGAACACTTTTCATGTTATGAATTCATGGAAATTAAGTCTAAACACGTTGGGTTTGCAAAGCAGGCCATGTAGCCATAGAAATCCAATGTTCAAGCAATTTAAAATTGACAGTTTGCTAAAAAAAAACATTAGATCGGTTCCATGCTGAATCTTTTCCATCAAGGAGGGTTGTCAAAGTAAAAAACTTCGAAATAAAATAGAATGCAAGCTGTGAAGTTAATAACCCTTAGTATATTGTCCATCTGTCTTAGGGGGAAAGTCACTCATCTTTAACAAAATTTAAACATTATAAACACTTGATGCCAATCACAATTGTACTGTAGCAATCATCATTTCCTGCACGTAACAAGCCTTCATCAGTATGCAAAATCTGAATCAAGTTAATTTAAAAATACTGAGCTTACAGGAAGCCCAATAGCACAAGTATCAGAGCATTCACTTCCCAACCAGATGGTCCTAATTTGACCCTCAGGCTTGCCCATCACTCAGATCTACTTGCAATAAAAAAAAGCAAATCAAACTTAATTTTTTCACCAATAGCAGTCACTCTTCCTCACCCACATGCATGATTTATCTTGAATTCCCTTCCCAAAAATCAGCATACAATCCTTCACATAGTGTAAATGTTGGTGGTGAGCTGAGTAGCCCTAACAAGTGAAGTGAAATTTGGTGCTTTCTCACCTTTCTCTAGATGTCCATTATAAGGGGCAGAGAAAATACATTGCCTAATGTCAGTTATACACAGTTGCAAAATGGAAGCCTGAGGATTCGAAATGGCAGGCAGTATATGCAAGCTCATACCTCTCCAAAACTGGATTACCCACCACATTGAATCATGCTCCTGTGTCACCATCCATACTGAGAGTATTGAAAAAAAGTGTAAAAATACTCAAATAGCGTTTCTATCAGATATTGTAGGATCTTTCCATGAAATTGTTCTTCCTCAGAGCCTGGGTAATATGCTTGCTCAATGACTAATGCTGCCAATGGGGCATGAAGGATTCCTTAGCTGTGCTGTTGAAAAGAACTCATCGAATATCATCGGTTTAGTTAAATTCTCAGCTTTTTCCAGTATTTTAGTTTCTGCATTCTACAAATGTTGCTGGTGCCGACCTGATTCTGATTGTCTTTAAACCATTGTCAGTGCAGGTGAGGAGAGACCTAGTCAATTGCCTTTAAAGGTGGAGGGAAAAGGGTGACTTTCAATAAGGTTGGAGAGCATCTGGGAAAAGAGAAAGGAGGAAAGCACTGCCCATTCAGGAGATCACATGGAGAGGGATCTTCAGAAATAAAATAAATATTCCAAAGTTTAAGAATTAAATCAGTGCTTGCAATACTGAAATTAAAAAGAACTGCATATTTTAATGAGACAATAAAACAAAATATTTCTCCTACCTGAAAATGGCTGAGCATCAACGTTTACAATGCATTCAATTCATCAAGAAGTTATGTCACCTACTGTAGCCACAGAGCCTAAAACCATGATATGGACAACACTGCCTGTGTGGTCAGGATCATAAGGATCCTTAACTTAATGGAATAGGCTCTTTTCAAGGTGCAGTAAGTAATATCAATGGCTTCTCAAAATAACAGCAAGTTCATTTATGGTTGTTTCAAGATCATCAAGGCACTGCCAAGAGGATCAACAATGTCTCTTTCATATAGAAAAAAGAAACGAAAGTGAATAGCACATCATTGCAGGCTACCTCCCAGAGTGCAAGATGCACACTTAGAATTCTCCCCATTCACCAGCCTAGCATTTCTATTATTGGGAAGGGAGTCCACTCCTCCCACATGTTTGCAACCAAAGGCTGCATGTCATGCAGGTCTGTGCCTAGATTCTAGACAGCAATCATGATTCATGCAACTTAGACCAGTCTCGTTCTACTTGAATTCCAACCACACTATTAGATTACAGGCTGATTACCAACACACCAAGCAACAGAGCTTCTACAGAGCACTTCATCCAATTCTGCTTCATGTGAACTATCTCACCCATTGCAATACATCAACCATAACTATCACATTTTCACTATTACAAGCTGGATTGTCTTCCTTCAGTACAAACATCTGGGTGTTACCTTCATTACACTTAGCATTTCACAGGAAACATTAAATACCTTGATGCCTGATGTCTGAGCTTGTTTATATATCCTGGTGCTCCAGCAAAGTGCTTCCCCAGTGGATACAGCAGTAAGATAGAAGGTTGCTGAGCTTCACGAGGCTATGATAAACAACAGACACTAATGTGGTATTTCTCTGTTCAAGAAGAAAATGCAGACACTGTGACACAATAGCAGAGCTGTCAGTAGAGGCTGCTCTATGATAAATGCCACGGTTGTATTTTCCTGTTGAACATTCAATCTATGATCTACACAAATTCCTGTAATGCATTAGAGATGGATCCACATGCTCAAGTCTGGACTAGGACCTTCAATATCATAGAACCTAGATGAACCCTCTAGACGAGTTATGGATTGTCTTCAACCATCGCGGATGCCAATTTTTCAACCAACTTCTAATGATATCAAGAAAAAGCACTGGGAACAACATTCTGGCTCTGGTACTGATGACTTGTGCTCCAGACTTGAGGTGGCACAGTGGCTCAATAGTTATCACTGCTGCCTCAGAGCACCAGGGACATGTGTTGTATTCCAGCCTCAGGCAACTGTCTGGGAGAGTTTGCGCATTCTCCCTATGTCGGCATGGGTTTCCTCCAGGTGCTCCATTTCCTCTCACACTCCCAAGATTAGGTGGATTGGCCATGCTAAATTGTCCATTCTGCCGAGGACTGTGCAGGTTACATGGGAAATGCAGGTTTACAGGGATAGGGTTAGTCTTGAGTGGGTGCTCTTTCGGAGGGTCCATGCAGACTGGATGGGCCGAATAGCCTGTTTCCACACTGTAAGGATTCTATGATTCTAGAGTCATTGCATTATGGGCCATGCAGTTTCAGCACAAATACAACACTAGCATCTATCTGACAATTTGGAAAATTGCCCAGGTATAGTACATCACGAGAACAGGAGACTTTATTCACAGTGATATCAAGGTGCACATGCAAACAACAATCTGCTCACTGATGTTCAATTTGGATTCTGCCAAAGCAACTCAACTCCTGGCCTCATTACAACCTTGAACCAATCATAGACAACTGTGCTGGATTTCAGAGGTGAGGTACCTTGAAATCAATGTCGAATTTAACTAAGTGCAACTTCAAGGAGACCTAGAAGAAGTGACATCAATGGGAATCAGGGGAAAACTCTCAGCTGATGAGGCTCATATCTAGCACGATGGAAGATGGTTGTGATTTTTGGACACCTATCACCTCAGTAACAGGACATCTCTACAAGAGTTTCTCATAGACGTCTCCTCAGCCCAAACGTTTTCAGTTATTCATCAATGACCTTCTCTCCACCATAAAATCAAAGCTGAAGCTGATTGTTGGTTATTGTGCTATGTTTAGAATTTGCAAGTCTGCAGTTACAGTCTGCTTGCTTCCAGTAAGGTCTGGTTAACACTCAGGCTTGGTCTTAAAGTGTAAAGTATCATTTCTAACCTGCTCACTTTGATGTTGAACAGCATTTACCACTGCTGGGAATTCTGCAGCATATAACTCAGCCAGAGAAACCAAACAAAGCATAACATTAACATCAAATATATAGTCAATATGAAGATAAATAAATCAGGATGATTCAATCCTTGTTGTAAAATCTAACTGCTGTCCTAATTTTATGTTCATATTATAAAGATCAAGGGCACACTTTAAATAGGGAATGAGTATTTAAATTCACCAGATTGCAATCAAAGTCAGCGATGGAACTGTTGTGCCCACATTTTACTGATTTGTCAGTAGAACTAGGTATGTCAACATTAAATAGAATGAGAATGCTTCCTACTGCATAAATGCTATTTTTCCACAAATATGATTTCCTGCTGGAAATAATGTCTCACATTTAATCTCTCTGACACAAATTTCATCATTTCAGTCATGAATTTTGGGGTCACCTGTTGATGCATGGTGCGCAAGGGGACCACTTAAAATTCAAGTGTCCTAAAAACCTGGCCGATTGATCCCTAAGCAATTTGTTCCATAGGCCTAGGTAACTTCAATTTAAAAAAAAGCTTTTAAAAAGACCAATTTAAAAGACCAGGGTGACTAGGAGGGGCAATAAATTCTGACTTTGAAAGGAGCATCCATGTTGCATGAACAAATAACAGAGAAGATTCAGTTTGGAGGCTGCCAGTCAGTATTGAGAGTCAGTCAAATTTTTTGTAACATTTTCACTTAACATACATCCTTCAGCCATGGGAACAGGTGTAAATGCCCGTAGTGATTGTAACAAGGTCAGTCAGCTGGACCTCATAGAATAGGAGTTCCCTGACTAGGGCTGTTAATCCTGTCCAATCAGGGAGCCCTGGCTGACAGATATAAATAGGAGTGTCAGATTTCCTGTTCAGTCTGAGAGCTGGCTCTGATGGATCTGTGTCAAGGACTCTCCACATGTCAATAAAAGTTGACTTGGTGACAGAAAACCAGCATCTGTGGAGTTATTTCATTCCATTTTGCAAATCATACTTCATGTTGTACAACATGGTCAAATACATTTTTGGGGATTGTATCATTAAATGTGAGTTCCTCCAGTCCAACTCCATTTTAAACTCTAGTTGTGTACTAAGTTTTGTGTCAGGTTATGTGGCTAGTTTCCTGATAGGCAACATTGTGTCCAATAATACTGAGCTATGTTGAATTTTATATTCCTACTAATTCATGGATTCTTCACAAATCTAAAATAAATCAGAATTGCACAATACCACTTGTGTGCTACAGTGTAAAAAGAGTCATGCTTTAAGATATACTAAGGAATTTCTAGGACATACTTCTGTGATAGGAAGGCTTTAATTCTTAATTTCAAATTGCTGCTTAACAAAGGAAAAAATTCAACCTTCTATGAAATATTCCACCTTTTATTTCTAACTTGGCATAAAGCTAAAGATCCATTTCATTTAGTACCTGTGCACAAGTGGTACTGTATGACACTTGACAGAAAGACGATTAGGACAGATAATAACTTTCATATTCATTGATGTTTTCTGAGTATGAAGAAAAACCACTTGCTGAACAAAAACCTCAGCTGAAGTGTACTGATTTTTCAATACTGATCCATTAGATATCCATTCCTAGTGACCGCACTACCAGCACAATATAAACAATTCTTTCCTTAATTGAAAGTTGTGATAGAAGATTTACAAGAACATAGTTTCCTCTGTGGCTTAGAGAATTTATGCAGTGATTAGCTGTCATACCAAAAGAAGAAGGCCCAATTAATTAGTCTGATCAAAATGCCATTATCAATAATGATATTGAGGTGCTGGGTTTGGACTGGGGTGGACAAGGTCAAAAGTCAAATGACACCAGCTTAAAGTCCAACAGATCTATTTGAAAACACAAGATTTCGTAGTGTTGTCCCTTCATCAGGTGACAAAGGGACAGTGCTCCAAACCACTAATTATAGTGCTACACTTATCCTGTGTATGCCTGTAGAATGGAGACTATAAAACTGGATAGATATCCTGATTCTCATTGGTATCTTGTGCCCTCTGAAAATGACAAAACAAAGAGCAGTCATTCATACATGCTACAAAGATGATTTCCTTCCAAAACCGTGCACTAACAATCCTTTCCTCTTAGAATAATCCCACATTGGAACAAGTTGCTAAAGGACATTGTCACAGCTGCATCACTTGAAATCTTCAAGACCCACCTTTGAATTATTTCCACTTGAACTTTCTCATTATCAAGCCTACCATTTCAGCTAATCATGCTCAGTTGAATTAATGCTATTCATATAAAAATGTTGGCATAATTAATCCATAATGCCCAAGCAACTAAAACAGAAGCAAAATAACTCCCAATTAAGGGTGCACAGAAAAATAATGCTCACTTTGGGAACTTTGCACTGATATAATTTATTATGTCAGTGACCTCAGGAAAGGGGAGAAGAGAAAAAGGTTATAATGTATGTTATGTTTGCTTCATAATCAGTAAATCAATATATCTTTAAAGAAACATGCTCATGATATCTTCACTCTGTCATAGCATGAGGATATAAAGATCGCATAATCAAGCAGGAATCACTTCAAACATAACATGCCAGTGGAAGGATGTATGCAAATACAGCTCTGTGTAACTTATTAGTTTAATGCCAGCCTGCAACCATATGCTGGAGGAATGTAGTGATTGTATATAAGCTGTCAGTTGTGGAATGTGTCTGGTGGATGCTTCAATACCACATAAAATTTTGTATGTTACGTGAAATACATACGTATTGCTGAATCAGATTAAAAAGAAGCTCCGTTAGAAGCAAAATCACATCACTCGAAAAATAACCTTTTTTTTTAATTTAACTTACAGTTTCACTATTTAATTGTTTCACAAATTTTCCAGTGATTTTGCAAGAGTTTAATTCCTCGAAAATATGCATACATGTTACATGCTCGACATGCAAATATTTTAATTAAAGAGGAGCTTTTTTCTTCTCTATTAGCACATCTGATTTTAGATGATAACTCAAAAGGGGTTTTTAATCCTCTTCTGCTGTGCTGCTTCATGCTGAGTGTTTGATTTGAGAGATATTGGCAGTCTGATGAGTGTAGCTGTACAGGTTCAAGTTTAAATTGGAGAAACCAAATGGTTGTTGTTTTTTAAAAAAAAACATGCATTTTGGCCATTTAGAAATAAGATAATCTTAGTATCACTGTACCATGAAAGAAAATATCTCCTCTATTACAGGTGCCCTCTAAAATTCAGCTATAAAACCCATTTATTACAACCAGTCAAGCATCTTGTTCAATTGGCAGAATCTGATTTGCTAACTGGCTGTCCTGCTGACAAAACAGCATTAGTCTTTTGTTAACATGATGCATAGGACTAAACTCTGTTAAAATGGATCTGCAGGAGTACATTCCCCATATGTTGGAGATGGTGGGCGATTCTAGTTTGTACATTTCAGCTTTATTAGTTCCCACTGTGCTTTAGATTGTTAAACCTTAGATATTTACTGGAAGATTCTGGCAATTATATGAGGAAAAAATAAATAAAATGCTTGTCGCGATGAGCTTTGGGTATCAATGCATAGATTTCTTTCACAGCAGCATCCCATCTCAACAAGGATACAAGAGGAAAACAGTGCACAAAACTCTCGGATATTTAATGTGTATTTCAAGAAGCTTAGTACTCTGCCATTCTTATTGTGCTAGAAGATAATAGCAGTTAAATTCAATTGACAATTAAATTCCCTGACACAAAATGATGTGCAAGTGTCACAATAAAGAAGGGAATAAAATGGTCACTTGCAAGATTTTGGCTCAAACTCCTGGAATTCCCTCCTCATGCCATTTTGGATCAACCCACAGCAGGTGGACTGCAGCGGTTCAAGAAGGCAGCTCACCACTACCTTCTCAAGGAGAAAGTGAGGACTGCAGATGCTGGAGATCAGAGCTGAAAATGTGTTGCTGGAAAACTACCTTCTCAAGGGTAACTAGGGCGATGCCCATATCCCACAAATGATTTTTTTTTTAAATTAAAGGATGTAGGGGTGAGCAGATACTGGAATTGAGCTTGTAGAAAAAAATATAACATTTACTTCTTAGCCAAAAAGACCAAATTAGATCCCCTACAGTGTGGAAACAGGCCCTTCAGCCCAACAAGCCCACACCGACCCTCCGAAGAGTTACCCACCCAGACCCATTTCCCTCTGACTAATGCACCGAACACTATGGGCAATTTAGCACGGCCAATTCACCCTAACCTGCACATCTTTGGACTGTGGGAGGAAATCGGAGCACCCGGAGGAAACCCACTCAAACACGGGGAGAATGTGCAAACTCCACACAGACAGTCGCCCAAGGCTCAGATCAAACCTGGGACCCTGGTGCTGCGAGGCAGCAGTGCCAACCACTGAACCACCGTGCCGACCAAATATGTTGCAATATTCCAAGGGTCTTAGTAAATTTGCATAAATCTTTATGCATTTTTGGCAATCATGTAATTTATGGATTTTATACATGAAAAATTAAAGAACAAAACATGAGGTAACTTGTGGCAATTTTACACATGGCCTAGAAAGTTCTGTACATCTGTCGCTAACATATGTGGTCCTCATTCTATGGCCTTCATACTCAAAATAATTTCAAGGCTGTTCCTCTGGAGCCCTCATCATAGGCCTCCCTCACCCTGCATTCATTTACCTTTTCAGTTTTTTTTTCAATTCTACGCAAGTCCAATTGGTGTTTCTCTGAACAATTCATCTAGTAAAAGAATGTTTTCTGCTTTCGCTGTGGGATGATAAAGTGGGATCATTAAGGATAATCAGGCAGCTGTTACTGCAACTGGAGACAATGGTTGCTGGTGTTTAGTCAGACTAATTGAATCTAAAAGAAGATGGAGAATTTGCCATTTTTAAGCAGGACATTATTCAGTGACTGAAGAAAAATGAGCTTCCACCGAATGAGAATAGTTCATTTCCCACTGAATTGATCACACAACTGGATTCAGTAATCGGTTCTTCATCTTTGCCAAATCTTTCACCACCTGATAAATATGTTTTTCAAAGCTTAAGGGGTTCTTATAAATCACAGGGAAATTTGCTTATTGTCACAGCATTTCTTTTGGCTCCTTCTGGCCATTTGTAAGGGCTTCAATGAAACGAAATAATTCAGGTTCTACCATTATATCAAGATACATTGATTTAGAGTTTTGTTTCAAAATTTAGCAAAGAGAAAAATTAAATGCAGGCAATATGTTGACTTTGTACCATAGTTGTAAACCCAAACCTTGCTGTGTGCTTTCTTTTTAAGTCGACTTTGTATTTAACCAAGGGACTCCATCCTTTCATACACCCACATTTACACTTTGTAGGAATGTATTTTGAAATAGTTCAATGTAATAAAAAAGGCTGATGGCCTGAATTAGAAGGACAGGGAAGTTAGCAAAGTTGGTAAAGGGAGGTTTTCAAATATAAGATGAAGTGTACACAAAATTAATCAGGAAAAGACAAATGCATCAAAAATCAAGAAGAAAGATATTAGAAAGACGTTTTTTTCCACAGTGGGCTGTAGAAGTTTAAGATGCTTTGCCTCAGATGGACTAAGGAAGAGACTGATGAAGGGCTTTTGTCCAAAACATCGATTCTCCTGCTCCTCGGATGCTTCCTGACCTGCTGTGCTTTTCCAGCGCCACAGTTTTGACGCAGAACCCCAGCATCTGGAGTCCTCACTTCCTCCTAAGAAAGAGACCCATCCACATTTTTGGGAAAAAAATATGCAGTAGATGCAGCAGACTCTCAGAGGTTGCAGACTTGGCTGTTAATCAGATGGTTGTACGTTCAAGTTCCACATCAGCATCTGTAGTGTTAGGCTTTGAAACATTATCTCCAAACCAAATCATTAAGGATTAATTGTTAAAACTTAATTGGACTAGGCAATGAGCAACTGAAGCAAAGTTGAAAACAACATGAAAAGCAGACCTAGAGTAAAAGCAAACTGTTTTGGCTGAAAGGTAACTATGGTGACCATGGCTAGTCCTGAGAACAGCATATTGTGCAGAAAACATGGAGACACCTGAGTGTATTTTCCCAACCTGTTTTTGCACAGCAGAATTCCTGGGAAAATACCAAAAGTGCTAAGAAATGGTGATACAGTGTATAAGTCAGATTCAGAATAGTGTTAATAATGGGAATTTTTCCCTGCTCAAGGGAATGTCTTACCATCGGACTGGAGTTGGAGAGACTGGGGTCAGAGATCTTTCACCATTGGACTAAGGTTCGATAAACCAGTGTCATGGAAACTGGGATAGAGATGCAAATGCCAGCATCACCCAGGAGACCTGATGGACAGAAGACAGTGAGACGCACCTGCTGAATATGTTTAACGTAATTTAAGCTAATAGATTCATTCATTAGTTTGCATATATTTAAATTAGATTAAGCTAACAAATTTGCTTTGAATTAAAGCGCACGTGTCTACTTGGATTCATTTTGATCATACCTTAAAGAACATGTTCAGTACTTTCAGCCTAGCAATACACTTGATAGTGTAGGCAGGGTCTGAGCAAAATGTTCAAGAAAGCAAAAAAAGAGGATGAAAGCTGAGGGAGTAGTTCCTGAACACCTTGGCTGCAGAGCAGAAGGCTGGCCCCAGCACTTTAACAAGACTGGAACATTCCATGCCAAAAGACTGTTCTCTCGCATCGGTGAACTATCCCCATACACCACAGAGAATATCCCATTTCTTTATCTAACTAACTAACGATTCACAGGAGTAACTGTTTAACTGGCTTTAAGTTTGAGAAGTTGTGAGAAGCAGCAGTCATCATGTCACTGGCATATTCGAAAATGTGACTGATAGTTTAATGGAAAAGTTAGGGTCATCAGCAGTGGTGCTGTACTGGAAATTGTGGAAATTGTAGAAATTATGACTATATCCTTAATAGAATTTTGAAAAAGTTATGAAAGGAACAACTGAGATGGAAACAGTACAGAATAAGTTAGCCTATGGTGCCCATTTGTGTGCTTTACAGCTGGAAAAAGCAAATAGAAAGCTGCAGGAATTGGTGAAAGAGCCGCAGGGTAAAAATGATTACCAACAGGGAAGCATTGTACCCATGATGTGTAATTTGATGAAATGGTTCCAGGTATACCCAGCACTGCAACTGGAGAAACTGGATGTTAATGTTGAAACCAATGATAAAACAGACTTTTCCTTTCACATAGCAACAAGCAAAACACACCAAACAGGAATCTGTGGACAGACAGCAGTCGAGACTGTTATCTTGCAGGACAAAGCAAGTAAGCTTGAAAATTCAGGAGGAAGTGAGGACTTGAGATGCTGGAGATCAGAGGGGAGAGTGTGGTGCTGGAAACGTACAGTACATCAGGCAGCATGCGAGGAGCAGGAGAATCAACGGTTTGGGCATTAGCCTGATTCCTGATGAAGAATTTATGCCCAAAACGTCGATTCTCCTGCTCCTCGGATGCTGCCTGACCTACTGTGCTTTTCCAGCACCACACTCGCAACCTTGAGAGCGTGGTTGAAAGCGTTTCCCCAACTGTTCCATCCCTGTGTAACAAGACAAAGCAAGTGTGTAATGTCATCAGGAGCTGAAAGATGTGGACAAAGGATTAGGATCCTTAGGCACAGTTAAGGAAGAGGTCAGCAAGTTCCTTTCTCCCAGTGAAGATAAAGAATGCCTCTGTGGAAATTGTGCTGTATTCACAGAGATTTCCCATCACAGTTCAAGGAAAGCATCCCTTACATTTGACTAAAAACTGCACTACAACAAGGTGTAGTCAGAAGCATCATAGGTTCAAGACTTTCAAACCTTATTTCATTTAAAAGTTTAAAAAAGCTTTTTTTTTAAACGCTGTAGAAAAGATGTCATGAAAAATGGTTGATCTTATTCTGCAAACATAGATAGGTTTTTGGAAGACATCCAATTGAACTCAGAATGTGGGATGAGAAAAATTTAGTCCGTATGCTCGTATCATTTCTTTTTGAAGGCGGTCTTAAAAGAAAGATCTAGGAAATTTTCTTTATGGCAATGGAATTTAAAATGTCAGTTTGAGAATGTCAAAAGATTTTGACAGATTTTTAAAATGAATACCTGGTGACTTGGGCCCTGCCTGTAATGAGACCAACAGCGTTAACACTTTCTGCTGCCAGTCTTAAATCTACTTTCACACCTTCTGTATGAGGGGTGTGTGGTTTTAGGCACTACTAACTGGCTGGGTTTCTTCCAGAGCCACAGTGGATTTTGTTTTCTTTTCATTTTTGAATATGTTTCAAGAACACAGCAAGGAAGCTGGAAGTCTTGTGGAGACAAAGTCTTTGAAAATAGGAGAAAACTGAACTGACTATGGATCTCCAATATAAAATCATTGCTTAAAACTATCAATCCTGGGCATAACTGTTTCTGAAATTAGGATTAAGAACATTACATGATACCAGTTGCTAGTTCAAGCACAAAATGGGAAATTCAGTTGAATTTTGAAGGGCAAACAAATTTAAATTGTTAAATTTTAATTTGAAATGAGAGCCAATAGAAAACGTCTGGGTGGTTTTGATTTGTATTAGAATAAAATGGGATAAATTGTTGGAAAGGCATTAATTGACCATGAATGAAGCCTATCAGTCCAACAACACTGCTGGGGCTGTACACAAAAGTAAGCCTTGAGTCTATTGTTATCAATTTGGAATATTTTTTTAAAAATTTGCGAATAATCAAGCAAACTACATTTGAGAAAATTGAATGTACTTTTTTGTAAGAAAGACAAAACAAGGAAAATTTGGCAACACTTGAAACCAGGATGTAATAATGTTGTTTGTCTCTTTTAAAGCTAAATGAATACATGTCTGTTATCCCACTCTGGGCAATAAGGTTTCTCTAGTTTCTGAATCAGTTAAAATGATAATTAATGGGGTGGAGCGGGGAAGCACTTAGAATAAAAGAATAGTAACAGGGAGAACGTGATACAACATCAAATGGAGATAGGAATGACTCATTCAGGTGGAAGTTCATGGAATACAAAGTGTACACAGAATTCAATAATTAAGAGTTTTCTTAGGAAGATATGTGAGCCTTTCTCCATATGATCTTTTTTTAAAAGGGAACTGAGTTCAATGATTTGGCTACCACCCAGAAAACTGGGACCAAGGGAGGAGGATACATAAGCACCCTCTATCAATTTTGATCTTTTGACAAGATCACCTGAAAGTCAAGAATGTGTGGCATGATCTTGAGATTCCAATGTAAGCGTGCAAAAATAATTGTTACATCTGAAGTAACAATCAAGAGGGAATGGATGACGAAAAAGTACAGAAGAACAGATCTCAGACATGCATAACTACTTGACAAAATGGTTATTGTAGCCTGGAAGAGCACATAAACATAGTTTAAATGATAAGGCCCTGACACACAATGCATAGGAAACTGACTTTAAAACATTGGAAGTGTTATAGGTGAGAAGGAAGAAAAAAGTAAAAATGAAGACTGAGGGGAAAATATTAAAGAAATAAACAAAAGATGGTTGAAAATGAAGGAACAGCTGAGAATCTTAAGTCCATGTCACCAGTAAAGCATGATCTACTCTTAACCTTCATCACATGTATAATCAGCTTGTGATTATTGAACAACATGTGCATCTTGATCATCTGTATTGAAGGTATCAAGGAGCGTAGTGTTAGACTTAAAAATGATATCTACAATCCAGATCATTAAAGACTAGTTGTTTAGAGTTAATCGGAAATAGCAATAAGCAACTGAAGCAAAGTCGAAAAATACATGAAAAGTAGGTGTAAGGTAAGAACACCCTGTTGTGGGTGGAAGGCAACTATGATGACCTTGGCTAGTCATGGGAGAAGGGCCTGTGCCTGAAACGTCGAATCTCCTGTTCCCTGGATGCTGCCTGACCTGCTGTGCTGTTCCAGCAATAAAGTTTCAACTAGTCATGGGAACAGACTATTTTGCAAAAAACATGGAGACAATTGGAGACAAGTTTTCCCAACAACAGAACCCCTGGGAAAGTACCGAAAATACTAAGAAATGATGATACAGCACATAAGATCAAATTCAGAATAAAAAAAGTATTAATAATGGGGACTTTTCCCACCTCAAGGAAACCTTTAACCATTGGATTGGGGTTCGAGACACCAGTGCCATGGAAATGGAGATACAGGTACAAATGCCGGCCATCACCTAGGAGCTCCTATGGACAGAAGGCAACGAGACTCACCTGTTGAATACATCTGAAGTAATCTAAGCTCATTATTTTTCACACATTTAAATTGGATTAAACTCATAAATTTGCTTTGTATCAAAGTGCACATGTCTTCTTGGATTCATTTTGTTCAGACCTTAAACAACCTGTTCGGTACTGTCAGCCTAACAATACAATGCATTGAACAGCTAACTTAGGCTGATGTTTTTGAGTGACACTGACAGATTGCTGTTTTGTCAAATGTGTTACCCCTCAGAAAAGAACAATAATCTGTAGCTTCTGCTGTCTGTTCCAGTGGAGGTAGATAACTCTATGGTACAATCCAAAGAAAAGCACAATAAATGTGCTAATCAAAGTGTTATTAAAACAGATTGGCCCAGATTTTCTAAAAGGATCAGAAAATCTGCCCTTGAATTTCCTGACCACGACCATTTTATGCCCCAGCAGCAGTGGCCAATACAGGGATGGTTATAGCTAGCAATGGATACAGAGTGAAAACAGTCCCTCTTTTACACCATTAAGTGGTGGTTTCAATACCCTTTAATCACTTTGAAAGTTACGGAAAGATATAATGGACATGGGGTGTTAGATTGACAGGCGGGTGAGGGTTATATTGCCAGGTGGGTGATGGGGTGTCGGGTACCAGGTGGTTGGGAGGCAACACAGAGTCGGGGGATGGGAGAGTGGCAGGTGGGTGAGGAGATAGGGACTTCAGTAAGTGGATATGTCAATATGTGCTTTCAGTAGATTAGTGATGATGGTGGTTTGTCAGGTGTAGCCAGTACACTATCGGGACAGTGAGGCAGGGACAGAATTGGGGCAGTATTGGGTAAGGACTGCAGTGTTGAATTGGGTGAGTATCAGGTCAGGTGAATGGGGTTTAGAAGGTTTGATTCGGAATATTATTGGTTTGGGGGGTTGCCATGACCACTGTCCAGGTTGTGAAAAGTTCATCTGGACATCGGAATTGATGGAGCGTCGGGTTAAGGTGTAGAACATGTCGGGTGAGACAGATTCAGGGGTGTCAGATCTGGTGGGGCTTGGAAATGTCAGTATGAGGTGGTGAGGAAGTCAGTTGAGCGGAGTCAGGGTCATGGGGCTGGTTGAAGGTTGTCAGTGGTGATTTTAGGCTTCAGTTATACCTCCGCAGAAGTTAGACCAGTTTTTAATTTTTTCTAAATTTACCTCAGTAAGTATTAATCTCAAATGAATTGGAACCTTCCAAAATCTCTGACTCTTACTCAGAATTAGGAAATTTTGGAAGGGTTGCCAATACCAGGTATTTGCCCCAAGGAAAATCCAATCTACTGGCTAATGTCCATGGAGTCAGCTTTGTTGGAACTTCCACATGTTTGGATTTGTACCTCCAATCTACACCAGCTATCTCCAGCTTAGAATCTTCCCATTGATCTCATACTGTCTATGAGATGCTGTGCACAAATAATTCAAAGCATTATAAAATAGTTAGGGAAGGAGCCCATTCAGCCCTCTCATTCAGATTCCTCATTATCCCCCATAACTCTGAAACTATTTCCTTTTCAGGGAATGATCCAATTCCCCTTCTAAATGGCATTATTAAATTTGTCTTCATTACTCTACAGTAGTGCAATCCAGATCCTAAAAGGCTTTCTGCATGTCACCATTGCTTCTTTTGCAATTACTTGCAATCTGTGACCTCTGGTTTTTAATTCTTTCATAATTGAGAACGTTTTTATACTCCAGTCAACTTATGAATACAAATAACTCCATCAAATCTTCTCTCAATCTTCTCTTCCCAAAGAGTAGTCTCAACTTGAAACTCCTTATCCTTGAAACTATTGTTGTGAATTGTTTTTCTACATCCTCTCTAATGCCTTTGCATCTTGGCTAAAGCTGTTATATGTCTCACGGTCAATATGCTTTAAGAGACATGCTCATGATATCATCACTCCACATAGTATAGATGTGGAGGTGCCAGTGTTGGACCTCGGTGGACAAAGTCAGAAGTCACACAACACCAGGTTATAGTCCAACAGGTTTATTTGAAATCATAAACTTTTGGAGTGTCGCCTTTCTGTCAGGTGAAGTGAGGGAGAAGCGCACAAGCACAGAATTTATTGGCAGAGAGGTCAAGGACAGAAAGATCAAAAGATCATACAAAGGGTATGAGTACAGTGTCGAATAATAAGTCTTTGTAGATGATAAAAAATGTCAGACAGTGTGAGTAAAGTGTCAACAGCTGAGTAACAAGCAAAGGGATGACCAATAATCCAATTAAGTGAGGCAGTGATATAATTACAAAAATAAAATGGTGGCACTGGAGAGACAAACCAAATGACTGGAATAACATGATAGGAATAAGGGTTGCATGCTGAGAGTCTAACCAAAATAATCCAAAACCGTACAAACTAATTAAGGTAGAGCGATCACAATAATTTATCAAGGCGAAGGTGTCAAAACAAGACGTAAGAAAGATTTTACAGATACAGAACAGTATGGTGGGGTCACATGTAGGGCAACATGAACCCATGGTCATGATTGAGGCTGTCTTCATGGGTGTGGAACTTGGCTCTCAGTTTTTACTCGATGATTCTGCATTGTTCTATATCTCAAAGGCCAGCTTGGAGGACACTTACCCAAAGATGATGTAAACAGTATGTGTGATTCTATTTTACAGATCAAGTTTAGATGGTCCTAAGGAATGGTCTCCAAATATCATGCTATCATGAATATCGCCAATGAAGGTTTCACACAATTAACATATTCAGTCTTCCAATCAACAATCAGTAAATGCAGAAAGATCTAGAAAGTTAATGAAGACCAGTTCAATGTCAGAATTAATTTCAGGATTAAGTTCCCAACTTACGACACACAGACAGCAAACCCACGAGTCTTCTGACTGGTTTGTCAGAAGATGCCACAGCAAACAGCGTGTGTGTGTGGCACTTTAGAGAGGAACTATCAAAGAGATTTTTTGAGTTAGTCATCACCTGAACCCCAATTAAAGCAGTTAGTAAGGATCTTTTGGGCTAAAGATAAAAGGAACATACTAGTGAAACTTTATTTAAAGATGAATGCATGTATGGAGCCGTAGCAGAAGGCCAACAAATAGGACTCCTTAAGTAAAATACCCAATCTGATGCAAATTCTGATCATCAAAATCTGAATGCAAAATTTCATTTATGACTGAACTAGCATTTTAGACATGTTTATAATATGATCTTTGCTGTTGGGTTGAATGCCCCTAATTAGAAAGACCAGG
Organism: Chiloscyllium plagiosum; assembly: GCF_004010195.1. Taxonomy (NCBI): domain Eukaryota; kingdom Metazoa; phylum Chordata; class Chondrichthyes; order Orectolobiformes; family Hemiscylliidae; genus Chiloscyllium; species Chiloscyllium plagiosum. Next base: position 26,645,328 of record NC_057735.1, read on the forward strand.
ACCCCACACGGTTTATTAAATGTTTCTCAGGCTGCACATAAACCCCCAGGTAAACCTCCAGCATCACCTTTATAACTGTACCCTTCGCTTTATTTGTCACTCTGCATTCTTCCAAATAAAACGAATTACTTCATACACCCCTTGTCTGCCCAATCCATCAATCTGTCTGTGGACATTTTGAAGCTTAACACTTTTCTCAAGGTTCACAATATTTCCAAGTTTCATGCCTTCCATAAATTTTAAAACTTACACGAAAATCTAGGCCCCATTAATTTATATCAGGAAGACAGTGGTCCAGACACTGGACCCTGGAAGAACTCCAACATAAATCTTCCTGTGGTCTGAATTAACTAACCACCACTTCAGAATTTTCATATCTGCATTGCTCCTAACACTTTTATTCAACGTTTGTTGTTTTTGCCTGTGAGCAAGTAATTAATGTTAGTATTTTAGTGGTAATGCTCATTTCTGGAAAGATTATTGTTGTAAAAGGTAAGTTAATTAACTTGCTGTGCTTTAGTCATTCCCAGAACAGCTCAAAGAACTGGCAAATGACCCATGTTTGTTTTAATAGAGTCAGAATAGAAGAGATGGAGCTATAAAATAGCAAGGGAGCTTACTTAGTGATAGAAATTGTAGAGAAGGGATATTTAGTTTGGAGGTCAATTTGAGAATAACCCAGAGCAAACCACATCATCAGGGAGATGGGTGGAACTTAGGAAAGTACGGGTTTTAAACTTATCAGACTGTTTTCTGGGACATGTTTTTAGTTGCAGTTTGGACCTGATGTGGTTTGCTGCGAACAGAGAGAAGTTAGCCAAAATAAAAGGCACCTGGACAAACCTGTACTGTAAACAGTAGCTTTATAATTAACTGTGTAGAAGGTGGTTGAGGTTTATTTTCAGTTTGAATCCTATAAAGAAGGGGCTGGAAGACATCATAGTTTGAAGCTTGTAGAGAATATTTTGAAGAAAATTTACAATGGGCCTAATTTTCTCTTATTGCTAAAGAAATTAATCCACTGAATTAGCTTGGAAGTATCGGAAAAAATTAACAAGAACGAGAGACGAGGGTATTCACAGTCAACTGATAATAAATGAAAGGTTTACCTGAGAAAGCTGGAACTAAGGGAATTTCCCAGGGGGCCACAGCACATTTCTGGATGATCCCTATGGACGTAAATAGTTTCTAAGATTGATGTGGTTTGCAAGAGAATTCTTGGAAGTAGTTGGAAGTAACTGAGTGCCTATCACATATAGATATAAACCATATTGTTTATTTATGTAATTCTTTTATCTACAATAAAGTTAGTTTCGTTTCAAAAAATAGTGACATCTGGTGGCATAGTTCTATCGGTTAAAACAAAGTGTTTGGATTTCTTCTAAACTACTACTGATTCTTAACCAAATCACAATAACTCCAAGGACACAGTTTCAAAACTAATCCATTCATTCTAAATTACTCTGAGATAGCACAGGATGCTAAAAGTCACCATATAAAATAAAATTCTTTTTTGTCTTTCAATACTAAGGACGCAGGGGTGATGAGAAAGAATCAGGCAAGTTCGCCCTGGAGAGAAACTCATTCCTTTCTCACCAGCTCAGAAATTGAGTGCAGAATAAAAAGATCCATTGCTGACCCTGTTGAGCAGCTTACAATTAGAATCTTAAATAGTGAATTAATGGCCACAAAATGATCAAAACTGCCCTGCTCCTGATCACCTGTCTTCCAGCAGGAGAAAAGGTCAGTAGTTTCCAAACTGGGAAAGCAAAGGGGCAGCCCTAACATTTTTTTTTCCAGTAAATGTCAGAACTATAATATTTTATCACTGCATTCAGCATTGCAACTCACAGTCCAACAGCTTCTAGACTGTCCTTTCAATTTTGCTATTAGCTAATATTCATGTGTTTTTACTTGTAACACACAAGCGCTATTTTTAGGGGGATTATGTACTTTCACTTTGATCAGACCATTTGCAATATGACCACAGGCTCACTGCACTGGAGCAATTGAGCAATTGAGGAGCAATTGTCTGAAGATTTCTCTGTTCTTTTTGTATTAGTAAAGCTGTAAACAATGCTGCAAGAAATGTTCCAATAAACAGGACCCACAATCCTTATTGATGCAAGCATATTATTCAAATTTGGCTTTGGCAACATAACTGGTTTGATGTGGATAATTATAAGCTACTGCAATCTTTAACCTTCTGCAGCAGGTTCATGAGGCAGCCATGCTCAGGAGATGTTATACATAGTGATCAGAAAGACCTGCTGTATAAAATTCCTGATGGTCTGCTGCGAGGCACAGATTTTTGCCATTTGCTGATGCAGATGTCAAAGTACACCTGAGGTAGTCTAAGACATCAAAGTCAGAATGGCGTCACAAAGGGGACAGGCCCCAATCAGGGCTGATGAAGAGAGATAGGCAGGTTTGCAAGAGCAAACTCAATAATCCTTTGTACCATTGTTCTGTGTAACAAACACTTTAAGTTTAGAAGGTCAGAAAAGTCAGCGATAGTCCTCACAGCAATTACAATTCATAATTTGCTTACTCTTAATATCTAGGAGCACTGTGGTGCTGTTTACACCCACAACCTTTACCTGGAAGTGTTCCTTCTCTCCCAATCTTAATGGCAATCACTCTACTGAAAGCACCACATGAAATCTAATTGTTTCTGACATGGACATTTTTTTTCCCTTCATTCAACAGACACTGACCTTTCCTGCATTTCAAAATGCGATAAGATGCTTGGTATATTTTGCATTTGTTTTAAGTAAAAACAGCCACTAACTGCTGTGATCTATCATTGTATTTTGTATTGTTCTTTGGGTTATACAATGTAGTTGTAGTCTGTAATTGTTTAAAATAATCCTTGAACTTAAAGGTCACGTTAACAGCAGCATGCCTGAATCTATGTTCTGTTATGTACATGGGGGCCTTACACCCAGATTGTGGTAGACGTGAATAGTGTTGCTGAAATGTCACATAAAAGTACACTGAAATTGGTGACCCCAATAAGTTTTCAGAAAAACTGTGGGAATTTTTAAAAAAACAGCAGCACTGACAAAGCCAGAAGTTAATTTAAGATAAATGAGGAGGAGAACAACACAACTAATGTACCTGGCATTATGAGTGCCAGACTGTTCAAGACAGTTACGTTTTAAAATGTTTCTGTAACTTAAGGTGAAACAAAACACACTGGAAAAGGGGTTGGTGAACTCATACTAAACATCTCTGCTTATAGGCCCATGAAATCTGTTTGCTTTTGAGTCTCTACTCAAAAAGAAACCTATTGAAAATAAATGAAATGTTTTCATACTTCGACAAAAGTAACTCACATAAAAAGACAGTGGCTCTTAAGACATGGAGAGAGAACAAGAAAGCATGTACTGCCTTTCTACAAAAGCAAGGCAGTTTCTTCTGTAAACAGCAGTGAATAAAGCAACAAAATTCTTTGTGAGTTGATTGTCTGTTTGAAAGGGATGGAACAGAACCTACTCAATATTTGGACACTTCAGGACAAGGATGTACTGAGATGGATCTAACCAGTGGAAGTCAGATCTGGAAGACTCAGGTTGGGTGCAATGGCTTCAAAGGACACCAGAAGCTTTGATTTAGTGCAATGAATCTCCATTGCATTAGTTAGTTAATGCAAAAGTACCCTTTCTTTAGCTTCAACATTAGTTGGCTGTCAGGTTACCATTCTTCTATGTTGATTTTTTTTTATTGCAGTAAATGTCTTCTTGTTCATGTAATCTTATTTTGTAGTTATTTCTGTTGGTCCTTTGGAAACTTCAACCCCTTTTAAAAATTGTTGGTCCTCAATAGATATCATCATATAAGATTATTCTTAGTTCCATTGCTGAAACTGACTGTAAATTTTGGCCGAAACAAAGGAAACTTCAACTAAGCAAAATAAAACTTTGAAGATACTCAAAAATAAGTTAAGGAAGAGGCATAGAAAATAGCAAGTGCAGTTGACAATTCAGCACTTTAAACATAATCCGCCATTCAATATGAATATATCTGATCATCCTGAGTGTTAGGGTTAGTATCCTGTTCTGACTTTCTCCCTGTGCCCTTTGATGCCTTTAACCCCAAGAACGATGTTTAACTTCTTCTTGAAAATATTTAATGTTTTGGTCTCAACTACTTTCTGTGGAAGAGATTTCTACAGGTACAGTACTCTTTGGGTGAAACAATTCCTTCTCAACCAGTCCTAAATGGTCTACTCTGTATCCTTAATGTGCATCCCTGATTTTGGATTCCTTCTTGCATTTACCCTGTCAAAAACAAATGAGTTATAAAACTAAGGTGAACAGGTGAAATTGCTGACATCAGACAAATAGTCTTCCCAAGCTCATCTCCCTCAGTGCTCTCCCTGAGCTCCTGCTCTCCCAATGGTGTATTCTTGATGAAGGGCTTTTGCCCGAAACGTCGATTTCGCTGCTCCTTGGATGCTGCCTGAACTGCTGTGCTCTTCCAGCACCACTAATCCAGAAAATGGTGTTTACCAGTCATTCTGCAATTCACTTACTCCCTTCATGTTTTCTCTACACTCTACAGCCCTCAGGCTGATACTCCACTCAAGCCACTGCTCTCGTCGGCTCCTGTTAAAAATAGATTCTGCAATGTGAAGCAGGCACACCCATTTTACTGACACTCCCCATTGCTAGTTTCCGCCCACTATGACCCAATCCTACATGGTATACGACATGGATATCATAGTACTTAATGATTCAGCAGATATTTATTACAACTATTATGTACAAACATAATATTCCTCAAGCATATGTGTATCTGGGCTAATATGAAGCTTCTTGCTTACAACAGAGGAGCCTGGTGAGGTATAGTGAGATGCTACAAGTGATTCAAAGGAAGATGGTGTATGAGTACTTTGTACCCTCAGATCATGTGCTATAATACAGTGATTAAATCTCTTAAAGAGATATTGACTCTTAACTTAAAGAGATTTCATCTCCACTGACCATATGATATCACATAACCATCATCAAGAGCAGTCATTATGGAGCGAGTCTGCTGGAGCTTCAGCCTCAGCAATGGCCATCATTAGCGGTGGCCCTGCTGTGACTGCTGAGCTGATAAACTTTCATGGGACCAGCCGTTCTTGGGGAGGAATGCCCAACATCCTTAAGTGAATGGTGGTCCTGACCTAATGTAGCTACCACCCACTGAAGCATGGCCCCTGTCTCCTTTCAGTTTCAGTGACAAAACTTCTGCCCTCTTCAACTGAATAACTCCATTCCCTCTGCCAAGCTGTCCACTAACTATTGCCCCAAAATAAAATAGCACCAGAGGAAATCTGAGCTAATGTTTCATTAGAGTATATTCAATGATTCAACCATTCAATAGGGGAGGCAATGGCCTAGTCATACTATTGCTAGACTATTAGTCCAGAGACCCAAGTAATGTTCTGGTGACCTGGGTTCATGCCCTGCCATGACAAATGGTGAAATTTGAAGTCAATAAAACATCTGGAATTAAGAGTCTAATGATGACCATGAAATTATTGTCCATTGTCGGAAAAACCCAACTGGTTCACTTCCGTCCTTTAGTGAAGGAAACGGACCATCTTTATCCGGTCTAGCCTACATATGACTCCAGAGCTGCAGCGATGTCGTTGACTCTTAACTGGCCTCTGGGTAATAAATGCTGGACTAGCCATTGACACCAACATCGCATGCATAAATAAAAAAAAATTCCCTCACACTAGGCCACAAATATCAGGAAATGGGCAGGCAACTAGGCCAATAGTGCTGTCACCATGCCACTGAGCCATTCTCCCTTCACATACAGTTCAATACCAGTTGAGCAGAAATATTGAATATACTTGCTTTAAGTTTCACCCATGAGCACCATCATGTTCCCAGTTTTAAAAAAATTCAAGAAATGTATGCAAAAATGGAAAATGAAACAACGCTCAACTGAGTCACAAGCTTTGTTTCTGTTTTATTTTGATAATACAAATGATGAGTCTTCTTGGCCACATTTTAAGTGACAGTTAACTGCATCCTACATTTCATTTCCTTTCTTAACAATAGTTAATTATTATAGAATTTATGCTCAGAAACTGTCAAATGTAAAAATCCTGTCAAAAATAGATTTATTTTGTGGAAATCAGCAGTCATAAGCCTAATAAATCCAAATTTAAAACAGTGAGTGAGAAATCTGAAAAGCTTTAATACCACCTGTTCAGCCAAGCAGTTGAATCATTGTGACTGGAAAGAAACATTAATAAACGATAGTTAAATTATCAGCACATAGATGCCTACCCATAATTCCTCATACTGTAATTGAACTCTGTCACACAGAAGAAATTGGGCAGGCAGGCAGCTAAAATTCATCAGACAATACATACTTGGCATTATACCCGGACTTGACCATCCTTTTTTAAACTGTGTAAGGGCCTGCAGCCAATAAGGTTCTTCTTTAACTATCTAGGCTCAGGGCCAAGAAGGAAATTATTGTAATTTTCTTGCCAGGCGAAGACAGCAGTAAAAAAGGATCAGAGACTAAAGCAGGTCATTCACAATAAATCTTTAGGAGAAAGTGAGGACTGCAAATGCTGGAGATCAGTCGAGAGTGTGGTGCTGTAAAAACACAGCAGGTCAGGCAGTATTCGAGGAACAGGAGAATCGATGTTTCGGACATAAGCCCTTCATCAGGAATGAGGCTTATGCCTGAAACGTCGATTCTCCTGCTCCTCGAATGCTGCCTGAATTACTGTGCTTTTCCAGCACCACACTCTCAACATTAAATCTTTATACATACAATGGAGCCAAGAAGGGTAAGAGCATTCCACCAAAGCATATAGCGACTGATTTGGCACAATACTACATAAAGTTTTGTACTTCTTTGTATCAAGAACAGTGCAAAATTTAAGAATTAATAGGTTCTGCTGCAGCTTCTGCTGCTTTGATTGCATAAAGTGTTCAAATTCCAGCACAGCATGCCATATGTTCCAAAGCTATTGGCAGGAATTTCATCAAAGCCTTTCTTAATGTGTATTTTGATAGAAGTTTAGAAGAAATCTTCCTTTAGTTACACTGGGGAGGTGATGGTCTAATGTATTATTGCTGGACTGTTAATCCAGAGACCCAGGAAACATTCCAGGGAACTAGCTTTGAATCCCGCCAGAGAATGGAATTTGAATTCAATAAAATTCTGGAATTAAGAGCCTGATGATGACTGTGAAACTCATGTTGATTGTCAGAAAATCCCATTTGGTTCAGTAATATCCTTTAGGGAAGGAAACTGCCATCCCTACCTGGTCTGGCCTACATGTGACTTCAGACTCACGGCAATGTGATTGACTCTTAACTGCCCTCTGGACAATTGGATGGGCAATAAATGCTAGCACTAGCCAGTGATGCCCTCATTATGTGAATGAAAAAAAAAGCAAGAATTATACTAAGGTTCTGGTGAAATTGGGAACAACTTTGATTAAATGAATCCTCTTGACTCACAAACAATGGTATGATTTATTGTCAGCTTTTCCATAAAAATCTCTTCCAAAAATACTTTTTCATCTCACGTAAGTAATTAGTTTAATGCTTCCTCCCAGCTAAATATGTAAATGATTTGCAATGGATGTTCATATTATTTCCTTAGATCGTGACTGTAAATAAGCAAATTGTGCCGTACTTGAAAAAGAATAATTTTGTACCACAGCTAGAATTTTATTCCAGTAGCTAAAAGCAATATGCTATGAGTAGTGTTTGCTATTTATTTCTCAGGCACATTACTGGATGCCTCCCTAAATCTGAAGGCAAGGACAGGCTTAATTGAAGGTATCCAAAGTAGAACATGCCGATGAGAATATAGGTTGCAGGAGCTTAGGCAATCCATACTAAGAGTAGAAGAGGCCACAGAACATCTATCATTTAAATTGAACATTGTTTTCTATTCTGCAAATGGAAATCCCAAAAGATAACAAAGTAAAACTGGCAATTGTATAGCATTTTGCATGCCTTCACGATATCTCAAATCACCTTTTAGAAAATGCAATGTTTTTAAAGTCCAGTCACTGTTCTTTTAAAGACAAATGGAGCAGCAAAAGTGCACACAACGTCCCATAAACAAAATGGCAATTTATTCCATTCTGAAGGTGTCCATTGGGGAATGAATATTGGTCAACAAAATCTGCTTTACTTTGAACAGCACAATAGAATATTTTATCGCAATCTGACCAGACAGACAGTCTATACAGGTAGGTCTCCTATAACGCCTTTGTTCCCTTCCATAAAAACCTTACTTAATGATAATTGCTTAATAGAAATAATGGGGCCTATGGGAAAAGTGGGGTTAGGGATAGATCAGCAAAAAGTATCACTCACGATCACTCAAAAATCACCCAAAAGACTGAAGTGAAGTATAGCACAGCCTGAATGAAGGTTGAAATCATATTTATTAATGAAACAAAAGTAAATGTCACACAGTACATTTAAAAAATGTAATAAAGCTGCTCTCTGTACAGTATCTCACGCAGAAAGCTGCTCTGTCCAGCAGCTGACATTGGTCCATGCTCAGAACAGCATTACGACCAGACCTGACATCACGCATGCACAGAACAGCATGAGGACCAGAGCTGACATCATGCATGTGCAGAACAGCATGACGACCAGAGCTGACATCACACATGTGCAGAACAGCATGACGACCAGAGCTGACACCACACATGTGCAGAACAGCACAAGGACCAGAGCTGACATCATGCATATGCAGAACGGCATGGGACCCTATGCTTACATCACGCATGCACAGAATGACATGAGGACCAGAGCCAACATCACATACGCGCAGAACAGCATGAGGACTGGTGCTCACATTACACATGCGCAAAATGGCACAGAAGTTTTGGCATTGACATCGAGCTTGCACAGAACAGCACAAGGACCAGCACCATGTGCGGACACCGGCGCATGCGCAGAACAGTGTGGAGATTTCAGCGCGTGAACTGAACTGCACATGCATGATGTCAGCTCGTGTCCTCGTGCTGTTCTGCACACGCATGATGTCAGTTCTGTCCTCATTCTGTTCTGCACATGCGTGATGTCCGCTCTGGTCCTCGTATTGTTCTAAGCGCGCGTGACGTCAGATCTGGTCCTCGTGCTGTTCTGCACATGCGTGATGTCAGCTCTGGTCCTCGTGCCATTCTGCACATGCTTGATGTCAACTCTGGTCCTCGTGCTGTTCTGCACACACGTGATGTCAGCTCTGGTCCTTGTGCTGTTCTACACACATGTGATGTCAGTTCTGGTCCTCATGCTATTCTGCACATGCGTGATGTCAGCTCTGGTCCTCATGCTATTCTGCACATGCGTGATGTCAGCTCTGGTCCTCATGCTGTTCTGCACATGCGTGATGTCAGCTATGGTCCTCGTGCCGTTCTGCACATGGGTGATGTCAGCTCTGGTCCTCATGCTGTTCTGCATATGCGTGATGTCAGTTCTGGTCCTCATGCTGTTCTGCACATGCGTGATGTCAGTTCTGATCCTCATGCTGTTCTGCACATGCGTGATGTCAGCTCTGGTCCTCATGCTGTTCAGCACATGCGTGATGTCAGCTCTGGTCCTCATGCTGTTCTGCACATGCGTGATGTCAGCTATGGTCCTCGTGCCGTTCCGCACATGCTTGATGTCAGCTCTGTTCCTCGTGCTGTTCTGCACATGTATGATGTCAATTCTGGTCCTCATGCTGTTCTGCACATGCGTGATGTCAGCTATGGTCCTCATGCTGTTCTGCATGTGCCTGATGTCAGCTCTGGTCCTCATGCCGTTCTGCACATGCGTGATGTCACCTCTGGTCCTGAGCTGTTCTGCACATGCGTGATATCAGTTCTGGGTCCTCATGCTGTTCTGCACATGCGTGATGTTAGCTCTGGTCCTCATGCTGTTCTGCACATGTATGAGGTCAGTTCTGGGCCTCATGCTGTTCTGCACACGTGTAATGTCTGCTCTGGTCCTCATGCCGTTCTGCACATGCATGATGTTAGCTCTGGTCCTCATGCTGTTCTGCACATGCATGATGTCAGTTCTGGTCCACATGCTGTTCTGCACATGCGTGATGTCAGCTCTGATCCTCGTGCAGTTCTGCACATGCGTGATGTTAGCTCTGGTCCTCATGCCGTTCTGCATATGTGTTATGTCAGCTCTGGTCCTCGTGCTGTTCTGCACACGCGTGATGTCAGTTCTGGTCCTGAGCTGTTCTGCACATGCGTGATATCAGTTCTGGGTCCTCATGCTGTTCTGCACATGTATGATGTCAGTTCTGGTCCTCATGCTGTTCTGCACATGCGTGATGTCAGCTCTGATCCTCGTGCAGTTCTGCACATGCGTGATGTTCGCTCTGGTTCTCATGCTGTTCTGCACATGCATGATGTCAGCTCTGATCCTCGTGCAGTTCTGCACATTTGTGATGTTAGCTCTGGTCCTCATGCTGTTCTGCACATGCATGATGTCAGCTCTGATCCTCGTGCAGTTCTGCACATGCGTGATGTTAGCTCTGGTCCTCATGCCGTTCTGCATATGTGTTACGTCAGCTCTGGTCCTCGTGCTGTTCTGCACACACGTGATGTCAGTTCTGGTCCTGAGCTGTTCTGCACATGCGTGATATCAGTTCTGGGTCATCATGCTGTTCTGCACATGTATGATGTCAGTTCTGGTCCTCATGCTGTTCTGCACATGCGTGATGTCAGCTCTGATCCTCATGCAGTTCTGCACATGCGTGATGTCAGTTCTGGTCCTCATGCTGTTATTCACATGCGTGATGTCAGTTCTGGTCCTCATGCTGTTTTGCACAGGCATGATGTCAGCTCTGGTCCTCATGCTGTTCTGCACATGCATGATGTCAGATCTGATCCACGTGCAGTTCTGCACATGCATGATGTCAGTTCTGGTCCTCATGCTGTTCTGCACGTGCGTGGTGTCACCTCTGGTCCTCATGCTGTTCTGCGCATGTATGATGTCAGCTCTGGTCCTCATGCTGTTCTGCACAGGCTTGATATCAGTTCTGGGTCCTCATGCTGTTCAGCACATATATGATTTTAGCTCTGGTCCTTATGCTGTTCTGCACATGCGTGATCTCAGACCTGGTCCTCATGCCGTTCTGCACATGCGTGATGTCACCTCTAGTCCTCGTGCTATTCAGCGCATGCTTGATATCAGTTCTGGGTCCTCTTGCTGTTTTGCACATGTATGATGTCAGTTCTGGTCCTCATGCTGTTCTGCACACGCGTAATGTCTGCTCTGGTCCTCGTGCCGTTCTGCACATGCATGATGTTAGCTCTGGTCCTCCTGCTGTTCTGCGCATGCGTGATGTCAGTTCTGGTCCTCATGCTGTTCTGCACATGCATGATGTCAGTTCTGGTCCTCATGCTGTTCTGCACATGCATGATTTCAGCTCTGGTCCTCATGCCGTTCTGCACATGTATGATATAAGCTCTGGTCCTTGTGCTGTTCTGCACATGCATGATGTCAGATCTGGTCCTCATGCAGTGCTGCACATGCATGATGTTAGCTCTGGTCCTCATGCCATTCTGCACATGTGTGATGTCAGCTCTGGGTCATCATGCTGTTCTGCACATGTATGATGTCAGTTCTGGTCCTCATGCTGTTCAACACATGCATGATGTCCGCTCTGGCCCTCGTGCCGTTCTGCACATGCGTGATATCAGATCTGGCCCCCGTGCTGTTCTGCACATGCTTTATGTCAGTTCTGGTCCTCATGCTGTTCTGCACATGCGTGATGTCAGCTCTGGTCCTCATGCTGTTCTGCACATGCGTGATGTCAGTTCTGGTCCTCATGCTGTTCTGCACATGCATGATGTCAGCTCTTGTCCTCATGCCATTCTGCACATGCGTGATGTCAGCTCTGGTCCTCATGCCGTTCTGCACATGCTTGTTGTCAGCTCTGGTCCTCTTGCTGTTCTGCATATGCGTGATGTCAGTTCTGGTCCTCATGCTGTTCTGCACATGTGTGATGTCAGTTCTGGGTCCTCATGCTGTTCTGCACATGTATGAGGTCGGTTCTGGGCCTCATGCTGTTCTGCACACCTGTAATGTCTGCTCTGGTCCTCATGCCGTTCTGCACATGCATGATATCAGCTCTGGTCCTCATGCTGTTCTGCATATGCCTGATGTCAGCTCTGGTCCTCATGCCGTTCTGCACATGCGTGATATCACCTCTGGTCCTGAACTGTTCTGCACATGCGTGACATCAGTTCTGGGTCCTCATGCTGTTCTGCACATGTATGATGTCAGTTCTGGTCCTCATGCTGTTCTGCACATGTGTGATGTCAGTTCTGGGTCCTCATGCTGTTCTGCACATGTATGAGGTCAGCTCTGGGCCTCATGCTGTTCTGCACACCTGTAATGTCTGCTCTGGTCCTCAAGCCGTTCTGCACATGCATGATGTTAGCTCTGGTCCTCATGCTGTTCTGCACATGCATGATGTCAGTTCTGGTCCTCATGCTGTTCTGCTCACGCGTGATGTCAGCTCTGGTCCTCATGCTGTTCTGCACATGTATGATGTCAGTTCTGGTCCTCATGCTATTCTGCACATGCGTGATGTCAGCCCTGGTCCTCATGCTGTTCTGCACATGTGTGATGTCAGCTCTGGTTCTCGTGCCATTCTGCACATGTTTGATGTCAACTCTGGTCTTCATCACGCATGTGCAGGATGGCATGAGGACCAGAGCTGACATCACGCATGTGCAGAACAGCACGAGGACCAGAGCTGACATCATGCATGTGCAGAACGGCACATGAGTCTGTGCTCACATCCCGCATGCACAGAATGACATGAGGACCAGGGCTGACATCACACATGCGCATATCAGCATGAGGACCGGTGCTCACATTACACATGCGCAGAATGGCATAGAAACTTCAGCGTCGACATCGAGCTTGCACAGAACAGCACAAGGACCAGCACCATGTGCGGATACCGGCGCATGCGCAGAACAGTGTGGAGATTTCAGTGGGTGAACTGATCCCCACTGGAATTGTGCTATTGCTAACGGAGGCAAGTTTGTCAAAAATACTGTTCTGTAATTCTTCAGCAATGTTATCGCCAAATCACGCTGTTGGAATGTGCTTTATCCAAGAACTACCTGTATTAAAAAGTTAAATAAACTTTGAGCGGCACGGTGTCACAGTGGTTAGCACTGCTGCCTCACAGCGCCAGAGACCCGGGTTCAATTCCCGCCTCAGGTGACTGTCTGTGTGGAGTTTGCCCATTCTCCCCGTGTCTGCGTGGGTTTCCTCCGGGTGCTCCGGTTTCCTCCCACAGTCCAAAGATATGCAGGTTAGGGTGAATTGGCCATGCTAAATTGCCCATAGGGTTAGGTTAGGGGTATGGGTGGGTTGCGCTTCGGCGGGTCGGTGTGGACTTGTTGGGCCGAAGGGCCTGTTTCCACACTGTAATGTAATCTAATCTAAAAATAGAAAGCAAGCAGAAGCCATGATTCACAAAGTAACCAACCTCACAGGGAAACATAGGGTAGAGATCTTGCAAAATGGTTTTAAAGAGATTAAACAGGAAAATTTCCAGTGGGTATTCTCATGATTAATCACTGTACCTTATCGTTGGTCAATGAAAGGGATACAAGTTTAAATAGATTCCAGGTGTTGAGTAACAGAGAAGGGGACTATGGAAGTAATTTGAAAAGAGAGGGATATAGAAAAAAAAGCAAGTAAATGAAGATGCCAAACAGATCAGTCACAATTTATTTGACAAGTGGAGCAGGATAAAAAAGATTAATTATCAACTCCTGGTTTCATAGTCCTATCTTCTTCTCAATCTGGCTCAAAAAATGCACCAAAAAACATAAAACACCAGATTAAGAGTGACACTGGTATGACTGCATCCCACCATGGTATAGTGGACCAAATGAATTAATGTACTGCACATTTATTAATCAATATTACGCATACATTCTAGGGCCTAGATTGGATTCTAGTAATGTTTGATTCTGGGCAATTATTTTGAGATCTGGATGATAATTTGAACAGTCACAAGGACAGTCCTTTTTTTTGTTGTGATTCAATCCAGATTCTGCTCATTTGTCAACTTGAAAAAAAAGCAGGATAATAAAGAGATCAAATCATTCCCCCATTTGACCTGGTAATCCCTTTCTGTTAATAGTCCCAGTTTGAAGTTGCTGCAACAGAGACACTCTCCACCTTAGTTCATTTTTAAATAGCAATGAGTAATACAGATAAAACTTCCAACAAGATAAAGCTGTGTGAAATTTTGTGTTTGCTATACAGGTAATCAATCAAAAGCTCAAACATCAATCTAATGTAATAATCTACATCATTAACCTGCCAGCATGAACAAGGATATTTCTACCACCATGTGTCAATCAGCCTTTTACATTTTCAGCTCCTTAGATGACACTGAATAGAATTGTCACTTATTTTGTAATGAAACTAGTGAAGTAGTGAGGCAATATCATTACTATAATATCAAACATTGAGAAAAAGGAAAAAACTTTAGTTCTAAAATTAATGTCTATGTCTCTCCTGGATGTCACCTACTTTCTTCCTGTTTCTTTCTGTTCCACTTCAGGATTAATTTTATTCTTTTTAGCTAAAAATAATGGGCCTGAATTTTCCATTTGCAACAGGATTGAATACACCGACCTTGCACGGTTTTGAGAATATTTGCCTGATACAATTGTTTCAGATGTGGACAATTAATGACTAGAGGGCGCGCTCACTGTTAAATTAAAGTTGGAAGATAGGCCCCTGGCCCTTCAGTAGTAAAACAGCAATACGATCAACACGTCCCATCCCGTCTTTAAACCATTTGTAACATGTAGGAGAATATAAATAGGACCGCTGTCTGAAGGATGTCTTATTTGTAAATGTATGTACAGATATACATGGTATCAGGTCACATGGTATTAAGGGCGAGCTGGCAAGATGGATACAGAACTGTCTTAGTCAGAGGAAACACAGGGTAGTGGTGGAAGGATGCTTCTCAGAAATAAGGGCTGTGACTGGTGATGTTCCACAGGGATCAGTGCTGGGACCTCTGCTGTTCATTATCGACATGGATGATTTGGAGGAAAACATAGCTGGTCTAATTCGCAAGTTTGTGAACAATACAAAGATTGGTGCATTGTCAGAGGATACAGCAGGATATAAATCAGTTGGAGGCATTCACAGAAAAATGGCAGATAGAGTTTAATCTGGACAAATGTGAGGTGATGCGTTTTAGAAGGTTACGTATAGGTGAAGATTATACAGTGATTAGCTGAACCCTTAGGAGTATTGATATGCAGAGGGATCTGGTTGTGCAGGTCCACAGATCACTGAAAATGGCAGCACAAGTAGATAAGGAAGTAAAAAATGCCTATGGCATACTTGCCTCATTGGAAGGAGCATTGAGTATAAGGATAGACAAGTTATGCAGCAGCTTTATAGAACTTTACTTAGGCCACAGTTGGAAAATTGCACTTGGAAAATTCTAGTCACCACATTACCAGAAGGATGTAGATGCTTTGGAGAGGGTACAGAAAATGTTTACCAGGATATTGCCTTGTATAGGGGATTTTAGCTATGAAGAAAGATTGGATAGATTGGGTTTGTTTTCACTGGAAGGCAGGAAGTTGAGGTTTATAAGATTGTGAATGGCATAGCACATAGAACATTACAGCACAGTACAGGCCCTTCAGCCCTCAATGTTGTATTGACCTGTGAAACCAATCTGAAGCCCATCTAACCTACACTATTTCATTATCATCCATATATTTATCCAATGACCATTTAAATGTCCTTAAAGTTGGCAAGTCTACTATTGTTGCAGGCAGGGCATTCCATGTCCTTACTACTCTGAGTAAAGAACCTACCTCTGGCATCTGTCCTATATCTATCGCCACACAATTTAAAGCTATGTCCCCTCATGCTAGCTATCACCATCTGAGGAAAAAGTCTCTCACTGTCCACCCTATCTAATCCTCTGATCATCTTGTATGTTTCCATTAAGTCACCTCTTAACCTTTTTCTCTCTAACGAAAACAGCTTCAAGCCTTTCCTCATAAGACCTTCCCTCCATATCAGGCAACATCCTGGAAAATTTCTTCTGCACCCTTTCCAATGCTTCCACATCCTTCCTATAATGCAGCGACCAGAACTGTATGCAATACTTCAAGTGTGGCCGCATCAGAATTTTGTACAGCTGCAACATGACTGTATGGCTCCGAAACTCAATCCCTCTAAATAAAAGCTGATACACCATATGCCTTCTTAACAACTCTATCTACCTGGGTGGCAACTTTCAGAGATCTATGTACATGGAGATCTCTCTGCTCATCCACTCTACCAAGAATCTTACCATTAGCCCAGTACTCTTTATTCCTGTTACTCCTTCCAAAGTGAATCACCTCATACTTTTCCTCATTAAACTCTATTTGCCAGCTCTCGGCACAGCTCTGCAGTTTATCTATGTCAGTCCGTAACCTGCAACATCCTCCTGGAATGTGTATAACTCCGCCAACTTTAGTGCCATCAACAAATTTACTAACTGATCCTTCTATGCCTCATCTAAGGTCATTTATAAAAATGACAAATAGCAGTGGCCCCAAAACCAATCATTGTGGTACACCATGGATAGAGTGGAAAGTATGAGGCTTTTTTCCAGGATGGAGGGGACACAGATTCAAGGTGTGAGAGGGGTGGTTTAAAAGAGATATGAGAGGCAAGTTTTTCACACAAAGGGTGGTGAGTGCCTGGAATGCATTGCCAGAGGGGGTGGTGGAAGCAGACGCAATAGCAGCATTCAAGAAATACCTGGACAAACACATGAATAGGAAGGGAATGCAGGGAGATGGATCCTGTAAGTGAATACATATGGAAGGGCAAAATATGTCGGCACAGGCTTGGAAGGCCAAAGCTCTGATGTTCTTTGTTCTCAAAATTATTTCATTATTTTAATATCACGTCTATGTTTTTCTTAGGAATTTTATTTTTCTCTATCTCCTTTCTAAACTACTGGGACAAATATGCATTTTTATTTATTTTTTCACTGATCCTTAATTGGTTTGGAAACAGGATATTTTCTGCTGCAAATTATCAATCCATTAAGATTGTTTTCTAGCACAGTAAAATAGTTAGGTTAGAGGATTTATGCTGAGGGAGATAGCAGGAGAATGTTTGCTGCAATTGAACATACGTCAGCTAATCTGGAATCATGGACAGATGTCCACTTTAAGTTCATTGCATCGAAGTGTTATTCTTCATCAGTCTGCCAGAATGCTGCTATGCCCATGATATAAGTACTCAGTAAGTCGTGTCAGAAAGAAGGACACTATTAACATTTGTGCCATCTTTCACTTATCAAGTATTTTGCATGATCCTAGTCAAAGGAAATATTAACCCAAGATCCATCAATCCACCAGAAAGTACTGCAAGTAATTATGTTATGTCATTACTCATGACATTATAAGAATCAGTGATTAAAAATAACTTCGTCATTTTGAAGTCCCATTACTTATTTCTGCAGCATCAAGAATTAATTATTGCTTTCAATCAATGGCTTTATCTTAAAAATTAGAGAGCATGACATTGAAATGATAAATGAGGTGACCTTCTCAGAGTCTGAGCACTTTTCTCATTTTAACTTGCTCAGTTTGCCTCATTTGTGTCGGGATCAGCCTGTATAATGAATTAGAGCAAAATTACAGTTAGTTCATAAAAATGACAGCTAGTAAATCTGGATATATTAAAAAATGACTTAAAATGTGTAAATCTTCTTTCAGGTTTGTGTCTGTCACTTCATTAGCCATTGCTTTGAACAACATTTAAGCTTACGTATATCTAAAAAAGAATGACTAAATACACACAACATATTGTTCAGTTTGAAGTATGACATAATTATCATAGCATGTCCTGGTAATTGACTGCCAATTATTTCTTAAAGAACTTGTAGTGATCGCGCTAGTGATAAATCTTTCAATGTGTTACATCAAAGACATGAAGCACATTGATAGGTATTGCCTGCATTGTAACAAAATTGAATTCAAAGCTGAATAATCTCTCCTCTGTCTGTGAATCCAGAATCCCCTGTCCAACATCCTCAAGCCCTACCTTCCCAAGGCATGGAAAACACATATCAGGGTCACTTTCTACTCTGAAGGTGAAGCAATGTCAGCAATATCAAATTAGATATCGGTTATATACTCCATTCTATATTTATTTTCCATGAATGCCCCTTGCAGTAAGGACATATTAGCCTCTGTGAGGGTACTGCACAGATTCACCAGTTAAACAGATTAAAATAGGAGGATACGTTGGCTTGCATTCCCTCCAGCACAGAATATTAAATATTCTTTTCGGTACAGAATATTAAATGATGATGATTAAAGAAATAGATAGATAGGACTTTCAGGAGATATCAAGAAGTATATTCACCTACAAAGCATACTGGAAATCTGAAACATTCCCTCAAAGAAAATGTGGCACTGCTTGTTGAAAATGTCAAAACAGACAATGATGGATATTTGGGAAAAAATGAGGACTGCAAAGCTGGAGTCAAAAAGTTGTGGCACTAGAAAAGCACAGCAGGTCAGGCAGCATCTGAGAAGAGATGTCCTGTGTCTGCAGTGAATTGTAAGTTTTCCAACCTACGTTCAGACTTCTGGCAGTGGGAGACTAATTCCAGGAGTTAAGGCCTGAGGAGGTGGTAGTAATGGTGTACAAGGTTCAATAGTCATTAGTATTAGTTGACTATTACCATCACAGCTATGGATTACAATGTGTAAATGGGCTCACAGGATGCCACTGCATTCCAGAAGTCTGTCCTCCAATACACTAGCAGGAAGACAAACTAGCCTATCTTCATCATTTCCCTTGTTGTTATCTGTCAGCCAGATGACAAGGAAGCAGAGCAGACCATCAAGCACATTATGTCTGCTCTGCCATTCAATGAGATTGTGGCTGATCTTACAATCCTTGTCTCCACTTTCCTGCCTTTTCCCCAGAACCGTTGATTCCCTTACTGATTAAAAACCTGTCCCTCTCAGTCTTGAATATACTTCATGACCCAGCCTTGTCAACCCTTGCTGGTAAACAATTCCACAAATATACTATTCTCTGACAGAAAATAATTCCTCTTCATCTCTCTTAAAAGGGAACTTCTAATTCTCAGAGATTTATGCACAAGGATTCCTAAATCCTTCTGTGCTGTAGCTTTCTGCAGTTCTTCTCCATTTAAATAATATGGAACTCCTCTATAATTCCTGAAAAAGTGCATAATCTTACACTTTCCCACATAATATTTAATCAGTAAAGTGTTTTCCTATTCAATCAATCCTGTCTATACTCTTCTGTATACTCTGTCATTCCAATCAATTTTTTGGGTCATCCACAAACTTGGCAATAGTATATTCTCTTTCCTTAGCTAAGTTATCAAATATATTATAAATAATTGTGACCCTAGCACTAGTCTCCATGATGCTCCATTAGTTACAGCTTGCCATCCGGAAAATGCTCCCTTACCCCAATCTGTCTTCTGTAATTAATCAGCCCTTTATCCATAGTAATCTACTGCCCCCAACACCAGAGGTTCTTATCATATTAAGTAGCCTAATGTGTGGTACCTTATCAAATGTATTCTGAAAATCAATACATGTTATATCCACTGTTTCCCCTTTATCTATCGAGAACTCAAAGAGTTCTAATACATTTTCAAGCATGATTTCCCATACATGAAGGCATGCTGCCTCTGCATGATCATATTATGTACTTCAAAATTCTCTGCCAATGCATTCTATATCTTAAACTCAAGATTTTCCCAATGACAGACATTAAGCTACTTATAAATAAAGATGTTGCATAGACTGTATTCCAATTAATTTGAGACTTTTCCAGATTCTGAGGAATTGTTGAATATTATCACTAATGCATCTAATATCTCTGCTACTACTTCTTTCAATATCACAGGCTGCATCCCAAGAAGTCCAGAGGATGTATCAATATTTAACTCCATTTGTTTCCCTAGCACTTTTTGTCTTATTGTAGTTATTGTATTTTTTGATTTAGATGTGATTAGTAGGTTTGGAGATGACACCAAAATTGGTGGTGTATTTAAGGTTACTTCAGAGTACCACAAGACCTTGATCAGATTGGCCAATGCACTAAGGAGTGGCAGATGGAGATTAATCGCAATAGATATGAGGTGCTACATTTTGGTAGGGCAAATCAGGGCAGGGCATACATTTAATAGTAAGGTCCTGTGGAATATTGCCAAACAAAGAGACCTTGGAGTGCAGAATCATAGGTCCTTGAAAGTAGAGCCGCAGACAAACAAGGTAGTAAAGACAGCGTTTGGTATGTTTACCTTTATTGGTCAATGCATTGAGAATAGGATTTGGGAGATCATGTTGTGACTACATAGGACATTGGCTAGGCCAAATTTAGAATATTGTGTTTGATTAAGATCTCCCTGTTTTGATAAACATATTCTGAAACTTGAAAGGATTCAGAAAAGATTTACAAGGAGGTTGCCAGAGTTGGAGGGTTTGAGCTGTAAGGAGAGGTTGAATAGGATGGGGTTGTTTTCCCTGGAGCATTGGAGGCTGAGGGATGACATTATAGAGGTTTATAAAATCATGACGGGCTTGGATAGGGTAAATAGACAAGGTCTTTTCCCCAGAGTAGGGGAGTCCAAAACTAGAGGGCATAGGTTTAAGGTGAGATAGGAAGATCTAAATAGGACCTCAGGGGCTACTTTTTCACGCAGAGGGTGGTGTGTGTATGGAATGAGCTGCCAGAGGAAGTGGAGAAGGCTGGTACAATTACAACATTTAAAAGGCATCTGGATGGGAATATGAATAGGAAGGGTTTAGAGAGATATGGGCCAAACGCTGGCAAATGGGACTAGATTAATTTAGGATATCTAGTTGGCATGGATGTGTAGGACAGAGGGGTCTGTTTCCGTTCTGTACATCTCTATGACTTGAATGTCTCCTTCATTTGTCACTTTATTTTGTAATTTTGGGATGCCATTAGTGTCTTCTAACATGAAGACTGATGCAAAGTAATAATTAAATACCTGTGCCATTTCCTAGTTCCCCTTATTATCTCCCAGCGTTATTCTCTAAGTGGGGCCTATGGTAACTTTGTCCTCTCTCTTCCTTTTTATTTCATAGGATCTCTACAATGTGGAAACAGGCCATTTAGTCCATCTGGTCTGTATCGACCTTCCAAAGAATAACCCACCCAGACCTATTCCCCTACCCTATTACTTTACATAACCTACACATCCCCGAATTTAGCATGGCCAATTCACCTAATCTGCACAATTTGGATTGTGGGAGGAAACCCACGCAGACACGGGGAGAATGTACAAACTCCACACAGTCACCAGAGGTGGGAATCAAACCCAGGTCCCTGACACTATGCGGCAGCAGTGCTAACCACTGAGCCACCATGTCATCATATATTTAACGAAGCTCTTGTTGTCCATCTTGAGGCTACTTACAAGTTATAAGTCTTATTGTTGGCTACACTGTATGTTTTTTCTTTCAATGTGATGCTAGCCATAACTTTCCTGCTTAACTATATTTAGCTCACCCCTTTCCTAGAATCCTTCTTTCTCACTGAGATGTATCTTTGTTGTAAGTCTTGAATTGTTTTCTTAAGCATCACCCTTTATCCTCAACTGGTCTTGCTACTAAACTCCTTTACCAGTCCCCTCCATCTAGCTCTGCTCTTATTCCTTTGTAATTACCCTTATATATGATTAGCACAGTTGTTTCTGACAGAAGTTCCGACCTCTCAAATTGAATGCTAAATTCTGTCATAGTATCTGGTCACTGCTTCCAAGGAAATATTTTATGCTGGCATTATTTATTAAACCTGCCTCATTACCCATCACTAGATTCAACATTGTTCTCAGAAACTGTCCCAAACATACCCTATGAATTCTTTCTCATGGCTACCTCTTCCAATCTGGCTATCCTAATATGAAGATTAAAGTCACCTATGAATAATTTTTTAGCTTTTTTTACAAGGCCTCATTATCTCCCAATTTATTCACAACTGTTGGACAATTACAGGAGCCAAGTTCCTCAGTTTTAACTCCATGAGCTATTTTATCTGCCTTATCTGCCTCATAGCCTCCTGTCACTGATCACAGACCAACTTTGAATCATCTGAAGGTTGTGACTGCTCTTTGCTGGAGTCTCCTTGCACTGACAGTGCTCCCTGCTCACTCTCCTTGTTCAGCCAAGACGGTATACTCTGCAACTGGGTCTTCTAGCCCCAGATCTCCTCAAGGGTGTTCTCAAATCCATTTGCAGTCTCCCCCATTGCAAATCAACAGCCTTCCACCCATCCAGTAGCAAGCATTTATTTTGTTCTTCTGATTTAAATGCAGCTAACAGGGCATTCTGCCGTAGAATGAAGGCATCATGGCCTCTATCAGGATAGATGGCATTAACATGTATGACTTGTCACAACCCCTCCCCCACTCACCCATTGTACTCTATGCTACTTTCTCCCCACCCCCACCCTCCTCTAGCTTATCTCTCCACGCTTCAGGCTCACTGCCTTTATTCCTGATGAAGGGCTTTTGCCCGAAACGTCGATTTCGAAGCTCCTTGGATGCTGCCTGAACTGCTGTGCTCTTCCAGCACCACTAATCCAGAACATCCAGCAGGACCTTGAGGAACTGAAATCCCTTTCAGTTCCAGTATAGTGTACAGTTGAAATGTGACACCCACAAAGTAATATGTGAACATTCAGTGTGCCCTGTGCCTTGGGGAAGCCTCCAATGCTGGTGCAGATATGTGTTTACTCTACTTTGCAGGAGAGAATACAATTAATTAGCTCCTAGTGAATAGAAAGTTCCATGTCTTCCCTTCCACAACTGTGGATGACCTACTGCAAGACATTGCAAATATCTCCTGAACCATCCTGGAAGACGTCAATTGTATAAAGGTTTATTTCCACAGTTACGTTCATAGCCACTGAGAATACTGCTATTGACCTGCACTGAGTTTGCAATCATAACAGCTGCAGGTTTAGTGAAATTGTCATTTGTTATTGTACAGGCATCACACACTTGCTGAAATTCAGCCAGAGGACTTGAATTATTATTAGAATACCATGACAGCCTGCTGAGATTTCTTCTCCCTGCCTCCCTTCCCTCCCTTTCCCAATCTGTAATTTGTTCTGATTCGTGTCTCATCTGTTCATTCTCTATATCATACTGTATTCCAAGAAGACTGGCTACTGTCTAGGAAAATCAGATTGTGCAAACCCATTTATAACATCTCCTGAAGCCTTTTCTCTCCTCAATAGTTACATTATTCATTTGTGTATGTATTGGTAGTTAAACTGAGCCCATCTCCTCTCAAAGTCGCTGACTTAATAAATTCAGGTAAACTGGACATTTCACTATTCTCCCAGAATGCATTCTCTTTGGACCTGCAAGACTGGTAGTCTGCTAGATGGAAGGTCGTTGACTCTGATTCTCTTTCTGGCAGTCTGATGTCTGCAAATCTCTTAAAACTAGGTGACATATGATCTCTTGGATTTACTTTGCAGAGACTTTCTCTGCTGTAACAAGAAATGCACTATCTGCAGATACTTTAATCTCTTGGATTTCCTTCATGGAGGACATCTTCCCTGTTGATACAGGCAATTTCTTTCCCTCGGTATCTTGAGTCATTGAACTCTGGTCCTTCCTATTCAGTGCTGGCTGCCATGTAATTGTACGTAGCACATTTTCAATCTGTCAGTAGATATTTATCATCAAATTGTGTGTAGATTTGTGTCAAACCATGTAAACATTTGACTTCAGTTTGTTTATTTCTTTAGACTCTCTGCTTTATCCTCAGTGATTACATTATTGTTGAAACCAACATGTTCCATTCCTCAATTCTGCTTTTTGAGAATTTTTTTTTTGTTGTTGCTTGGCTTGATCTCTGTCACTGATACTGATGATTCATTCTGGATAGGTAAAGTAGTCAAATATTGTGCCTGAACTTGCTTCCAAGTCATCTCAGCATCTTGAATCAGACTTGAATCTGATATTCAATGATTTTTAGATTAAGACTATTTGTTCACCAAACTGTGTTGCACTCTGAGTTAAATCAGTTATAGATTCATCAATAGACTGAAGTAGGGTTTATAGTTCATTGCCAATCTCATTGCTTCTTTTTACTTACAGCCCCTGTTGGCACTTATTGTCTGAGTGCTCTTCAGCATTGATAGCTGTGGATAGCAGTTGATAACAATCCAGTAAAGTCACAGGTTCTCCTATTGGTGAAATTATAACAAAAATTGTTATGCCACATAAGTCATAATAATTCTATATTTTGTTTAGGTTCTGCCACAAATTTAGGGAGCTGTATGAAAGCTTCCACAGACTGGGATTTGCCTGACTGTTCCTGAACTAGCTGTACCTTGAGTTTATATAGTTTAATGCCTTCTGCAATTTGAACATAATTGAGGTCAAGACATGCCTTCTTACTCAAGAGTGACAATACCTATTACCTTTTTAACTATTTGATACCTCCTATTTGGAGATTTCATAGAGAATACATTCAATTTTAAGTGCTATGCCTCCTATACTATATAGTTGTACTGTTGTTGGCCATAGATAGTGTTTTCTTAACCATGACTTACTATCTGATAATATAATGACACCTGTCCCAGTGTTCAAGTCAATAATCATAAGATGACCATTGGCATTGTGACAATGCTGCTCCTATAACAAGGTTCTGCTGTCCTTGGTTTTTTCTTTCAGAGAGGTCATAAAAGCAGTGATTCCGAAAAGTCTACATTTGAAGGGTTTTAGGGCCAATTTGATTATAGCTAACAAATACTGCCTCAGGCAAAAGGCTTTCAAGTTTAAATAAAACACGTGTACAATGAAAGGGGAATGGTCAGTTCTCCCAGCTCAGCTTTTCTCTGGTTTGGTTTGGTTTTTAGCAGTCTGGCTGTTCACTGAAAGCAGGCAGTCAATTTTGAGTCTGTTGGCCCAGGAAACAGCTACATGGAAGAATGTGTTCCACACCGAATTGCTTTGCCATCTCTCTCTTCTGTAGGACCCTGTGTTTGATTTTTCCTTTTTTGCCAAGGTGTGTTTATGGGGATTGTTGCAAGCATTTGGAACAGCATTATTAAGTTAGGATAACCCTGTTGGGTTTTCAGATAGGTTAAGCTATAGTTGGCCAACTGCAATACTCCTGGAATGTCCACTTTACACCTGCTTAAAACAACTATCAAAGTTAAGGTCCAGGCTACTATCTTGAAATGTTTTGAGGAATCTGGCCTGGTACACAACAACATATACACAGTTTGCTAAAATGCACGGTGTGGATCATTCATTTCCCCTTGGAACACTTTAGTAATTTTCTTTCCTGTTGTGGACTGTTTTACCTCATTAAGCTCTTTGTGTTGGTAGCAATTTGATTTCTGAAACTGTGCCCCACTTCTGTACTATTTTTGAAAGTGAGATCTATTATTTGACAGATAAAGTATTAATTTGTACTAGCTGGACACTGTCTGTGTCTGTGAGGTTTCACAGGCTGTTCAAAGATGCTGATAAGGAATTTTAGTGTCTGGTGCCTGTCCTACCCACCTTGTTGGTTTCTCATCTCATTTGTAGTTACATACCTTAAGAATGGATGGACTCTGCTGATCTTTTGTGTCAAACCTGATCTTCTCCTACTAGGATTGATCTATATTGCTGTGAAAGGTCAAAGATATGAAGCTAGACTTTTGCTTCACACACCAATAACAGGTTTTCTCCAGAGTCAGGTCTTCTTTGGATTGTAATAAATCTGGAAAAGACTCATCAGCAATTC
The DNA here is from genome assembly GCF_004010195.1 of Chiloscyllium plagiosum. Classification (NCBI taxonomy): domain Eukaryota; kingdom Metazoa; phylum Chordata; class Chondrichthyes; order Orectolobiformes; family Hemiscylliidae; genus Chiloscyllium; species Chiloscyllium plagiosum. The sequence goes on from NC_057735.1 coordinate 26,671,171, forward strand.
CTACAGTAATTCTGTATCATAAGAATTCTAATTTCATGTTAATATTGTCACATTTCTCCACTAATCTGTAGGTATCATTAATGAAACCATCTATGCAATCTCTCAATGATTTTATTTTTCTATTTCATTTTGTTCATGCAAAAATTTCATTAGTTTTTAGGGAGTGAAAATTGTTGAAGGTTTATACTGTTCAAAGACATCTGCTGCTTCCTTTACTCTTTGGTGAGCTATAATACTATCAGTTATATTTTCAACTGTGTATTTATTTATTCAGCTTCTGATCTAGTATGTATTTTGGAAGGTATTCTATGGGCTGAATTTGACCAATAAACAGCTAATTTTCAATTCTGGGGAATTTCATGGAGGTTTTTTTCAGTGAGTTCTAACGAGTTATCAAATGCAATTCTTTACTGCTCATGTCATTATGTATACATCATACATATGCGACACCACACTTGTGCTCACCAGGAGTGTAAGTGCTTGCCACTGTGAGGACCTTCTAGGATTCAGTCCAGCTGCATACCACATCAGAAGCTACTGGTCAGGAATAATTCTTCACAGTACACTTAATAAAAGGGAAACAAGCTTCTGAGGGCATATATCTAGCATGGATGATATTTCATTGTAAATAAAATCTCACAATTATAAATGTACTGCCTCATTACACCGTCACCTGTGTGATCAATTGTCATAATAACGTCAGAGTAGAATGAAGCCACAGAGAATACCCAGCCATACTGCCATACCATGCTTGAACTCTTTTTGAAGGAGTGCTCTATTTTCCCCAATGCCCAGCATAATGTTCATGTTATTATTATTCTCTGGGAGCATCATATGTTCGAACAGTTGTTCATGTTGACTTCTACTGAACAGAGAAGTTGAAGAAACGACAAACAATAATGCTGGATTTGCTTCTGGGAAGAACAGGTACTGTTTGTCTTTTTAACAACAACAAATTTACAGTCAATGAATGATGACCTTTCCTAACTCAATCTATTGGTATAAAACAATAAATGCTCGAGAAAATCTACTGATCTGGCAGCATCTGCAAAGAGACAGGGAGTTGTTGTCTCAAGTCCGATAGTACTCTTCTTTGGAAGATCTATTTGTAACAGGTATCAATTAACTCCTGCCCAATTTGTTTGCCTGACATTGCATTGCTCTATCACCCTGAAGATGAAGTTCTGCATGCTCAATGTCCTCATCTTCCTCCTTGGTGGCTGATACTTTTTATCCAGCTCTTTAGCATCTATCACATCTTCCTCTTTTCTTGCCTCTAACTATGCATGTAAGGATTATGTGGCACATACTCTTTGGAGAGCACTGCTAGTTGCCCAGACTGGTGCAATCATCTTCAGGTGGTACATTGTCTGTCCATAATGGTCTGAAGGAAAAATGGGCTGCACTGTATCTACACCCAACTTCAGTCAGGAGGTAGCATAACAAAGTCCAGCCCTCAGAATGAAGCCAGAACCTAGGAGTTATTATTGATATAACCATCATGGCAACTTCCAGGGAAATTGACACAGACCACTAAGATGTGGTATTAGTAATCAGAGAAGTGTTGTACATTTACCAAATGGAACCCTTTACTAAGAATAACATCTGCTGTATTATGATATGGCACTCTCAACACAATATGTGTAGTCTTTAGAACCCTGTACAACCCTGGGGGAGGCCAGCTATGATAGGGTGCAGCACTGACCTTGTTATAGGGAAACACAATGAATGGGTGTGATCTGACGCAATTTCATCAGTAACAGCCTTGATACATTGATGGGGGGAGGATTGAGCAATCTCACACTGATTCCAGTGAATAATTGGAAATTGCCAGTGACTTAAACATTTAGCACAGACTTTGACAGTCACCGGGAAAGGATGGTCACCTAACCCTTCAGGTCACAGGCAGATGACATAGTTCTATGACTGTGTTCTGGTCCATCCCAGTCTGTGGTGGCAATATGCCTCATTCCTCTGGAGGAAATGCCATCAAGGGCAATAGGCTGTGGGCCTCCCAGGGGGCTTTCAGCTACAAGGTTTTCCTTTGGAGAGTAATTTACAACAGCTAGAGATTGCTGCTGGTCCTGGGATTTCTGGCTCATCTGTTTCTCCTCAAGTTCTCTTTGCCTTTATTGTACCATGCATAAAGGCGTAATGTCAAATCAGGTGATAAGAAGTCAGCTTTGAGCCCTTGTGCAGCCTTTGAAACCTTGGGTTGTTTTTATGAATTATGGCCAGTAGGTGACTCTTTTAAGATTACTTATAAATAAGTGATTATTTTAACTTCACCGAGATGGCTCTGAATGATTTGCAGTGATTAATAACATGGTCAGAATTTACTTGTAGCCAGAATCCATATTTCACATAGTGTTTCACACACAGAATTCTACAGTTACTGATGCTTTCAACCTGGATTGTGCCTGATAAATACAATTGCCTCTTGAAGGGTCTCACTTTGCTCAAGTAGAGCTCATGTCCTCAGACAGAAGAAAAAACTTATTCCACCCGCTTTGGATGTGGCAGCAGCCATTTATCATTTCCACAGTACATCTACAATTTGGGGGAAGGCAGGCAACACAGGTCATGCTTCACAGAGTGAGTTGTAGGCTCAGCCTGGTAATCCAGGTATCCCTCAAAACTTTCAATTCCCTGTCAAGCCACTCAATTCTGAGCTTCTCCATGTTGCCATGGAACCTTCAACTCTCCAGATTACCTCTGGACCCCAAACTTGGAGCTTAACTTTACCACTGTCAAAGTCAGGATGGTGATTACAGTCAATGATACACCCCAGCCCCACATTAACACTCCAAAGTACTATCGTCTGCAACCACTTGACTTCCCCAACTTGCCCACTACTGTAGTGGGCAACGATAGTCTTTTGACTTTCAGTGAACCAGGACTGACTGGGGCCCACACCACTGATCAACTAGGAATGAGAGTCATGACTGAACACACCTCCAATTGATCTCTGTGCAGCTTCTTAACTAACTTATAGCCATTTGTCAGACTGGTTGAACTGGACCTAGAGGATGGAATGTGGTTCATTTCCCAGACTGTAATGATCTGGAATCCCTGACCATAAATGCCTCAGCCACCCAACTACCCATGTCCCAACCCCTGACTGAGACTGAATAATGCATCTAATGGGACATCCTGACTTAAAAGCCCCTTGAGTTGACTGAGGACTTGACTTTGAGACATGACCATTTAATTCAGGCACAGTGCGTTTGTTGGGTAAGCCACTGGCACAGGCTACAGGTGTGACATTGATTCAGCACAGTGCTATACAGCTAAAGGTCCACCCCCTTGATTAATCACTGCTGGCAGCCATATCAAGCTTCCTGGCTCTATGTCTAGGCAAGACAGATGTACTTTGGGGCTGGAAGTTCTGAATGATGTAGCTATTGGCAAAAACGCAAGGCAAAGATACTGTGAGCATCCAAGTAAGCACAAAACAAGTGAGCAGTAAGAGACCAAGCTGACAGCCCTGAGATGAACCCTGCTCCACAGGAGATGAGTGCCTGAGTCTGTGCACAAAGCAGCCTGGCAGCAGCATTATAAGTGTTACGACACAAGGTAAATCCCCCTTCTTAATTTAAACCAACAACACAGAAAAGAGTTATCCTGTGCAGTAATCTGTGAAAATTTGAGAGGTCAAGAACTAGTTAAAGTAAAAATGACATCTTTATTTCTTAAAGTATAGCAGAGAATAATTAACTAACAACTATGTACAACTCCTTTCTCTAACGTATCTTTTACTTTTTCTTTTATAATACTAGTCCAATAAAAACCCTGATTAAAACTTTTCAAAATTCAACTTTTTAAAATCAGTCAGCTGTTGAATCTTCTATTTGGATTTTCCTGTGTCTACTTTTTTCTTCTCAGGGTTTATGCTTCGCAGGTCACTGATCGATAAAGGTATCTTTAAGAGAGTTATTCTCTGGGCAGTCTCTACATACTGGTGGTGTGGCAGTTCTCCTCCCAACTATTCAAATTTCCCTGGTCTTATACCTCCGAAGCAGCGGATTGTATCATTAGCTTTTAAGATTGCCAATATACTAAATTAAAACTTGATCGGAATTTGGTATTTTTCGCGGTATAACTTAAACTGATTGGCCTAATTCGAATCTGTTTTTGTCTCCAGGCGACCAGCTCCCCTAACTGCTGGACCGTATGCTACGCTGTGTCTTGTTGAAAACACTTGGTGCTGTCAGGCAGTTCTGCTAGCTTTTGAAGGTTCAGTATACCCATGTTTCCATAACAAAATGAAAGGTGTCAGTGTGCAGTGCTGAAGTAAACAGCATTCTAGGCAAGTCTGAGATGAGTCATGATGGTGCGGTGAGGCTGGTATGTGTCCAGTGCCAACCTCCTTGGACAAAGTGTGCAGGCAGTTGCTGTCCATGGAGCATGCTCTGAGATGTCAGGGAATGCTGTCCAAGATGGAAGTCTGAAAGGACAAATGGTAAACTGGAGCCACTAGGTGCTCTCTGAGACTTTCAAATCAGGGATTGATGGCATCTAATTTCTTTCCACTGCTTGGTAAAATAGCAAACTGCATATAACTGTGGTGGGATTAAGTAATACGAAGAAATTAATGCATGCAGGAAGGCATCCGACCGTTCATGAACAAGATTCTCATCTCACTATTAAAATCTTGGGTGGAAAATCAGATTTATTTTTCTTGATGACAAAAATTTCATTTTTCAGATCTTGTCATCTTTCCCCAACTGAATTATAATTGCCCAAATTGTTCAGGGGCTGAGAAGATTCTCCCCTCTATGTCAGATTTTCTTTTCTCGAAGATGCCCAATTTTTTGTTTAATTTGACACATCTCAGAATTATATATTGTTGGCAATATTATTTCTGATGGCATGCCTTCATAATGTGATAATATATTTGTTTGCTTAAAAGACTTATTCCATGGTGCTAACAGTTCTGTCATTCTCTGCTGTTGTTCGCAAGGGTTTTGTTACTTATTATCACTAAAGTGGAGGATTTCCTCCATTTTTCCAATTTCAATCTGTGATTTCACTGTTCATAGGTTGAATAAATGATCCCCCACCTCCCCCTCCTTTTATTACAGTTTTGCTGCAAGTTACTTGTGGTCTGTGGCTTTAATAAATTATTCTCCCCTTTATTCTGGCTCTTGTGAAGTAACTCCCATCTTTTCCATTTCCTGAAGTCTCCTAAATGTTTATTCCCCGTCACAGTAGGTCTTCTTAGACCTTTAATCCGTCCAACATTATCATTTAATTACTGTCCTCATACGTTCCCATGTCTGTCAACTCAGAATAATATTTCTTTGAAGATTAATATTTCTTGCAGTTTATATTGCCTCCCTCATGGTTTCCACTCACTGAGTTGTAAGTTTTGAGTCATCTTCTATCTTCTTGTTTCTCCAGCCAGCATTACTGCACAATTGTAAAGAACACCCTGACCCACTGAAGATTTAAAATTTTAATCATGGAATCTCCACTGAAGTTCACTCATTGAAGAATTCTCACTCGGCTACGCAACCAAAGACCAATGTGTGGGGATGCAGTCTTTATTTATGATGTGGAGGTGTTGGTATTGGACTGGTTTGGACAAAATCAGAAGTCATGCAACACCAGGTTATAGTCCAACAGGTTTATTTGAAGTCACAAGCTTTCGGAGCGTAGCCCTTCTGTCAGGTGAAGTGAGAGAGAAGTACATAGACACAGGATTTATTGGCAGAGAGACCAAGGGCAGAGAGATCAAAAGATCATACAAATGCTGTGAGTAGAGTGTCGAATAATAAATGTCTGCAGATGACCAAAAGTGTCAGATGGTGTGAGGAAAGTGTCAACAGCTGAATAACAAGCAAAAGGTTGATCTATAATCCAATTAAATGATGCAGAGAGATAATTGCATAAAATAAAAAATAAGTTGGCGCTGGAGACAAACCAAATGACTGGAATAACATGATAATAGGTATAAGAGTTGCATGCCAAGAGCTAATCAAAGTAATCCAAAACTATACAAACTAATTAAGGTAGAGAGATCATAATAATTTATTAAGGTGATGGTGTCATAACAGGACAGTAAGGAAGATTTTATAGTTACAGAACAGTATGGTGGGGGTCACATATAGTGCAACATGAACCGAAGGTCATGGCCAAGGCTGTCTTCATGGGCACAGAGTGTGGCTGTCACTTTCTGCTCAGCGATTCTGCATTGTTGTGTGTGTATCTCGAAAGCTGCCTCGGAGGACACTTACCAAAAGGTCGGAGGCTGAATGGCCTTGACCTTGAAGGAATATTCTTGTCTGGTGATTTTTGCACAGGCCATTCATCAGTTTGTTTTGCCAATATGACATGCCTCCTGGCATCCTTGCCTACAGCATATGAGATAAACAACATTGGCAGAGTCACATGAGCCTGTGCTGTGTACATGGTGCATGGTGTTCCCACATGTGATGGTAATATCCATATTAGATTAGATTAGATTACCTACAGTGTGGAAACAGGCCCTTCAGCCCAACAAGTCCACATCAACCTTCTGAAGAGAAACCCACCCAAACCATTTCCCTCTGACTATTGCACCTAACACTATGGGCAATTTAGAATGGCCAAATCACCTGCCTGCACATCTTTGATTCACTGACATTTCTTTCAGAGGTTGCCAGTCTGTATTTGTTTTGGGGTTACCAATTCTCCCTTGCCACTGAGTTGCTAACTCTCCGATTATAGGATTATCACAGGTCTGAAGTGTTTTTACCATTCACCAGTTTGTTCTTCCTTATTGACGATTGCCACCAGGGTTTCTTCTGCATGATTCTTAAATCTTTCTCTCTTCCCTGCTGTATGAGCAAGTGACTTAAAGCTGGTCCTTAAAATTTCATACAGCTGTTCACTATGTGTTGTATAATCAAATCAAGCATACACTGCTTGATACCATGCAGTAAGGGTATTCTAGCTCACCATGCTGCATGGGCTACTGCTCATGATTAAGCTTGCTATGCCCATCCTCCTTAGGCAAAGGAATCTTTAATCTGATAGAGCCTCAAAAGTTACACTTTAAATAGTACTGAGAGATAATCTCCAGTGAGGTTAAATACAAAGCTAACATTTTACTTGACAATGCTATTTGTTAATTTCTAATGTATTTCTTCTTTTAAAAGTATGTTATTAATACATTAAAGTCACCTTTTCTCAGTGACAGAAAATTGAATATTACACACTTGCACAGTTCTGCTATTTTAAAACTTCCTGTTTTTCATGCTTACTATCTGAGTCACAAAGTAGTCATTCATATTGCAGTATTATGCAGCAACACCTGCTGTAATGCCTGAGGTAATGTGTAACATTTATATCAAACCCAATGAATTTACCATTAGTAACCTTTCAATAAAGACACAATTCACCAGATGGTGCTGCATTGAATATTCCATCCTTCAAGTTTACTTGGCTCCAAGGTCTTGTCATAACATAACCCCAACACAATTAGACCTTCACTTTCTTTACACTTTTGCATTCACTTCAGTGCAATTTACCACCCTGTAAGAGGGTTAATTTTCAGGAAACACAGGACTACCCACAGATATTGTCTCCCAGAAGCTATTGAAAAAGTTTCCACACAATTAATTATTGAAAATTAGTACACAATGAACTGGAAGGGGTTTTTAAAACTTGATTTTGGTTCGGATTGGAGACAGAAAGATAAAAACTATATATTCAAACTGGAAGGATGATTTTCCCACCGTAACAAAATGTTGAGAAGAGACAAATTGGCTCCTCTCCATTCAATCTCCTCCATTAGTCACAACAAGTGTTTAAGTTATTATTTGCATGGAACTATGCCTCTCTCTAACTAAAAATGCATTAAACTATTTTCATTGCGAATTACAGCTCCCTGCTCTTATAATCTATGCTTCAACTGATAATGTCCCAAGTGACTTAAACCTACCAAGTGGTAGGTACTGGGGTGTTAGTGTGAGTAGTAAGTAAGTGATATTAATGTACCAAGAATGATGTTTTGAGTACTCTGCCAGTAGCATTGTATATACACTATACTATTATTTATTTTTGCATCACCAAGCTATACTTTTATACCACATAGATGGTGAGCCTTTCAGATATTTAATATGATAGTGAGAGGTGCTGCTTTGACCTCCTTTGGGAATTGACTGGCATGCAGTGGACAGCTCTTCTTGGTCTTATCAACTTTGTCTTCTGTAAACTAGTCAAAGCAGGAAAGATCCAACCTTGCTACATCTGGTTCTCTCCTGCCACTGCAGCAGACTGTGACAATGTCATTTGCTGGATCCATCTAGACCACACCAGAATGCATGCATCTAACAATTAGTGAGTGGAATGGGACAGTAAATGGTAGGTCAGAGCATTGTCATACCCGTGAGATACTGGTGAGGATTCTCCACTGAATTGAAAAGTTTGGCTTTTGGTCTTGCAAAAGGATTGGAGCTAGGTCAAAGATGCCCTGGAAAACTCATAAATAATATATACTTACTATATACTGACTCCTATAAGGAACGGACAAAAATTGTTTCCATGCTTGTCCAAGAACTACCCCATACCACAAAATGGGTCTGTTTTAAAATACACAGGCAAAATCCTGAAATGAAACATCCACCACAAATTGGTACCTCTGGTGGGGTTTTTTTCTGTCATTCTCAGAATGTGAGCATCACTGACCAGGCCAGTGTTTACTACCCATTCCCTAATTGCCCAGAGGACAGGTAAATGTCACCTATATATTGCTATGACCAGACCAGGTAAGGACAGCAGTTTCTTTTCCTAAAGGACATTAGTTCACCAGATGGGTTTTTCCTTACATCATTAGACTCCTAATTCCAGATATTTATTGAATTCAAACTGCCACCGCAGGACTGAAACCCATGTCCCAGAAGCATTACCTGGGTCTCTGGCTTAAAATAGCCCAGGGATAATGCAACTAGGCCATCACCTCCCCAGTTGGAATTATCCAGAACTCAGCTGCAAGAGTGATGCCCTTTCCAATTTCAGAAATGGTATCTACTTTTAATACATAGATCACTGGACAGAAAACAGGAATTGATATGAGTAAGGCCAGGCACAGCTCAGTGGGATACAGTAAAAGAGACAAAATTAATGATTTGGCAACAGCTTAAAAACCAGGAGTGTTCACAGTCAATGTACTCAATTTGGTTAATTTGGACTGTAGACTCAGGATTTTAACCCAACAATTTAAACTAACCTTGGATAAAATCAATGAAGATAATCAGCAAGGTGCCGAAGGAGAATTAAAGCAACATCAGGTTAGCTAACACTGGTAATAGTGCTAGACAGGTAGGCCAGGTCTTAAATGAAAATTAGATGACGACAGTGGAATTGAACCCTGTGTAGTATCGATGGGCAATGGATGATAGAACAGTTGAGGAAGACCCCCGAGCAGGCTAATTGAGGACAGGGCCCACCTTGGATCAGTGACAAGTAGATAGAGCACTTGTTCCACAGGAAGAAACACCCAATACATTATTTCAAATTGCCAGTTACAGCAACTAACTAAGGTCTGGTTTAACAAGGTTTAAGGGAACCCCAGAAAGATCCTCAGGCAGAGTGCTGCAATCCCAATCATAACATTGAATAGAAATGGACAAAAAATTCTTTGAAGTTGAAACTATTGGCAATATCTGAGAGGAAATGTGGTTAGAATATGATGGAACCCCACCATACACTGTTGAAAAGGGGCAAGGCATGTAGGTACCACTCTGGATAAATGACAGTAAACCAAACAAACCATTGTGCGCTCCTATCTCATGTATTCAAATGAACATGCCTTGTGTGGTTTTCAGATAAACACCAATTTAAACTGTACCATAGAACTCTGGAGTCTGGACACTGACATCACTCAAATAGTGTACCGTAGGAGGGAGGAAACTGCATCACAACTTCCCGAAAACATGATCAAGAGGAAACCTTCACCTGTGACATCCACGACACCACTTCCTGCATCAGGTCCCACATACCAGCCAGGGTCGCCCTACTTAGAGAAGTGAGATTTTTGTTCCTGTCCCTGACAAACAACAGCAGACTTTACAAGATTATTTGGAAGAAACTGACGCTGGGTATTGAACTCCCATCAGAAAAATTGCAACTGGTCCCAACACAATTTGCTAACACGCAGAAAATATTTGCTCCTATAGTCCAACAGTCAGAGCAAGTACAAATAGACATTAAAGAAATTGAAGTCACCAACTGGTGGGATTACCTTTGGAACTGGGGAACAAATATACAAATCCACTCTTTGGTTCACCTCCTATCACACCTCACTGTAACGTTCATTCCATTTGCTTTAACGTATATAACCATTGTAGGAATTAGTTTTTAATTGTAAATGGGCACTCATTGAGTTCCTGAATGTAGAAACATTGCAGAGCAGACGTGAGCAGAGAGGCTTCCTCAGTCAACATTGTAATTTATCGTGTGCAAATTCCTGGAAAACTTGTAAATAATTTGATCGTCACTACTATATACACCCTTCCAATAATTATCTATATAAAATATAAGGATTGATTAATTAATATTTTTCTTTATTTTTCTTTTTTTGCCGTTCTGATTTTATGAACAGTATTATTGTCAGATTGTGTAGATTACTGGTAGGTATTTGAATTACTCACCTGGGAACCTGGTGGTTTCCTGGGCAATGATTTGGGCAGTGCCGAGATCTAACTTGCTGGATGCTCGCCAAATCCACAGGAGGAAATATAATCAGGTGACCCCGACCTCTGGGATTGTTACAGGAATGTTGGCATTTTTCCATCTGCGTGAATAAAAACTCAAAATGTTGAAGCCAAGTTTAAAGCTAACTGGACTCTGCAATTTGCAAACTGTAGAGCTGTAACAGACAGTATTCATGCACCAGGCCTTAGACAATCAACTTCCCATTGAAACCTGACAGGCCTGGAACTGCTTGACCAAGTTCTCATGGCCACATTGTTTCAGAATGAACCATTGTTGACACCGCTAGGGAACCTGCTTTGTTAGATGAATCGGAGCGGCACATTGGCTCAGTGGTTAGCACTGTTACCTCACAGTGCCGGGGACCCGGGTTCAATTCCAGCCTCGAGCAACTGTCTGCGTGGAGTTTGCACATTCTCCCCATGTCTGCGTGGGTTTCCTCTTGACACTCTAGTTTCCTCCCACAATCTAAAGATGTGCAAGTTAGGTGAATTGACCATACTAAATTTGCCCATAATGTTCAGGGATGTGTAGGTTAGGTGCATTAGTCAGGGGAAAATATAGGGTAGGGGAATGGGTCTGGATGGGTTAGTCTTCGGAGGGTCGATGTGGACTTGTTGGGCCAAAGAGCCTGTTTCCGCACTGTAGGGGTTCTATGAATGCTACACAGACTTGATGGCACCCAGCTCAGTAGGAGGCCAGAGGCATAGTGTAACAGGGTCAGCATTTGGCAGGAGAAGGTTCAAATCCATGTTCTATAGCCTCCAAATATGAAAGTAGACAATTCATTGGATCTTCCTTTCCCTACCCAATGCTAGTATTGAATACAGGACTCAAAATCTTCAAGAAGGGCATGCAGAGGGGGATAAAAAGGAAAAATAGAGCCCCATTGTTCTGTTTTTGCACCTTCTTCAATGGCCTTTTCAGAGACCATCTGCGCCTGGCAGCCGAGCTGCTCTGTATCAACAGCCCCTTGTACATTGTAATCATCAGTCTGACTAGACACAGAGGACCAGAATCAGGCTAGACAAGAGGGGAAGCCCAAATCAGCAACTGCAGATCCTGAAATATCAACCAACCCTCAGAGATTAAGGCACAGTCTGTCCTAGCCTTATAAAAAAGGTATTATCAGTCTTTTCAGACAAACAATTCAAATACAACAGCAGGACATGTGCATAGGATGTAACAAATCCTCAGAAATGCATCTCAAAAGTAGACAGTGAGTGCAGATTTAAAACTACTTACTGAAGAGTACGTAAAAGAGATTGATAGAGTTTGATGCGTTTTAATTAGAGTACAGTAGTAGAGACAGATAAATATTTGTTTTTCTTGATAAACTGTTCAATAAAATTGAGTTGGAGCATCTCCTGACTCTGGCCCCTTTGTCTATTTCACCACACAACATGCCTGAGTTGAAAAGGGTAACTGCAAACTGATCAAGGTTAGTCAGGGTGCTATCTACCTTTCACTTTACAACATCTATTTCTGGCCTCCAGCCAGTTTTTCCAACATGATTTGTTTTCCCCCAATGGCCTCTTCAATATTAGGGACAATGGATACTAGCAGGAATGCCCAGAATCACAACTCCATTAGTACAAGCAGATGGCAGAGATTGGTCACAGTTCGTTGAATACTAAGCCCTATGTCAAGTAAATATGACTTTCCAATTCTATACTAAAATATTTACTCCAACTTTCTGAATGAAATTTGTAATGAGCTATAATTAGAATGTGTGTTTAAATGTCAGCAAGATATCAAGCCCAAGATTTCATGCTGAAGTCATCCAGTACTCTGCTCATATCTCATCTTTACATCTTTGCCGACAATTTCCTCAGCAACTGTCACAAGTCTCATCTCTAGCAACATGCAACTCAGTTTTAACTCACTGTGCGCAATGTCACATGTAATTAATTTGTAAACTTTTCCAAAAAGTATTTGGGTCAGTGCTGAAAGGTGATGGTATATTTTGCAGTTTTGCTTTCTGATACATCATGGCAAATATATTACACATTCTATCTATTGGCCCACATATTAATGAATGCATGCATAATCTATGTTTGTCATGCCAAGTAAATTATTACAGTAGCTGGGTAACCAACAGATATTTGTGAGTACTACACACAATTTATATTTTATCTCTTAAATGATTTGCAATCTGTCAAATCTGATTTTTAACCTTGCTCAATTGATGCATTTATTCTTATTACTGACTTAATTTTAAATTCAGCACTCTAAAGCACACCCTTCCTTCACAAAATCAATAACTGGTGATGAATTTGCAGGATCAAACAGTTTAATAGCAGAATAATAGTTGGACCAGGTTTTATTTTTATATGTACAGCAATTAACTTCACATCAGATGTGAATATTGATTTTCCATTAAACCAAGTTAGGGGTGATTGGGAGAGCTCTCATAATTGAAACAGGAAACTCCAGTTATACTTTTATGTTTTAGACCCAGATCTCCAGCTGAAGATGTGTATGGTAAGGACAATCAACTTTTCAGTGACTGTACAGACAATTTTCTGAGGTTGATATTTGGACAATGCAATGAATGACAGCACTTGATCATAAAATTATGCAGCAAATCCAGAATGGAGCATTGCAGGTATTCAAGTCTTCCATTTGCTTTTGAAGATATGAAATTTAGATTATATAGTGCCAATTTGTGATTGATTGAATGTTAGATAATATGGTTGAATGATAAAATAGACGATTCAATAAGTCAGAGACAGAAGGCACATCAGAAATAGCATTGAACTATTGGTGACATTAGCGAAATGTGAATAAATTTGAAGGTTCAGCAGCATTATATTTACAGTCATAAGTGTTAAAATCCATGTCAACCATTGCCTGTCAAAAGCATTAGCTAGCAATTGTCAAGTGAGTAAATTTAGACTACAGTGCTTCTAAATGCACATCAGATGAAGATGAAACAGATTTTCAATTCCATAGCAATGGTATCCAAGGGTAGACAAAGTATTGAAATATATATATTTAATATTAATATTAAACATTGTTTGAAACTGACCACTTTAGCCATGCACAGACCTTTCAAGGTGGCAGTGCATGTAAGAAAGCAGTTAACAACGAATATGGAATATTTGGATTCATAAATATTGGCATTAAGAACAAGAGGTAGACAGCATTGTTGAAACTTATGAAACTCTGGTAAAATGACAAAGTATTGCATTGTATCCTATTTTGGACACCACATTCTTCATATGTGAGTGCACTTGAGAAGGATGGATTTCCAGATGGATTTCAGTTAGAGAAGCTGGATTTATTCTCTTTGGAGAAAACTAGATTGATGGAAGAGTTGATAGGAAATTACGTCGGATCATAGAATCCCTACAGGCCATTCAGTTCAACAAGTTCACACCAACCCTCAAAGAGCTTTCCACCCAGACCCACCCCATCCCTGCAACCTTTCACCTCCCATGGCTAAGCCACCCAGCCTACACATCTTTGGACACGATGGACAATTTAGCATGACTAATCGATCTAATCTGTACATCTTTGGATTGTGGGAGGAAACCAGATTACCCAGAGGAAACCAACGCAGACACTTGGAGAATGTGCAAACTCCACACAAACAGTGGCCCGAGGCTGGGATTGAACCCAGGTCCCTGGGGCTCACCACTGAGCCGCGGTGCCACCCTCCAGTCTGCTCTAGGCATATCCTTTGTTTCTTTATTCATACCAGTACAATTCCCTTTAGCCCTGCATGTTGTTTGGCAAAGCATACCAGCATCCTTTCTGGAGCTACATCTGAAGATATGTCATCTGGTGCCTAGAACACCATGGGGATCAGGCCTTTGTAGTACAAGTAGATAGCGAATACTGGTTCTTAAACTCTGCACTAGAACATAACTAAAGTGATTATGAATTCAGATCCTGCACCATCATAATAGAGCTTTGAGTACACCTGCACAGTTCAATCACCCCTGCTGAAAGTAATCTCGGATAATCTGTTTACAGAGGCTGGAAGGGAGAGCCAAATTATCCTGCATGTTCAGCCACATCCTAGAGAAGGGTGAGCCCAAAACTGTTCAATAAAAACTGAACACCAACACTTAACATTGTTTCCTTCATAATAAAGGAAACAATGCTAAACTCCTCTCTCATGATCAAAATTTGTCTCAGCAAATCACAATGATACAGACATTAATAAAATAATGAATATAATGTGCAATATTTACATATGACAAATTAAACTTTTTTTCAAACATCGGTGCCAAATTTACACTCTTGAAGTTTCACTTACAGCAACAACAGTCCAATGGAAACTCAACAGCAGGAGTAGATGTGGAAGTAGTTTGCCAAGTAATCTGCCCCATTGCTCTTGATGACTCTGGAATGTATCCTTTGGAGGCGTGAGGGCTTGAAGACCCCTGACTTACTGGGGTTCTCCTGTACTGGTGCAAGGGCGTCCTGCTCAGACTTGTCTCATCAAGGTAATGGGGTCAATGGCAGATGGCATGAGGATAGGCTGCTGCCTTGGGGCTGCACTGAGAGGAGATAGGACAACCTCCTGAGGGGACTCACATATGCACCTCCTCCTCTGTTACATTGTGATACTCCCTGTCTCCCTAAGGAGAAGGGGTAAGTGGAAGACAGTGCAAATGCTTCGTGCTCCTCTCACCTAGCTGTGTGAACGCCTTGGCTGGAGTGACAGGATACAGGCAAGAGTGCAGATGTGTTGCATACTGGACATGGCCTTCTCTGGCAATTTGCCAACTTTTCCATAAAGGAAGCTATGACCTCACTTGTCTGAGACATGCAAAAGCTGTAGCCTTCATGGACTGTTCCATCATCCATGCAAAGTTTCACATAATCTCTGGTACTAATGTTAAATGGTCTCCTACTTTTTCTGAATCTACACCAGGCATCTCATGGCCACAACCAGAGGTCTGATATCAGCTGGAATCCAACAGGATCCTGGTGCCTGGCATCATCAGAGTGTCAAGGGGTCATTGACTACAACAGGCCACTTCAGCAGTTAGAGCAACATGCTCACCGAATTGTGCTACCAATCTGAATGTGACCTCTCTGCAACTTGTGTATCTGCATTGTTGGAAGTTGTGGAAAAGGCAGGCATTGGTGCATCCTCCAGGTCAATGAGGTAATCATTTTCAGATGTTACATCCTCCTTAGTGGAAACCAAAAATAAGCACAGATCAGCACCGTCTTTTTGCACATCCTATTTCCTGATCTGCCTCCTGTATGTTCATATACCAGTATCAATTGGATGTGTTCTCACTCTTAAACCCAGCCCCTCCAACCTCAATATCACAATTGTTCAAACGCCTTTCTCTTCTGCAATTTAGATTGCCCCTATCCCTTTAAGGGTGAGCAGTTTCATGTCAGGCAGTCCACCTGCAGTACTTGCCCTCTCCCTTGAGCTAAGGACCTGTTTCTCTAATATGATAACATGCAGATTTAGTAACATACTTAGTCATACTGCTTGATGACTATTACACATACTGGTTCATCGATGGTTTGTTAAAGTCAAACCCTCAGGAAATTTCCTATCTTGAACCATCCATCTTAGTAGCAAATAGGTGAGTCTATGGATTCTAGAAGTTAAAATTCTACTTAAGCTAATAGTTCGTCTCTAACACCTGAATCATAGCTAAGCTTCAAGTAGAAATTTTCTTGACTAAACCAGTCCATGCCATGGTGTGAGTTCATACTGATTTTATTTGAGATTGTAAAGCTACCTAGTTGGTTTAGTGAGTAAAAGCATTACATATTGCAAGATTAAGCTTGTACAGAAAGTCTCATGTTTAATTCTTATACTATGTTGTAACTAATTTAATCAACACTGTAGCACTAAGGTTGTCAAAAGGAAGTCATGTTTGTTTGTGTTTATTTGTGTGTTTGAGAGACCACAGGATCTGGGACTGAATAATTTACTTACACTCAAAGCTTATGAAAAGGATAATTGAGGTGTAAAAGGGCAGCTGACTTCTGGAGAAAAGAGTAGGTGGGTGGAGATTATGAAAATCCTACTGAAATATTATTTACTAGTATTTGATAAAAATAAGTGGTACTCAATGAAGACTATTTTGCTGTGACCCCTGAGAACTATTATAACAGGTTTCTTGAAAAGGGCCACTGCACTAATATATTTCCCAAGAGGTGAAGTATTTGATGCCCCAAGTACTTCTACCACAAATTGTAAATCTGTCCCACATTTTCCCAGAGGTCTTGACCATGGTTTGAGGGACTTGAGGTTTATTGATCTGTTTTTTTGTCAGTTAGTGCTTGCAAACTAATCCACAGAGGACAGACTGGAAATATTATTCATCTTGGAATGGCTTATCTCAAGGCATACCAATAGTTCTAAGACTATTTCTTTTGAACAGTAAACCTTTATTCTTTTGAGAAAAAATAAACATTAAATATTTTTTAAAATCGGATGCAATCTTTGAAAATCAGACTATATTTCATCACAGAAGCTAAAGTTCTTAGACAATGAGTGCCCAACAGCATACCTCATGTACCATTCACATCCCTCATTCATGTGTAGACAGAATACATTTTACATTTAAAAAGAGGATACCTAAATAGAATAAATAAATACACTCATGTTTTGGCACAAATCATTTGTGAACATAAGTTAAATACACAGTGACTTGCGATCTATCTCAGAGAACTTCACAAAGAGATCAAAGTGCCAAAAAGCAGTGTGAGCGACTTATGGAGTACAGGCAAGCAGTGAATTAGCAATCAAAGGCATGATTGAAGAGATAGATTTTTTAGGGTGCTTTCAAAAGTGAGACAGGTGGCAATGGGAAGCTTGAGAAAGATTGATCTTCGAAAGCAGAGCTAACTATATGGTTTGTGGGATAAGCAATAATTCCATGTCCAAAACATAGGATGCTGGCTAAACTAGGGCCAAAAAGGAATTTTATTATTAGGATGCAGAGGTGGAGCAAGGCAGTAGATAGAATTGAAAAGGAAGGGAAGAATTTTAAAGTTGACTTACAAAAAGCAGATAAACTGAGCAAGGGTGGCATCAGCAGGTTGGTATGTTTGAGAAGGATCTTGGTTTCAGAATGGTGCATTTATTAGAATTTTTGAATGTGGGGCAGGGAGCAAGGAGGAAGTTGAATTATGAGAGAAATTGATCCTCAGCAAGTTCAAGATGTGAATCTTGCTCCTCACAGTGGATGATAAAAGACAGTAGTATAAAGAATGCATTCATTCATTCATTGAATCAAACGTCATTGTGGGTGGCACAGTGGCACAGTGGTTAGCACTGTTGCCTCACAGCGCCAGAGACCCAGGTTCAATTCCCGCCTCAGGCGACTGACTGCGTGGAGTTTGCACGCTCTCCCCGTGTCTGCGTGGATTTCCTCCGGGTGCTCCGGTTTCCTCCCACAGTCCAAAGATGTGCAGGGTCAGGTGAATTGGCCATACTAAATTGCCCGTAGTGTTCGGTAAGGGGTAAATGTAGGGGTCTGGGTGGGTTCGCTTCGGCGGGTCGGTGTGGACTTGTTGGGCCGAAGGGCCTGTTTCCACACTGTAATGTAATCTGTAATCTGTTATATATTGGTGGTGGAAGAAGATAGTTATACCAATAGGTCAAATGTAAGATAGAATGTATTGCTCAAGGAGAACACAAAGGATCCACACTATCAAACTCGGAAACATGCAAAAGACAAATACAGTGATGGAATTTATCCAAAATCAGGCCTTTTTTTGTTAGGAACGTGAAATAGAATTTTCCTGCCGTTGAGCTACGTGGAGTTTCAGGTATTTGGATTGCACAGCAGTTGTTGGAAGTACCAGATAAATAGATTTGAATGCTGTCAGTGTAAAATAAGACATATTAAGTCTGGACTTCTTGATAAAAATTGTAACAGTAATAATGCACTAAATATAAACTCTGCTTCCAGATTACTCACACTGTTCATACCATCAATGCATATTAATGGTTTCTTTACTTCAATAATCAGAGGCCAAAATAAAATACAAAGAAGTTAACTCTAATTACAAATGATAAGCATGGATTATTTGTGTGTGAAAACTTTTCTTTATTACAATGCGGTGTCATAGTGCAACATCTTATCAGGGAGTGAGAGGGAAAGAAAGAAATATTAAAAAAAACATAAATTCAACTGACAATCAGATTTTTTAGCTACTTACCCTGAAAATTGCTCTTTCCTTGAAAAATGTCAAGTGTTTCTAAATCTCAGCTGAGTCTCTAATCTAATCTTTTCTTACCAATAGCACTTTACTGACGTCAGATCAGTTGTGATGTCCATAGTGAAGTGATTGCAAGCCAAAATTACTAAGTGAAAATATCAAAGGCATTTTAATAGATCATCCAGATTTGATCTGACTTCCGTCAGTATTCAAAACATATTGCATTGGACTTTTGATATTGAACTGATCTTTGGGTAGAGACTGATCATATCAATTTCGTTGACCTACATCAATGTCATAAAACTGCAAAAAAGTGAAACATTTCCAAAGTTACAGATTATCTTAGTACACAAATGTTCTCCTATACTCTAACAGTAAAATGTGATTTCAGATCAGTGTTGTATAATTTATCCCAATGTTGACAACAAACAACAAGTATTTTTCTGTGGCCTTTAATTAAAATAACAGCCTTTGGAGTTTCAAACATGGACTACACCCCAGAGTTCTGATGGAGATAGCTGAAGAGATATTGGAGATGTTAGTGGTGATCTCTCAAGAATCGCTGGAGTCAGAGACGGTTCCAAGGACTGGAAAATCATTACAGTGTGCCCCCTGTTTAAGAAGAAGCAAGGAAAAACATGAGAAATACAGGCCGATCAGTCTAGCCTTGGTCTTTGGCAAGATCTTTGAAGTCCATTGTGAAGGATGAGATTTCTGAATACTCGGAAGTGCATGGTAAAATAGGGCAAAGTCAGCATGGTTTCATCAAGGAGAGGTCATGCCTGACAAATCTGTTAGAATTCTTTCAGAAAGTAATGAGCAGGTTAGACCAAGGAAAGCCAATGGATATTATCTACCTGGACTTTGACAAAGCACTGTATGGGAGGCGACTGAGTAAGATAAGGGTCCATGATGTTATAGGCAAGGTGCTAACATGGATAGAAGATTGGAAGAAAGCAGAGAGTGGAGATAAAATGGTCCTCCTCAGGTTGGCAGCTGGTGACTAGTAGTGTTCCAAAAGGGCCAGTGAAGGGACCACAACTTTTCACTTTATACATTAATGATCTAGATGAAGAAACTGAGGGCATTCTGGCTAAGTTTGCAGATGATACAAAGAGAAGTAGAGGGACAGGTTTTAATGAGGAGGTGGGGAGACTGCAAAAGGATTTGAACAGGTTAGGAGAGTGGGCAAGAAGTGGCAGGTGGAATATAATGTGGGTAGGTATGAGGCGATGGAGGAAGAAGAGAGGCATGGATTATTTTCTAAATGGGGAGAAGATTTGGATATCAGAAGTGCAAAGGGACGTGGGAGTTCTAGTCCAGGCTTCTCTTAAGGTAAACTTGCAGGTAGAGAGGTAGAGGCGATAGTTCGGAACGCAAATACAATGTTGGCATTTATTTTGAGAAGCTTTATGTAGCACTAGTCAGATCATATTTAGAATATTGAGAGCAATTTTGGGTCCCATAACACAGCAAGGATGTACTGGCCCTGGAGTGGGTCCAGAGGAAATTCTCCAAAATAATTGCAAGAATGAAAGGTTTAATATATGAGGAACATTTGAGGACTCTGAGTCTATAGTCAATGAAGTTTAGAAGGATAAGGGGGGATCAATTGAAACTTACAGAGTACATAATGGCCTGGACAGAGTGGACGTTGGAAAGATGTTTCCAATGGTAAAAGAGACGAGGACCAAAGGGCACAGCATTAGAGTAAAGGGAAGGCTGTTTAGAATGGAGATGAGGAGAAACCTCTTCAACCAGAGAGCGGTGAATCTGTGTAATTCCTTACCACAGAAGGCTATGGAGGCCAGGTCATTGAGTATATTTAAGACAGAGATAGATAGGTTCTCAATTATCAAGGAGATCAAGGGTTACGTGTTGAAAGCGGGAGAATGGAGTTGAGAAACTTATCAGCCCTAATTGAATGGCCAAGCAGACTCAATGGGCCAAATGGCCTAATTTCTGCTCCTATATCTTATGGTGTAATCAGTCAAAAATCAGTCAGGCAAAAGGTGACGACAATGAGGAGGATGATCAAATGTTTTGAAAGGGAATCATTTGACTTGGTATGTTAACTCTATCTCCAGCCAAACTTGTTGAGTTTCTCCAGTACTTTCTACTTTCACTTCAGATCACCAACATCCATGGCATTTTGCATTTGTCATCCATTACTTGATTGATATAAGAAGTGAATTTTAAGGAAAATCATGATGGAGGAAGTGGAGGAGCAACAAGATTTAGAAAAATCCATCCCTGATGGCTAAATGACAACCAATGTGAAGGAAAGTGGAGGAATGCAGCACAGAGGAACTTTTGAGAAGTTTGAAGAATTGTATGGTGTCACAGATATAAGAAGGGAAAAAAAAGCAATGAAGACATTTAAACTCAATGAGGTTTATAAAGAAGATATTATGAGATTGAAAGGCAATGTTGGTTCAACAAAAAAAGTGTGATTGATGAGCATGACTTGTTTCTGGATAGGGTAAGAACACCAGAGTTTGGATGGTATGCAGTTTAAGTAGCATGGATGAGACCTCACCCAGGAGAACATGAGAACAGTTAAGTCCAGAAGTGTTAAAGATAGACACGAAGGTTTCAATGATATATGGGCACAGGCTGGGACAGAGTTAGCTGACATCACTGAGATGGATGTGTGCAATCTCTGTGATGAAATGTAAATTGTGTTGAATGATACGCTCAGGATCAAGCAGGATGCAGAGGTAACAAACAGTCCATTTCAACCTAAGAAATTGGCTAGAAAAGTGATAGGCCTAGTGAAAGTAGGGAATTTGTTTCTAGGTTTGAAAGGGATCAGGAAAGAACAGAAGAGCCTCAACTTAGTTAACAAGCAGAGAGGGTGAGGAATCAGCAAAAGGATTTGAACAGATGATCCCAAACTAAGTAACAAAATTTTCTTCCATGTTACAGTGTGAGATTATCGCTAAAGAAAAGCTTTGATTCAACAAAATAATAACAAGCTATCAAACCATTCAAATTAATATTGCAGCATGTGTATATGTGTGCATCATTCATCTAAGTTCTTTTAACTGCAGGGGATTGTTTGCAATGCCACTAACTATGGACAGAGTTGGGTGTGGAGTGTTGGAAAAGCACAGCAGGTCAGGCGGCATCTGAGGAGCAGGAGAATTGACATTTCGGGTAAGACCCTTCATCAGGAATGAGACTCGTACATTAACTATGTACATCCATGCATAATATGATTGAGTGAAGGCTACAATGATTGGAGCAAAATTTAACTAAAAAGACTGTTTTGAGTGGTACAGTTAGAATTACCACATCACAAAAAGACAAATCATCATTGTAGTGTGCATTTTATTGTCATTAGATAACAACCCAGTACTTTGTGCAAATGAAAGGACAGGGTGAATCAGGTAAGCATAATTTAAAAACAACTAAGGATGTGGGGCATGAAAGCCAGCCCTATCACAATAATTACCAGAGATAATTGCTTGTTACAGGAAGGCCCCATTGTTATGAATGATGTTCAAATAATGTTCAAAATTGCCATCGTATAGGTTATTAAAATGTGAAGCACACCTTGTATTTTTGAGCCTTAAACAAATCAATGTAAATGGGATGTTTTTGTTGCTGATACTGTCAATGCATGTGCTTGTTCAAATATTAGTTTGGCTGAATGCAGATAGTTTACTGCTACTGGAATATTGCTATATTGCCAAATGTCATGCAATTCAATCATTAGCTCAGTTAACTGGATGGCTGGTTTGCAATGTAGAGTGAAACTGACACTTTCAATTGATACCAATTGAAATACCATGAACATAATTGCAAATAAATTAACACAAAGAATGGAACGTAGGATATTTGCATTTGTAAACTTTACTGCCTTAACTAGCACTCAGAGTTGGCAAATATAGTTTTGGTTTTATCCTATTACTTAACTGTTGGTTGCTAAATTATTACAGAAGCAATAACAAAGTATTTGGAGCATGTTGAATATAGTGTTAGAAGACTTCAAACAAATAGATCATTATCATGTTTTAACATACATATAACATAGAACAATACAGCGCAGAACAGGACCTTCGGCCCTCGATGTTGCGCCAACCTGTGAACTATTCTAAGCTCGTCCCCCTACACTAACTCAAAATCATCCATGTGCTTATCTAAGGATTGTTTAAATCTCCCTAATGTGGCTGAGTTGACTACATTAGCAGGTAGGGCATTCCATGCCCTTACCACTCTCTGTGTAAAGAACTTTCCTCTGACATCTGTCTTAAATCTATCAGCCCTCAATTTGTAGTTATGCCCTCTCGTACAAGCTGACGTCATCATCCTAGGAAAAAGTATTTCACTGGCTACCCTATCTAATCCTCTGATCATCTTGTAAATTGTGTCTTGATTTTTACTACTCAACTATAATTTAACATTAAAAAAAAAGTTTTGTTCTTTACTGGAGTTGATAGGCTTCATCCTGTTTGTACCTGAGAGCAGCACTTAACTTGGATTTACATCAGCTCCACAACTGGAATGGCAATTACTTCACTCTATGAGAAAATGACTACAGGGTTCTAATAGATTTTCTTACTGAGATTATGGCTGAGCTGAGGAAAAGGCCAAGGGTTGCTTGGCTTAATTACCATAACCAAACAAGTTAAAATAGAGACATATTTGATTTATAATGTAACTAACAGCTCTGCAACTCTAACATTAAATGATTTGGAGATGTACAGCTATTTGACATTCGTTATGTCAATTTACAAGAAGGCCACCAATTTATAAAGGGTAATCAGACCATTTTAAAGCATCAACAGTAATTTACCATTTCTTTATCACACTCAGGGTTCACATATTCCCAACAAAAGTATATTTCTTTTTCAGAATTAATTAAGCTTGTTCTTTTAGAATGCAATATTATATCCAAGAATAAAAAATATTAATTTGTGTAATAAAACACTAACGTCCAGGTTTTACAATTATAATGTGGATGGTAACATGTGTTTTTAATAGCTTACTATCAGCATTATAATTAAAAACCCAGGCCCTTAATATCATATAGTGTAGTTCAGAAAATAATTTGTTTTTTCAAATGTTGCTGTTTAATATAATCATCACTCTAATGCACCAGCATAGAAACAAAAGTTAGAATGTGGGTTCAAATATTCCACCAAGGAAAGCAAACAAAGCACTCAAATATTTCTAGATGGAGAGAATTAGCATTTAGCACGCTTGCCTTCATTGCTCAGACCTAGTGTAGGAGTTGGGAAGTCATGTTGAGGTTGTACAGGATTTTGGTGAGGCCTCTTCTTGAGTACTGTGTCTAGTTCTTGTCACACTCTTATAGGAAGGTGTCGTGATTGGAAAGAGGGCCAGGTGGATTTCATTGACTGTTAACCTGGGCCTATCAGGTAACCTTGGCTGCCAGTTACAAACAGGAGGTTCCCTCTCAACTCTATTTTGATTTCATCCCTGCCCTCCCCTTCACTGTTTGATCACGCAGCATTGCCCTTTGAGAAGGGCATTGCTTGTCACTTGCCACTCAGGTGTTTCCTTTCTTCCTGGAGTGGAATATAAATAAAGATTTACACGCTTGTTGTTTTTCACTGTGTCTGATAGGAGTGTCAGAGAATCTGCTCACTTTTAGAGCTAGCTCTGAGGAAGTTGGATCAGTTTAAGAACAAACAGGAGATTCAGAGAGACTCCTCATTCGAGGGACTGGCTCTGAGCTGGCTTGCCGGAACCCATGCACCTGAAAATAAAGACAGATTTGGTGAAGGCTTACCAGTCTCTGTGCAGTTATTTCAATGGCGATGAGGGAAAACAGTACAATCCTGAAGAAAATGCACTCGCAAGTGCCGTCTTTGAATTGGGCTAAGCATTTTTAGCATCATGCTTTTAATTGAGAAGCCTGACTCGTTCAATCCTGTTGTCGAAGATTGGGCCCAGTATGTGGAAAGAACTTGTTACTTTTTCCAGGCAAATTGCATTGGGCAGATGAAAAGCAACAAGTAACCCTTCTGACATCTTGCAGACCTGCAACATTTTCAGTTATTAGAAGCCTAACTCTCCTTGAGGCACCAGCTACTAAAATCTTTCAAGAGTTGATGGATTTAGTTAAGAAATATTATGACCCCAAGCTTCCTCCAATTCTGAGATGCTATCAGTTTTATTCAGCAGTTCAAGAGCCAGGGGAATCAATATCAGGATTTTGGACAAGGTTAAGATGACTGGCAGACACAAACTTTTTTTTATTTAAAGATAAGGGTAAAATGTTGCAATCCAGATGCAACTCAACTGGTCAAATAATCTGACATTAAGCAAAACACACTTTATTTATACACTAAAGGTAAAATGCAACAAAAGAAAGAGGAAACTGGAATATCTTAATTCAACTGGAAACGTTATAAAATAATTGATTATTAACTACTACTACTGTTCCAACATCTCATAATCGCACCTTTGGCAAAAGACAAGTTTAGAAAAAACAGATTGTCTCACATGCAACTCCAGCAGAAGGAAGACACCAAGAGAAAACTCAGAATGTGTAGCAGGGAGAGATGTACTGCAGTTTCCAAACCTTGTTGAGACCCCAGAAACAAATGCTGAAATTTAAAACTAAAAATCCTGGTTCGGTGGGAGCTTGACCACACCCGTTCTGACTACCTCCATGGTTTAAAGTCTTTAAAAAAAACCCAAGACCTCACAAGGTGTTTATTTTATGAGTTTTAAATAGACAGCTCATCACGTCTGGCTTAAAACCTCTCTTCAAAACAAAAGGACAAAGTACACCCATTAAAGCCATTGTATCGTCACATAGCTGACCAGTTAAATGACTAGCTGCCTTCACTGAGATACATGAGCCATTGTGCCTGGAACCAAGAGAGTAGAAAGGAGTCCAGGTATGTTCTCGTGTATTTCTTCCAGATAGCCAAGGTGAACTACCCCTTTGAAATACCTCTGTGGATATGTGTCCCAAGACATCTTAGATTTTGGTTGTCCTTAGCAAGGTAGGCATCAAATATCCTTTGTGAAAGGAGATTATGGATTCTTTGCGGAGGGATGCAGTCAGTGGTTAACCCTACTGCCTCACCACATTAGGCACCTGGTTTTAATTCCAGCCACAGGTGACTGTGGCGTTTGCACATCCTCCCCATGTCTGCATGTGTTTCTGTTAGGTGCTCCATTTCCTCTCACAATCCAAAGATGTGTACATTATGTGAACTGTCCATGCTAAATTTCCCTGTAATGTCCAGGGATGTGCAGCTTAGTTGGATTAACCACAGTAAATGTGGGTTTACAAGGATAGGGTGAAGTGTCTGGTACTTGGTGGCATGTTCTTCAGAAGTTCAGTGCAGACTTGATGGGCTAACTAGCCTCTTTCCGCAATGTAAGGATTCCATGATGTTTTGCTTTCTTGGTCTAGAATCTTAAACCAATGAAAATAGTTTATCTTTAGCTACCCTTACTTTCCCTGTTGATATCTTGAGGACCTCAAGTAGATCACCCCTTAATATTCTAAATTCTAGAGAATAAAGGCCTAATTTGTCAAATTTCTCCTCATAACAACCTCTGAAGTCTATGTATCATCCTTGTAAATCTGTGGTGAATTCCCTCTGCAACATTCCTAAGCTGTGGTGCCCAGATCTGTTCACAGTACTATAAGTGGAGTCTAACTAGGCAGACATGATGGTTAAGAAGGCATTTAACATGCTTGCCTTCATTGCTCAGACCACTGAATTTCAGAGTTGGGACATCATATTGAGATTGTACAGGACTTTGATGAGGCCACTTTTGGAATACTGTGTACCATTCTGGTCATCCTATTATAGGAAGGAGATTATTAATTTGTACAGGATATAGAAAAGATTTACCAGATGTTGCTGGAACTGGAGGGTTTGAGTTTAAAGAGAGGCTGGATAGGTTGGGACTTTTTCCCCTGGAGTTTAAAAGGTTGAGGAGTGACTTATAGAGGTTTTTAAAGTATGAGGGGTGTGGATAAGGCGAATAGCAAAGGTTTTTCTCCCTAAGGTGGAGGGATCTCAAATCTATGGGGCATATTTTTAAGGTGGGGGAGGAAGATTTAAAAGGGATCTGAGGGGCAACTTTTTCACACAGAAGGTGGTTCATATATGGAACAAACAGCCAGAAGATGTGATAGATGTAGGCACAGTTACAACATTTAAAAAACATTTAGACAGGTACATGAATAGGAAAGGTTTAGAGGGAAATAGCCGAAAACAGGCAAATGGGACTAGTTTAGTTTGAGAAACCTGGTTGGCATGGACTGACGGGAATGTTTGTGCTGTATGACCCTATGAATCTATAACTGGAGTTTTGTATAACTCCAGCATAATATCTGCTTCACTATACTCCAGCTCTTTAGATATGAAGGCCAGCATTCCATCAGCCTTCTTAACCACTTTTGGCACTAGTTCGTGGCATTTAAAGAACTATGTACCTGAACCCCCAAATCTCATTGGGCATCCACTAAATTGCACTTTGTGCCTTCTTATAAAAGTACCCTGATTGATCCTTTTTTGGTCCAAAACGGATAACCTCATTTTTGCTTACATTAAAATCCATCTGTCACAGCTTTGACCATTCCTCTAATCTATCACTCTCTTCTTGTAATTTCATGTTGTCATCAACACTGTTGACAATGCTGCCAAATTTTGTGTTGTCAGCAAATTTGGCTTTTTATGCTGTTATCCAAGTCATTAATGACTATTGTGAATAATTGAGGCCCCTATATCCCTGTGGGACACCGCTAGTCATGTCCTGCCAATATGTGTGCTTAACCATTTCATACTGAACATTCCATTATTTAGCTTCTTTTCTCTGCACTTATTTTGCATGCTTAATCAGAAGAGTGGGAAGATCCATGTCTTTGAAATCTCCATGGAAACTGCCCATGCAAATCTTTAGCTGATATGCCAAGAAGAGAAAGAAAAGAAGTCTTTGTGATTTTGTCTCCTATTCCCTTTTTTACCATACACTGCAAGGGAGGTTGAAAAGTCATACTTTAAAATCTTACACTCATTTTGTTTATGAAATTTCATGTATAAGGAACTGCATAACTATTGTGTCTAAAAGCTTTCTGAATAATTCAATAAACTATCATTTCAAAAAATTCGACATTTGAAATAACTTTCAAATTAGGTGTCAGGTAAAGATGTGTTTAGTTGTTATGAAAGTAAGCAATATGGTATTTTCAATGATTTTGCTGACATAACATCAACTTTGTTACTGCTGCAAGAATCAAGCTGTCAGAAATAGCTTCATACTCAACAGTAATTAATTATCAAATACCCAGCTATATGAAGCAAACACAAAGCCAAATCTAAACACTTCATTTTTGATTGATAATGTTGACAGGTATCTTAACAATACTTTCCAAGCAAGTAAAATTGACATTTTTAACAGCTATGTATAATTTTGCATTTACAAAATCTCAGTGTTAAATCCTGTGAGCTAAATTATGATTCATCATCTGCTGATTTGACTCTTGATTTGAGAACCTGCTGCAGCACAGATTTATTTCCATTTGCAGTTCTGGATGTAGAGATGTCATAACACTCATTTAGGTTTTGCCATCTTAATTAGGATATTTCAACGGACTGGCAAAGAAATTGTGCTTTTATGATGATTATGATTTCTCTCTTTCAGAAACTCATGAGGAAAGGAAGGTCATTTCCTTTCCGGCCTCTGACTGCTATATTCTAGGTCAATTCCTGGATCTAAGAAATATACAAGAGCAATGCCAGCCAATAAAAAATGTCTGTCTTTTCCTTCCCTCTGTGGAGTTGTTTTGAACCTATCACTGCAAATTCTTACTATGGCATGATTTTTCTCATTGGCATACCAACCAGTTCATTGTTCAGTCTTTCCTGCTATGAATTAAAACACAATACAATGAATTAGGAGATGGTTTAAAAATTGGGATTTACACTCTTGGTTCTCCTGTTCAAACAGGATCTCCATCGTGGTTTCCTCTGCCAGCGGGAACAAGTGCTTTCAGCTAGTATTGGAGAATGAAGAGAATTTAAATGAGACTTTCAGGTGCACAGTTACATTTCTCAGAACAGAAAATCTGGACGATGGTTTTATACACATCAGGTATTGTTTAATGTAACAGTTCTCATTTTTTTTAACAAACAAAATAAAAAATATAGACCAAGGAAGAGACAGAGTCATACAGCACAGAAACAGACCCTTCAGTCCAACTCATCTGCACCAGACTTCCCAGTCTGGCTAGACCTATTTGCCAGCATTTGGCCCATGTCCCTCTAAATCCTTCCTATTCATATACTCATCCAGATGCCTCTGAAAGGTTGTAATTGTTCTCCCCTCCACCACCTTCTCTGGCAGCTCGTTTCATATATGCACCAACCTCTGTGTGAAAAAGTAAGCCCTCAGGTCCTTTTTAATCTTTCCCTCTGACCTTAAGGCTATGTCCTCTAGTTTTGGTCTCCACCTTAAGAAAAAGACCTTGGCTATTCACACTATCTATGCCCCTTGTGATTTTATAAACTTCTAAGGTCACCCAGCAGTCTCTGACACTCCAAGAAAAATAGCACCAACCTACTCAACTTCTCCCAATGGCTCAAACCCTCCAGTCCCGGTAATATCCTTGTAAATCTTTTCTGCACCCTCTCAAGTTTAACAACATCCTTCCTATAGTAGGGCAACCAGAATTGAATGCAGTATTCTAAAAGTGGTCTCACCAATATCCTGTACAGCCACAATATGACATCCCAATTCAATGTTCTGACCAATGAAGGCAAGCATGCCAAATACCTTCGTCACCACCCTGTCTACCTGTGACTCCACTTTCATGGAACTATGCACCTGCACCGCTAGATCTCTTTATTTGGCAACACTCCCCAGGGCCCTATTATTAACTGTGTAAGTCTTACCCTGGTTTGCCTTACCAAAATGCAGCACCTCACATTTATCTAAATTAAACTCCATCTGCCACTCCTCAGCCCATTGTCCTATCTGATCAAGAGCCCATTGTGCTCAGATTTTCTTCTTCACCTGTCCAATACACCACCAATTTTGGTGTCATTGCAAACTTACTAACCACACCTCCTACATTCACATCCTCAATTTCTTTCTGAGAATAAACCAGATTAAATAACTATGATGATGTACAGCAAATGAATCATGCTATATTTTTGATCCATGCACAAGTATTTTTTTTCCATGACGAAGTCATTTTCCTTATGTCAAAAATGTTACAAAATGGAGCTTTGGCAGGAAGAGGAAGTTATTGTGTGGGTTTACTTTTAAACCTAAATTGCTAGATTCAGAAGGCACAGACCACATAGTATTCTTAATTTTAATAGTAACAGCTTGAAAGCTTGTTTAGTCACACATAACAAGATTTGAAGCATTAGCTAGTTAGGTATATCAAGATTGGTGTTGCTTACTTATGGGAGACAATAAACTTATGATCAATGGAAAACTGCAGAGATCAGTTAGTTGTCATTCATCATTTTATAGTGCATCTTAGAGTGTTTTTAATTCAATATTGTTGAATAGCTATTCCAGATTTAATTAAATCATAAGAAACATATTCTCCAACTATTCTTCCAATTTAAGTCCACTGCCTGGACCCTTTCGAATTGACTGTACGTACTGACTATCTCTAAGGGATGGTGCTCAGAAACAAAGACCAACTCCTTCTCTCTATCTCTTGCACCTTCACAAAATGATCAGTTTCACAACTGACAAGTGAAACCTTGAACTCACCAAGCTTTGCAAGATGTGAACTAGGAAAGGTAATCTTCCACTGCAGAGCTTATGTTTGAAGAGAACAAAAAGGTCATTGGATAAGAAATTCGCCCTTGTTGCATTAAATGTAGAACAAACATAATGAGGTCAGGCATTGAGGATCAAGGTACCACAAACTACTCCACAATTCTATAGCATTAAGTCAAAAAGCTCCTTTAAAATGCTAACCTGGGCATTATTGGCTGAATAGTCACTATTGGTACTTTAAGACTTTATGCTTCTCTTCTAGTGGCATTTCAGAAGTGTTCAACTCATATTTGGACCACGCCAATTTTCAGGCATCTATGCCGCAGCTTCCAAAAGATTTTGGATATTAACAACTGTTCTGGATCCCATTTGGCCTACCTTAAAGAGAGAAAACTTAAGGCTTCCAATTTATTTTGAAAATGTTGAAGTAAATAGAACTGATGTTTAAGAAAAATTAACTCGGCGTCAATTCTGAGGATTGTCATGGAGACTTTTCCTCAGTGAGCTCCAGCAAGTTCTCTTACAATTTTACACTGCATGGACCATGTCATTATGGTAATACTCTCATGTCATCCTGTGCTTACCCAAGGCAGATATAATCACTCCTGCCAAGACTTTCTGGGATCTCCACTACCAGTGCCATATCTAAGCCATATCTGTACATCAGGTAAACACTGTCAGTCCAGATTGCTATTCCAAGCTACAGGGTCAGAAGAATTGCTCCAGAGATGGCCAGGGCTAAGTTGGTGCCACAGTTTGATGACCAGGACCTGGACATTCTGATAGACAGAGTGGTGAAGAGGAGGATCATCCTCTTTTCCTGGTTTTGCCAGAGGAGACCACAACACTAGACCATGGCAGCCATATGTATTGTTACCACTCTGGTACACAGTCTGGAAGAATGCTCAACAATGCAGGAAGAAGGCTAATCAACGTGCACTCCACAAACGCCACTCTTTTTCTCTCTGCTATGGCATGCTCCTTCTAACTCTGCCACAACGCCCATCTCCCATCAAGTCTGATGATCTACCACTCTTACTACTGCATGCAGCATTTTCCCTCATTCATTCTCACTTATCGCAACACCTCAGACCTGTAACCCTGCCTCACCGCTGGGATGTCTGTTCACTCACTCAGGACACCTCACTATCTTTCTGCCACTGCACCAGCAGCTGTGTCAGCCTCTTTCATCTCACTAAATCCTTCCCTTTGTGGCATGTTTTCACCTGGAATGAGACAATCAAGCAGAGAGATGGAAAGGACAGATACCAGGGTACCCAACCTCCATCTCCTGATCCTCTACAAGGTTAGAATTCTTGCTGTTGCATGAGAGGATCCTGACCAGTTGTATGATGATTTCAAGATGTCCATACCCCAGCAGCAAGAATGCTTGTTCAGTGCTGTGCTGCTCTCCCCTTACTGCTACTGTAAATATATTCTTAACATGGTGAATCTTCTACTCCTACTTCACAACTCCTTCTCTCTCTCATCTCCTGCAGTGACATCTGCAGAATCACTGCCCTAAAGAGACATCAATTCCTCTTCTAACTTGGAGGAACAAGTTACAGATCTCTTAGAGGAGATACCAGAAAAGCTGTCCCCAAACGCTTCTCCAACTCAGACACTGATGCTGTGGTGGGCACTTCAGCTAGAGCAGAGTGGAGAGCACATTCTGATGAACCCTTTGCTGCTATATCCCTGTCGCTCATCAGGAAAGAAATGAACCAAGTGCTGTGGCATTCAGAGGATGGCCGGTAACCAGGCGCCTATCAGCCTCACTTTGCAGAAAACCTCTGGTGTGAGCAATTAAGAATTCACCAAATGCACAAGCAGACCCTGCGATAGAGACCCAAGTCCAGTGCACACAGTGACTGCTGGATTTATGCACAAATCTACACACATTCACTCTAGCCATGGGTGGACAGTACTCAAGGTAA
This sequence comes from Chiloscyllium plagiosum, assembly GCF_004010195.1. Taxonomy (NCBI): domain Eukaryota; kingdom Metazoa; phylum Chordata; class Chondrichthyes; order Orectolobiformes; family Hemiscylliidae; genus Chiloscyllium; species Chiloscyllium plagiosum. The sequence goes on from NC_057735.1 coordinate 26,703,705, forward strand.
GGCAACAGGGGTTGAGTGACCTTGAGCTCACTTTAGGTATCCCATCCTCACAAGGGGACAGATCGGTGCCTATAAGCACTCAGTCAGAGGAGGAACCTCATACAGGTCTTGTATAAACAGCATGAACCATGAAAGAGCAAAGCATTAAGCCACTCTTGCAGCTGGAATAATACAGTCAATGCTAACTTCAGCGGTATCACCATATTTATGGTCAGTTAGAAATGATTTCATGTAACTCAGTTCCATTGGATGAGGCTCACAAAGAAATCCTGTGTGCATAGTTTTGGCCAACACTGCAGTACTGTAGGATACACAAGGTTCCATCTGATGAAAATCTTCACGTCCTTACTCATTACAATTCTGAGGCTGTCATGGCCCATCTTGCAGGTGTTTGTAACAGAGATTCCAGGGATCAAACAGAGTACTCTGTCTGAATGGCACTGCTCCATGACTTGCAAGAAAACCTGATGCTGGGGGTCTTCGTTGGACCCAGTTTTGCATTGCAAATACACGGGACAGTATCACATGACGTCCTGACTGCAGCCTCTGGACGGAGTACCGCACCACTCCCCCTCTTTCATCTGCACAGCGTTCCATGGAAAATGAGCTAATGTGGCTCTCCTGCATCTTCACCATATATGGCTGCAATTTCTGAGTAAGAATCAGCTCCACACCAGCCAGAGGTTGATGCTGGTCCTGAACTTGCAGACACATCTGTTCCTCATCCATTCCTGCAGCAGGTTTTAGTGCAGCAACCATAGGGGCAACCTGTTTCTGTGTCTGGAGCCAATGGCCACGATTCCAATAAACTCATGTGGGCAATACCAGAAACAAAGTGGTAATGTGATCATCCAGCAATCCTAGATTACAGAAATAACATCTGAATAGTGTACATCAAACATTGGGATATTGAGTCTCTGAGAAAGAGCCCAGTGAGCTGTCTTTAAATGGATGCTACACATCGTTATTCCAGTTTAGACATTTATTGCTTTTGATAGACAAACAGGAGGAGATTGCACATGTGGCAGCAATATTGTGGAACCGAACGCAGGTCCCAGGAAAGGCTGCAGTGAAAATAGGATAATATTCTGGGCATTTTATGGACTATGTTGTGAAATGACCACCTCCTGTCCCTTGTGACTGTTACTTTGCCAACTAGGGCAATTTTTTCTGCCCCACAATACATTACTTGTGCCTCAAAGCCATTGGTAGGATTGATCTATAATATTGCATTCGCTGGTCAAGTGTACTTGTGGCCAGAATGTTTAGTCGACACAGTAGGTCAATGTGGGAGGTTCATACACAGCATTTTGTGGTCACAGGTGTTGTTCACCTTTACTGCCTGGGTGCTTGTTCAATGCCATTGTTCTTTAAAGGGCCTCCCATCACACAAATGTGGAGTGCCTTAATCTACTTGCTTGTAGTGTGATGACAGCCATTTTCATTTCCATGGTGTATTTTCAATTGGATGGGGATGGGAGAAAATATAAGTCACACTTGGCACAGTGAGTTGCAGGCTCAATCTCTCAGCCTCGGTGATTCCCCAACCTTTCTGTTCCATGCTGCCTAGACTCCCCCGTCAACTTTATCGACTTTGAAATTTCCCACGTTCCCATTTATTTAACTGTTCATTTCCCCACTTCACTCCCTGAGTGCCACTGAAGCCAGGGTGATACTGAATGTTGATGACATCCCTTCCCTGCAATGCCATTTTGCCCTCCTATACTCCATTGTCTCCCATCCTTATGTGTTCAGTTGTCCCTCTTCAAAACTGTTTTCAAGTCTGCATCCTAGAGTGCTGCCTCCAATCCCCACTATTGACTATCCCAGCTCCCCACCCCAACAATGGCTGCTGATAAATGCCCTTGACTTTCAGAGATCAGAACACCAGGATTAACCATTGTCCATTCCTCTGACCAACTTAGAACGATAGCCCTGACTGATGACCAAATGACAAGCAATACCACAACTAATTAAAATTGATCTGCAGGACTTACTGTGGCCCCCACATGAATTGTAGATGTATGGGCCTCCTGAATCTGGACATCACAAGCTGCTGACTGACATGTTCAAGCACTTGGACTGAGCTTGGATAATGTTCTTGGCTTCCTGAGCCAGTACTCACTGACTGACAATAGTCTCCCTCGACTTTACTAAGAACTACTCCACTTAGACTTTTAAACATGGTCATTTAGTTTAAGCACATGCAGTGTTTTCACCTCATACTGCTGCTGATATAGGTGTAACATTGCCTTGGCACCAGGCCATGCATCAACATGTCAACATCCTTGACTGATCACTGCTGACAACAATGACAAGTGAACTAGCTTTGCATTTGTGCTAAATAGCAAGGCAAGGTTACTGTGTTATAAATCTTTAAGTTATATATGACATGGAAAACTGCACAAAAGCCAGACAAGGCAAGGCATAGGATGGATGCTATGAGCATCTAACTTGGTGTAAAGTGAGTGAGCACTAAGAGTCCTATGTGAAGAGTCTTAAGGTGCACCCTGAGCCAATCCAATGATGGGCGGTATCCTCTATATGGAACATATCCCCAATGAAAGGCACTAGTGTGCTCCAAAGTGCAGGACTGAAGTAGAGAAAGTATTCTAAGTGAGTTGGAGATGTGCCCAATGATGTGGTGAAGCTGGTGCATTTCCAATGCAGCCTCCATGGAATGGGTGCATGTGTGGGCACTGCCCATTGAGTGTGCCCTCCAATGTTTGAGACTGCTGCCCAATATGGAAGTTAGAGGAGCTAGCAGAGAGCTGGAGCCACCAGGGACCTGCTCTGACCTTCATGGTGGGAACGTCTCCATGTAGTTTCCATCAAGCATGTGGGAAAATAGGAAACTGCACATCAATAAGACAGATCATGATGAGATGTTAACACATGAAAATATATAGAAATAGGTCTGTCACGACTCATTAATAAGATTTGTATTTCATCATTTAATCCTTGGCTGCAAAATTAAACTTTTTTCTCCATATCGAAAATTCCAGCTTTTTAATTTCAAGATATTTTTCCAACGGAATCATCATTGCTGATGTATTCAGGAGCTGGGAAAGTTCAGCTTACAATTTTTATTTCATTACTGCTATGAAAATACTTATCTTCAATTTAGAAAAATGCACTGATCAGGGAGTGTTTCATTTCCAGCATTCTCTAACATAACTATTGTTGTATGTTTAATTAGCAGTTTCAATAAAACTGCACATAAGAAAAGAATGTTGCTTTAGCTAAAATGCAAAAAGCTTTTTGCTGTTTCCTTGTTGCATCACCTTTTGCAAACTTTTAACGATGAAAATTTAAATGATAAATGAGAGAATCAGAATATACTCAGCAAAAGAAAATCCCTCATGATGAACTTATGTTGAAATCATTGGCCAAATCTTTTAATCATCAAATCAGAAGTTGTTTTCTTTTTAAGTACAAGAATGGACACCAATTTTTTCTTCCAAATAAGTGTGAATGTTGGTACTAAATAAGTCTTGTCATGTTCCATCAAATTGAAAAACTAAAATATTTAGTTAGTTCATCACGCAGACCAATGTTAACCTTACCTGCTGATTTTTCAGAAACTGAGTAGATAAGTGGTTAAAATGGCCATGATAACTTACTGCAACTGACTCTACTGTCTTTTCAGGGGTTATAATTTAAACCTAATCTCTTGATTAGGCAAAAACCAGCAGGGAACTTCTTTAAATGTTCAGACTGTGTATCAATGTCATCATGGGAGCCCAGTGCAATTGTAATCTTGAAGCTTGAACAAAGAAAACATCATAGTACTTGTGACACAAGGGCACAGTGGCTCAGTGGTTAGCACTGCTGCCCCTCAGCACCAGGGATCTCTATTCAATTCCAACCTCGGGTGACTGTCTGTGGAGTTTGCACACACTCCCTGTGTCTATGTGGGTTTCCTCCGGGTGCGCCGTTTTCCTCCCACAGTCCAAAGATGTGCAGGTTAGGTGAATTAGCCGTGCTAAATTGCCCATAGTGTTCAGGGATGTGTAGGTTAGGTGCAGTAGTCAGGGTAAATGTAGGGGAATGAGTCTGGGTGAGTTACTCTTCGGAGGGTTAGTATGGACTTGTTGGGCCATAGGGCCTGTTTCCACACTGTAGGGATTCTATTCTATAGTACTATCGAAAGATCAACTTCTTACAAAAAGGAAGGCTTTCTAATTATATAGCATTTTTCATAGCCACCAGCTACACTGGAAAAAAGAATCTGACTATCTATTCTATCCATGCCTCTCATAATTTTATAGACTCAGCAGGTCACCCCTCATCCTTCAATGTTCGAGTGAAAATAAACCAAGTTTGTCCAATCTTGGCTCATTGCTAATACTCCCCAAACCATGCAACATTTTGATAAACCATTTCTGTACCCTCTCCAAAGCCTCCACATCCTTCTGGTAGTGTGTTGACCAGTCCTATACACAATATTCCAAATATGGCCTAACTAAAGTTCTATAGAGCTGCAAAACAACGTGCCAATGTTTATAATCTATGCCTTGACCAATGAAGGCAAGCATGCCATATGCCTTCTTGATCGTCTTGTCCACTTGTGTTGCTACATTCAGGGAACTCTGGATCTGTGTGCTTAGATCCCTCAGTATGTTGATGCTACTAAGGGTTCTGCCATCTACTGCTGTATACTTCCCACCTACATTATATTTCCCAAAATGCGGCACCTTGCGTTAGTTTGGATTAATCTTCTTTTAACATCATCTGCTATTTTTCCACCTTAAATGTCCAGCTAATATGTCCAATAATGATCAAACATATGCTCAGTCAGCTAGAGATCATTGAAGTCAATGGAAAAGAAGGTTGAATTCAGTGTTAAAACAATTCACTGGTGCCCATTCTGTGAAGGCTATAAACTCTGCATTCTTGTTATGAGGGTGAAGGGGAGGGGCAGAGCAGAGGTGTTTGAAGAGGAAGCCACTCAGGAGAAACGGAAACCAGAAATTTATTGCTTTGCTTTCCAGGATGAGTACTAAAGTGAGAACTCATTGAGTTTTGAGTAATGTGGCAAGATTTCTGATATATTATGTTACAAACCAGACCAAAACCCCTCAAGATATACTAAGAAATTGGTCTAGACCCTAATGTTTCCTTATTTTAAAGGTAGGTGTAAGGCATTGCGATCTTGATGCAATTGAATTGATACAGACAAAATGAAAAAAAGCATTGGCTTAACTCTAACTCTATTGAAATGCTTAACAAAATATTGCATATATTAACAACTAATTAACTGCTCCAAGAGATAGTAATGCACCCTTGGCAAAGGCAAATTCAGTAAAATACATTGTCTCACATGCAATTCTAACAGCAGGAAGAGAACTCCAGCTCTTTTGCTGTAATGGAAAGAGGAAAAACAGCTTCCACATCTAGCTTCAAGACCCCAGCAAATGCTACAGCAGGCTAAAACAAAAAAAAAACTTGGTTCTGTGGAAGCTTGACACCACCCATTCAGGCTGCTTCTATTGTTCCAACTTTTTTTAAAAAATAATGCCTCACAAGCTGTTTATTGGTTTTGGAACAGAATGCTCAGTGCCTCTGTCTCAGCCTTTCATCATTAAAAAAGCCGAAGACAAAATACACCTGTTAAAGCCATAGCATTGTCACAATAGTTAAGCCAATTGCATGCCACATATGTTCAAATCTGCTCAAGCCAGTTATTTTGTACTCTCTTCCCTTTATAAGAACACTACAGAGAAGTACCAGATTAGGACTGAATGGGCACGGAACTATAACAGTGAGACATAGAGCATAAAATGATAGGTTATACTCAAATCTCTTAATTAGGATACTGCTCACACAGATGTTTGGAAATATGGAATTGCTTTTTTTGGCAAGGTGAGGATTGCCCTGAAGAATGACTTGGAGATTGTCTCTATCTACCTTTCTGGAAAAAAAGTTATAAGAGCCAAACAAACAGTTATGAATCCATTGCAGATTTCAGCAAAGGAAATGTATCAGATTTTTTCTTTCACTCACCATGGCGAAACTTAGCTGAAGGTTCCAAGAGTAGACAAAGGATTTTCATTTATAATCTCTTCCTGTATTGGGACTTCAGTTGCATGATCAGCTTGCTGGCCTTGTGTTCATTCTTCTTTCTCCCCAGAGCAGGTATCTTTGAACAGAAAAATTACAAAGCTTGTACCACATCACTGCTGTACAAGACACTTTGGGCTCAGCTGTACTCCAGAGTCTCCCTAGATCTAACACAGTAACTAGAGCAAACCTTCTGAATACCAATTGTTTGCTATATAAAAGTTCTGGCAAGAACTATTAGATCCATGTTCATTTGAGGTCCAACAGTATCAAATCTGAGCCATTGCCTGCAGCTGTAGAAGCTGTCCAGTTTAACCAGAGTCCAGTGGTATGGTAAATAACTACAAAAATGGAGGACTTATGGCAGCATTCTGTATGGCGGTCAGTGATGAGTCTCTATTAACAAAGTAATGATTTTTCAGATTGAGTTAGGAGCAGCTGGTGTTGTATATGCAGATAGGTGGATACCTGCTGGTAAGTCCCATATTGGTTTAAATGCCTTCCTCTGCTGAATGACACAAGGGACAAAAAAGGAAGGCCCATAATAAACAATACTGAAATTAACACTACAGTTTAAAAGGAAATAAATTGAAAAAGAGATATTGCCGGGGTTTAGATCGAAATAGAGGGCAGAACCTTCCCAGTCCCCGAACCGCAAGACCTGAATTACTGAAGTCAATATGGAGTCCTGAAGGCTGCAGGGACCCTAAGTGGAGAATGAGATGCTGTTCTTTCAGCTTATGCTGAGCCTCCCTGGAACGCTGCAGCAGGCTCAAGACAGAAATGTTGGCCAAAGCAATGGTGAGTCCATTGAAATATTGTGGATGATCAGAAAGTTGAGACTCTCAACATTCGTGGAAAGAAGTCTGATTCTGCAAATAAAAGATGAGAATCATGCTGTTGAGTAGTGAGAGTCTTTTTGCACCATTTGTATGCATTAGCATGCTATTAATACCTAATCTGACCTAATTGATGTACAGTTTCCTATACTGCCACACCCCGGGATAGAACCTAGACTGCAACAATTTGAGACATGAAAGTTAGAGCTGGAATCTTTTGACTGCACTCGTTACTTGCTCCACCTGGCCTCCATCTTGGACAGCAGGGTCAAGATTTCAGGGTGCACTCATTGGGCAGTAAGCCATCCAGGGAGACTGGCATCAGACATATAGCAGCCTCTTCACACTCTCATGGCACATCTCTGACCAATTTTGAATATGGCTCTGTACTTCAGTGCTACATTTTGGAGTGCAGCAGCACCTTTAATTGTAATTCTGCTGCAAAAACACTTACACACAGGGACAGGCACTCATTTTACAGATTGAGCCAGGATGCATCTCAGTGTTCCTCGCTTGCTGTCTTAGCATCCACTCACTTTGCACCTAAGCAGGCTGTCACAACATCTCTGCCTTGCCTTGGTTTGTATTTTTCTGCTTTGGTCCCTCTGATGGAACTTAAATGCTCTCAGTTCTGCTGTTTTGGTTTGGCGTTTTGTGCAGACCTGTCAAGTTGTCAGACCTGTTGCTGTACAATATCATGCTACACCAATCTCACACTTCCAACATATGCCAACAGTTTATACAGCAGACACACTGCATGTGCTTCAACCAAATGACCATGTCTCAAATTTTAAGGGGAGTAGTCCTCAGTCAGGTCAAGGAACCTTCAGTCAGAGGTTCTGGAACAGTAAGTCAAGGGTAACATTCTCTCTAAGCTGCTCAGAGATTCTATGCATAGAATTTGGAGGTCCATGCAGTGGACAAAGTAATTAGAGGGAAGGGTAATCAAGAGCATTGTCCAACATCTGTCCAGGGTTTTGGTCATAGTTAATCAGGCTCTTAGGGTCGTCAGGGTTAGAAAATCCGTACTTCTGCATCTAGGGGTTGACTACGATTGTCCTGCAGGTCTTGCGCAACCAGTCTGAGGAGTCCTGCTAAGTGAAACAGAGATCATTTAGGTGTCTGTTCATACATCAGTAGGGACTTTCTCTCAAAGTTGATTGATGGGGAAGCCATGTTCAGTTCTTGGGGTCAGGCCATTGGAAGTCAAGGTGGATGATGGTAGCCTACAGTTATACAAGGGAAGTTTGGGGTCTCAAGTGTAGGAAATGGAGGCAGGAATGGAAAGTGTGGCAACCCAACATAAACCGGACTTAGCAATAGAGCGTAGAAGCGAAATGAAGAATGCAAGAGGGGAATGTAATATAACCCTAGCTTTGATGGACATCAGTGCATTATTAGTGGGTCACATAGGGAGGTAAGTAGTTAAATAAAAAAAGTTGAGTAGGCACCTTGGGAAGATCAAAGCCAATAGGGTTGACATGGAGGAAAACCTAGGAGGAAACATGTCTGAGAGGATGAGTACATGACTCACTCTGTTCTTCCATCATCACCCAAATAGCAAGCTCGTTTTTTTTTTAATTCACTCATGAGACATAAGCATCATTACTGGACCGGCATTAATTGCCTATGCCTAGTTGCCCTTGAAAGGATGGAGCTGAGCTGACTTCTTGAATCACGTAGACCTTCAATGCCAATAGAGAGGGTATCCAATACTTTGACCCTGGACATTCCAAAGGAGCGGTGATATATTTCTATGTCTTAATGATCAGTTGTTTGAAGGGAACTTACAGGTGGATTTTGGAACATAGATAGATCAGCCATGACCTTATTGAATAACAGAGTAGCTTTGATGGGCAGAATGGTCTATTCTGCTCCTTTTTTGTATGATAATATGTAATGGGAATGACTATAGAATATCAAGGTTGTGACAATATTCCCAAATACATTCAGCATTATAAAAAAAAATCCAGAAGCATTGTGGTAGGCATGGAGGCATCTGGTTCTGGTTGATGTATGTGAATTGTTAAAATCATGCAGAGATTACTCTTTTCTATTCCTGTGTACACAATAAATATTCCAAGTTGAAGGTTTTCTTGGTCTAATGGGATTTTGTTGCTGTCACAAAGGACAGTAAGATTGAGAGTGTACAGATCTCAGAACATGCTTCACTTTGGATGATAGCTGAAGTTCTTTGGTTTATCCACAAGCTGAATTGTGGTGATAAAACATCTTGCCAACATAAGATACAAAGATTTAAAGCATTTATATTAAAACAAAATCAAGTAACTTTTTTTAAGCTCAATCAAAATTTAGTAGACTACTGACAGGCACCAAGGTATTTGTTTGATAAATAATCAATAGTTCCATACGTCATTTATATACTTGCACCCGTACTGTTACATGCACAATATGCTACACTTTCCTCTGCTACTCAGCACCGACTGCAGATGCACATACATCTGCATGTTCTATGAAACCACAGTAACACATTGAATCTTGAAGGAAACCAAAGCCTTCAAATGTGCAGCTAGGGGTTCAATATAATGTCTCCTTCATTTGCATCAGCTGATTAGATGCAAGAATGGTAAGGAGTTACAAATAATCAGGAATGCTATAATGAAGTTGTATTAGATTTTCCAAATCATTGACTATCAAAGGATGATATCCAATGAAACCTTTATAAACGTGGCATGCTAAAAAAAACTGCTTGTAACTCATACATTTTTCAGCACATATGAACATCATTTGACATTTTTGTGTCTATGGTTGATTCCTCATCTGTCCTATTTAATCCAATCTAATTTGTCTGCTTTGTTACAATAAGTTTTAACCCTAAAAGTAGCAAACCTTGAACGTTAGATCTAAATTATCTAGATGCTGACTGCAATTACCTATGGTTTGCAAAAACTTTTTAAAACAATTCTCTCACAATGACAGGAATATGGCTGAATTTCATCAGCAACATTCTTGGAAAGATAAAAGCTAGACTGTGAAGGTTATGAATTTTCAATAAAACGCATTCTTTAATCTCTAATGAAAAGCTTTATTCAGAAAAGATTGTGTCAGTTGATACAAGCTTCTTAGCATCAGTTTTTGATAAGGTGATGGATGATTCAAAAGTCTGCACAAATCTGTTCAGTCAGTTAAACAACATTGCACAGGAGTTTGATGGAGTATGACTGTATGGATGCAAATAATTACCTATTTTCACTTTAGGCAAGCACAAATCATTTGTCCAGGATTGCATTGTACTCTGTAATTGATGGTTGAAAGCATAAATTGTAAAACATCAATTCATTTTTTTTTCCCTTACTGACATCTAAATAAATTAAATATTGATTTTGTTTAGGACAGTTCTCAACATTTGAAACTGACTGGGGCTAATCCATAGCAAAATAACAACCATTTAATTCTGCAGTGTCCAGTGGGTTATCTGGTGGAGAAACAATTTGAATACTTATTTCACAATAAGGCAACAGAAACAAAAGGTGTCAATACTTCCTAAATTGCTGATGTGAGCTAATTCAGCTGATGAACCTGCATCAGTTACTAATTCATGCTATTTATATGGGTCATCCAGTTTATTGACTGACTGCTTAATGGCATTTCTTTTTTCAAAATTAGTAATCCACAATATCCACTGTATACTTGAAGCTACAAATACTGAATGTCAACTTGCAGTGAAAAGACAAACGTTAACATATAAAACCATATCAAGGTGTTTCACAGAAATCTAATATGTGCTGAACTAAAGTAGGAGCTGTTAGAAGAAAAAATTAAAAGCTTGGCAAAAGAGATAGATTAGGGAGGTGAAGAGGTTTCACCAGCAGTGGGCTGAAAGGAGTAGGAAGTGGATATGAGGCAGGAGTCAAGAACAGAGTTCTCAAAGTTTTACGAACTGAGAAAGGTACTAAGAAAGGGAAGGAATTTAAACATAAGAATGAAAACTTAAATTTGAAACAGTGTAGGTCATGAAATAAGAGCTAAGCAGGCAAGATGGGGATTAAAAATAAGGGAAAGATGAAGCATGTCTCAGTACAGAAGGAGGAATATATAAACATACGAATTAAGAGGAGTAGATCATTTAGTTGCTCAAGAATGATCCGCCATTAAATAAGATCATGGCTGATCTGATAACGGCTTCAAGCCCACTTTCCTGCCTAACCTCATTCACCCTTTGACTCCCTTGTTAATCAAGAATCAATTTACCTTTACCTTAAACCTATTCAGTGATCCTGACTACACTACTCTCAGTGAAAGAGCATTCCACAAACTGACCCACAGAAAAATACTCTCCTGTTCTCCATCTTTGATAGGAGATTTCTTGTATTGAAAGCTTGTTTTGACACTGCAGCGTCCCCTACTTTAAGTCATTCCTACACATTGGCAAACAGATGATTGTAGATAGCTTTCAAAGGCATAACCAATACTTTTGTGGTACAAAAAGCATATGGTTTTACTGATTAATTAACAGTGTTTAATATCACAAAGGAAGAATTCAGAATAGCTGTGAATGTATCGAGGTGAAAGAGGTCAGCTGGAATAAGTCCAGCTAAGGGTTAGGGCCCATACTAGCATCAACAGGGAGGACATCAGGAGGAGTTTTCTGTGGGTAGAGGTAAGGCACTAACCTTTGCATTACAACAACCTCTTCCAGGTCCAAAGAGAAGCAAATTCCTAACAGAACAGTCATTATATAAGTCAAAGTCTCAACACAAAGTAAGTTAGTTAGGAGGGACTGGGAAATCTCATGTAACTGAAGAATCTGTTCAAGGTAATAGCAATCATTGGATAATTATTTACATCCAGAACATCAACCTGAGCTACAAATCTTCTCAAAACTCACTAAGTTATTTAACCATTAGTGCTGTATGATTATTTGTCTGCAGCAGGATATTTGGACTTGATGGGAAAATATACATTAGTTCCCATTGCTTAAACATTAGGCATGTGTAAGGAAGCATTAAAGATTCAATAAAGGCTTAATGTCACTCCTGGTACATATGCATTACTGTCATAGGCATTTTAGTAAGGGTTAATACAAAGTTATTTAATTATAAACATTTCCATCATCATGTCAGATTTCAAGTTGCCCCAATTAAGATGGAGACTGAGACCTGTATATCCTTAGATCACATGCCATGACATAGTGATGAAGTAATTACCATGTCTCTTAAAAGGTATACTATATACTAACTATGAAACACACATGGCATCGCAAACTACCATTGAAAGGAGGCATCATAATCGCTGCAAAGTTACTGGGCAATGACCTGCAGAATATTATGTGTAACTGCATACTAGCTGGAGACCAAGGGACTAAACTCCCTATTAGTTGCAATGTATCCCAGAGTTGGCAATGCAGCACCTGCACAGAGATGTATGTGCATTGAATGGAAGCCTATGCTCTGAAGAAACCTGTCATTTTCATACTCACTCTGCCTGCATCTCTCAAGATGACAGAATAAAATACATTCAACTTTCTGGGAATGTAAAGCCTCAGAGAGGCCACAAACATCTGCATGCAGGAAGGAGACAGACATATGAAGGTTTATGGTCACAGCTTCACAGCCACTGAAAATACCATCCTCTTCCTTCTCTGAGGTTCCAATTCAGACATGGGCAGATGGCAGATTTCAACAAGGATCGTTTTTGTTCGGCAGAGATGCCTGAAATGCTGTTCCTCACTGAAGTTCATGTAGGATCACTGGTTCCCAAAATGGCCACCTGCTGAAAGCCTTTCCTTTCCTCCTCCTCTCTCTTCCAGTGACTGTTCTTGCTCTGTGTCACCTCCAATTGTTCTTGCTCTCCTGCCCTGGTCCAATGGGTTTGCATACTAATATGCCCATAAGGGAGTAATTGGATTGTGGGATATTTAGCGTTAAGACAAAGTTCTTTAGCCCATGCCACTCCAGTCCTTCAGTGACTTTGAACAACATTTGAAATCACCAAACACTTAAAACTGCAACAGGAGACAGGCAAAATGAATCAGCAACTAACCTGAAAGTATTTGATGATCCCTTTAAACAACAAAAGTGGAAACTATCTCTCTTGTTCATTTGTGCATGCTGAAGAAATGGTGTTAGCTGGAGTACTGAAAAAATGGCATCATTGACATCAAATCAGCTACAGATTAGACTTTGGAGGCAAAATAATACTCATAGCACCTGACACTGACAAATCGTAAATGTTTTCTTTTACTTGCCCATGATTAATGTAATCATATTATTATGACCAGGTGGGGAGGGGAAATTACCTCTCCTTTTATAAAGCACCCTCCTCTCCCTCACTCCTCAAGTAATCAAAAGAAACACATATTTTGTTTAGCAAGTAACTTTCATACTTCAAGGAACATATAGTTCACTGGAAAATGAAGGGACTTATTACGAAGATGTTTGTGAGTAAAAGTAAGTGGAATGTTATAATTTGCTAACTCAGAGAAAAAACAGCTAAACAGGATATAAAACATACAGATAAACACAGGTAATGAAGGCTAAGAGAGGGGAAAAGTGTCTCATGCAAACAGGAAGATAAAAGCAAAACCAAAAAGATAATAAGGTCCTTTTTTTTCAAAATCAAGAGAGAAACCTAAGTTTACCACTGTTTGGTGAGACGGTCACTGGACCAGAAATGTTAAATCTGATTTCTTTTCACGGATGCTGCCAGACCTGCAGAGCTTTCCAGCAATTTCTGGTCTTTTTTCCTCAGCAAACATGAAATATGAAATATGTAGCATTCTGGAGCTCTCAGTGAATGGTTCCTTCCCCAAGTTGATTTTCCACCAGGCACTAATGTGTGTGTATGTGCAAGAGAGAGAGAAAACCTTTCAGATCCTATTGATGAAACCAAATAGTTATTGTTCTGCTCCCTCATTCAAGATCCTGAAATATGTCTTTTATTGGACATTCCCAAATGTAGCTCCATTGTCTTTCCAATCTGCAAGCAACCTTTCACCTTCCTTATCATGCAAGCAAAAAGTAAACAAGAGGTGTGGATTTCATGATGCTGACTTAGTTGTCTGGTTTCACTGTCTTAAATGAAATGGTAATTTCAGTGTAGTCAGTTAAGTCTATTCTATATCCATTCCCTGGATGCCTTATTATGTAAGGGCTTCAGGACCTTGTAGCAACCTTGTAATGATGCCATGGAGCTGCACATCAGTAAGTATATATATATAGCACAGTATGGGCAGAGTCAGAACACTCAAATGTGAGACTCTCAAGAGCATATGAACATGAACCCACAAAGCTGAATAGTTCTTTCTTAATGTAACTAGAAGTCAGAATCTAGTATCTATCATTATAATTTACAGCAATATTCAGTGTTAAGCAATGCTATATAGTGTTGCTTTGAAGTCTAAACGGGAAGACATTTATTGACTTTTCTTATCTCAACTCCAAAATCATAGCGTGACATAAAACTACATGATAGGAGACTAACCTCAGTGTGAGATCAGGTGATCACAGCAGCCATTTTCGGGCACTATTTGTCTTCTTACAAAATAATTTTATTTGACGATATTCACTATTTAAAAATAAATGTTGAAAAACAATATTCTTAGTCCATATTATTATAACAGTTTGTTATTGTGTACACTTCCTACCCTCAGTGATTATTATATAAACCACCAGCAAACTCTTTCATATTTAAAAATGAACATTTAATTTCTCACCCACTTGGCTCAGAGGCTTTTTTTTCAAAACAAAATCTTTCACTCCAACCAATCTTTCACTGGGACCTTATAGAATGAAATGTGACACCAAGACAAATAATGAAATATCCAGATAGATGACCAAAGCTGGTCAAAATACTGAGATTTAAGAAGTTTCTGGAAGGAGGAAATCTGAATAGAGAGATGGAAAGATCTAGGGAGGAGATTACAGAGCTCATGACCTAAGCAGCTGAAGGCATGGCCACCAATAGTGCAGCAATCAAAATCAGCAATGCTTAAGAACTGGAATTAGAACATAGAACCAGTACAGGCTCTTCGGCCCTCAATGTTGTACCAACCTATTATCCTACTCAAAGATCAAAAAACCCTACATATCCTTCATTTTACTCTCCATAATAGACGAGTTGGACCGAAGGGTCTGTTTCCATGCTGTACATCTCTATGACTCAATGGCTGGAGAAAATTACGGAAATAGGGCGACATTTGATAACAAGGGTGAGAATTGTAAAATTGAGGAATTGTTTAATTGGGAAATAAATGCAGGCCAGCGAGCACAGGAGTGATTGATGATGGGGTAACAGCACTTGGCTCGAGATAGAAAGCAAGCAGCAGAATTTTGCATGACCTGAAGTTTACATAGAGTAGACTATGGGAGAATGCATTAGAACATTGATTCTGAAGATGACAAAGGCATAATTGAGGATATCAAGAGAAAATCTGAGGTGGGGTAGAGATAAATGATATTACAGAGGTGAAAACTGTAATAGTATGTGTACATGATTGAGAGCTCACCCTGGCTTCTCAGGTCAAAGATTTATTGACTCATCAACCTGATGGGTTAGGCTGCCTTTTGCAAATGAACTGGAAGGTCAGAGGCTTGGAAAAGTGACAGAGAAAGACATTACAAGAGGAGCAGACTGGCCCCCTACCATCACAACACTGTTACAACAACTGGAATGTCATTGGTTCAGATGTGCAGGTGGTCAAATCATTCACTTAAGAGATCAATTAAGGACTATTTTGCACCTTCAGTGTCATTTTACCCTGTGGAACAGGACTCTCATTGATCAGTGATCCGCAAGCTTACACCCAGATCTGCCTGGCTGGCTCAGTGTGCCCCAACACAATTCCTTTGAAGTCTTTGAAAGGGCTTTGCCATTGAGGCATCCTCTCCCTGGTCATGGAGTCACAGCAATGGGTACCTCTAGACATGTTGCTGATGAGTTGCTGGCCTTCTAATTGGACTTACAGCTTTCCGGGTCAATTTGTCATCAGTCATTGGCCAGTGGCCTGCATGGTGATCTTTTCAATTGTCACTGCTGATAATATGCCATGAAGGAGAAGGACATGGAAGATGTGGAATGTGGGGAAATAGATGGTGACATCTCGAAAAATGTCTATATTACAGAGAAGGAAGTGCTGGATGTCTTGAAACGCTTAAAGGTGGATAAATCCCCAGGATGTATTCAGGTGTACCCTAGAACTCTGTGGAAAGCTAGGGAAGTGAATGCTGGGCCCCTTGTTGAGATATTTGTATCATCGATAGTCACAGGCAAGATGCCAGAAGACTGGAGGTTGGCTAACGTGGTATCATTATTTAAGAAGGGTGGTAAGGACAAGCCAGGGAATTATAGACCAGTGAGCTTGACAGTGGTGGGCAAGTTGTTGGAGGGAATCCTAAGGGACAGGATTTACATGTATTTGGAAAGGCAAAGAGTGATTAGTAATAGTCAACATGGCTTGGTGTGTATCACAAACTTGATTGAGTTTTTTGAAAAGGTAACAGAGGATTGATGTGGGCAGAGCGTTAGACATAATCCAAATGCACTTCAGTAAGGTGTTCAACAAGATTCCCCCTGGGAGACTGGTTAGCAAGATTAGATCTCATGGAATACAGGGAGAACTAACTATTTGGATACAGAACTGGCTCGAAGGTAGAAGACAGAGGGTGGTGGTGGAGGGTTGTTTTTCAGACTGGAAGCCTGTGACCAGTAGAGTGTTACAAGGATCAGTGCTGGGTCTACTACTTTTTGTCTTTTATATAAATTATTTGAATATGAAAGTAGGAGGTATAGTTAGCAAGTTTGCAGATGACACCAAAACTGGAGGTGTAGTGGACACGAAGAAGATTACCTCGGATTACAATGGGATTTTGATCAGATGGACCAATGGGCTAAGGAGTGGCAGATGGAGTTTAATTTAGATAATTGCGAAGTGTTGCATTTTGAGAAAACAAATCTTAGCAGGACTTATACACTTAATAGTAAGGTCCTAGGGATTGTTGAAAATGTGTTGCTGGAAAAGCGCAGCAGGTCAGGCAGCATCCAGGGAACAGGAGAATTGACGTTTCGGGCATAAGCCCTTCTTCAGGAATGAGGAAAGTTTGTCCAGCAGGCTAAGATAAAAGGTAGGGAGGAGGGACTTGGGGGAGGGGCGTCGGAAATGTGATAGGTGGAAAGAGGTCAAGGTGAGGGTGATAGGCCAGACGGGGGTGGGGGCGGAGAGGTC